>NC_081407.1:945495965-945837840 GCF_030272615.1 Cryptomeria japonica | reverse complement strand
TCCACAGTCTACCCAACAAGATGTTGTAGAAAAGAGGAAGATCAAGCACCTGACAACTAACATCTCATTCTACAGGTCCCACCCTGATCGACTATAGTACCAGACCCTTAGATGTTTTGTCTTCTTTATCATAGGCTTTGATTGTTATTTTCTTCATTGGATCAATGGAAATATCAAAAAACCCTAATTGTATTGGTAAATTGTAGGTACAAATATTCAACCCAGCACCTCCATCTATCAAAACATGCTTGGCTCGGTGCTTATGGATCATAGATTCAATATGTAATAGCTGGTTATGTAGAGGATTAAGTGGATTGTCATCTTAAAAAAAAAGAAAGGTGGTGGGGTTAAGTCATATGACCCACCATAGATTGAAATCGACCCACATCTAAGTTGTTAGGGATGCTAGTAGTGAGCAAAGATTTGTCTAAAATCTCTCTATGAGCACAAGAGATTTTAAGTAGTTCAAGGATGGAGATTTGAGTGGTGGTTCACTTTAATTGTTCAATGATGCTATAACCAAAAGAAGATGATGAAGCTAGCTGTTTGGATTTAGTCGTGATTGTATCTGGCTGTTTATTTGAAGCAGTTGGTAGGTTTGACGTTGTCAATGGATTTGATGACATTTGATCAGGAGAGGAAGAGTTAGCTCCTTTGAGATTAACCTTCTTTTGAGCACGAGTTACGACATTTGCAGTTTGCGTTTTATTTTGTTTATCTTTGACTATGATCATGTTGTAATATTTAGATTGGGAGGATTCAATCATATTGATCACATTGTCATTGTTGGCATAGGTGTAATTAACATTAGCGCCTCCCTTGGATTTTGAGGAATAACCATGTTCATAAGTAGGTAAAGGATCTTTGAAGGCTTTGTGATCAACATTAGTCATATGGTTTTCAACAACAATTTTGCCAACATCGATGAGGTCTTGAATCTTGTGTTTGAGTTTCATGTAGTTATTTGTTGTATGACCCTTGTTTCGTGTTAGAGTATTCGGGTATTTACTTGATTAATTAAACAATATTTGTTTAATTATTTAAGTTCCCTTTATCTCTCTTACACTTAAGCTAACTTTAGGTGCATATAATTAATTAGTTTAATTAATTATTATGTGTAAACCTAGGTTTTCCCTTTTAGGGTTTCTTGACCTATTAAAGGTTGAGTTCTTTCTTTTCATTATAAGAATCACATTACATATTTTTGTGAATATTGAGCTCTCTCTTTTTGAGCATATTCTCTGTGTATTTGTTTTTCTGTATTTGCTTCCTTGCTTCTCCTTGTAATAGATTTTTCAGTTTGCAGAGATCATTTGGGCTCCTGTGGTGTTGTATTTGTTAGGGTTTCAAGCAGATACGAGGCAAATATGAACTAACAATTATATGCAGATTTAAATACAAAAGATAAAGAAATAAAACAGGACACAGATAACACAGAGATTTAACGTGGTTCACCCAAAATGGGTTACGTCCACCATACATAGTCGTCCAATCTTTCTTATTATCCAACAAAAATAGTACATCAACCTTACAATGCCTTAAGCATCCCAGCCGCTTATAACATGCATTTTTAGGGCAAAAACAAAGTTGGTCTTTTTAGGGTTTTATTACAATGTCGGTTTTCATCAACAAAAAAAATACCCAAAAAATCGACGAGGATACGTGCTGAGTGTATAGTACTTTGTTGATCAATCACCACATTTCAACTATCTCCCACTTGGAGACTGATTAGGCTCCACACCGAACAATCTCCCACTTGGAGACTGATACTACACGACACCATTGTACATGCAGCATTTGCTGGATAAAACACTAGGACTCAACTGGTATAAATTCCACAATTATCAATCAAGAAGACCAATAGAAACTGATGAATAAATTAGCTTCTCCTAGCAATAGATTTTTGGAGTGAAGGGTTTTCATCCCTTTCTCACTCATGTGCCCAAGCCTATGGTGCCACATTATCGAATCTATTCTTGCAACATCTATTGTTGTTGTCCCTGCAGTAACTTTATCTCTAGCAGCTAGGGTAGAGTAAGTGTTACCTGTACACAGATATACTGTGCCTACCTTCGCACCTTTAGCTATTACTAATGATCCTTTACTGACCTTCCACATACTGTTTGAGAGGGTAACTATGCAACCTTCACTACCTAGTTGCCAAGCAGAAATTAAATTTCTTCTTAAATTTGGAACATGTCTTACCTCCTACAGAAACCAGTGATTTCCATTCTACAACTTGATCTTTATCTTTCATTTTCCAACAATTTGACAGGGCTCATCATCACCCAAATATACCTGTCCAAAATCGCCTTGAACATAATCTAGAAAATATTTTCTATGGGGTGTAGCATGAAATGAAGCCCCAGAATCTATTACCCAGGAATCATTAACATTATCCAAACATAAGATTAAAGCATCTTGTAAAGTATTACTTGCAATATTAGTTTCCTTACTGTCATTTTTATTTTTGTCTCCTCCTTTGTTTTTTCGAGACCAACAGTCTTTCTTTAGATGACCAGGCTTTCCGCAGTACCAGCAATCTTTCTTTCCTCTAGATTGAGAGCGTCCTTTCTTTGACTTCCCTCGTGACTTCTCATTCCCAGGGCCTTTTCCTCTTTCCTTTGGTCTTCCTTTGTTCTCCACATTCAAAACACTACCCAATGATGTTGGAGTCTCACCTGTGCTTTTCCTTCGCATTTCCTCGCTTAGGATAACACCAACAATATCATCAACTACCAAAGTATTTTTACCAGAGACAGAGTTACTTACAGCCATAACCAAGCTATTCCAGCTTTCTAACAAAGAACATAAAATCAAGAGAGCCCTAACCTCTTCTACAAAGGTAATTTTTACCGAAGACAGTTGACTGGTAATTGTATTAAATTCATTTAAGTGCTCTGCTATAGATCCTCCCTCACTCATTTTCAAACTAAACAAATGCTTCATAAGAAATACCTTATTCGAAGCCGAAGGTTTCTCATACAACTTTGCCAATGTCGTCATCAAATCTACAGTCATTTTTGCTTTTGTTATATTGAATGCTACAGACGGTGCAAGGCACAATCGAATGGATCCCAGTGCCTTTCTATCTAAAATGTCCCACTCTTCATCTGACATTGTGGTTGCTTTCTTTGCCTTTCCTTCGAATGGCCGCCACAAATCCTTTTGATACAGGTAATCCTCCATCTGCATTTTCCATAACTGATAGTTCTGGTTGTTAAACTTTTCGACCTTGAATTTGGAATCCTCCATTGCTCCCACTCAAATCTGAGAGTCCTGCCAATTTACAAAAAACCTCGCTCTGATACCAATTGTTAGGGTTTCAAGCAAATCCGAAGCAAATATGAACTAACAATTATATGCAGATTTAAATACAAAAGATAAAGAAATAAAACAGGACACAGATAACACAAAGATTTAACGTGGTTCACCCAGAATGGGTTACGTCCACCATACACAGTCATCCAATCTTTCTTATTATCCAACAAAAACAGTACATCAACCTTACAATGCCTTAAGCATCCCAGCCGCTTATAACATGCGTTTTTAGGGCAAAAACAAAGTCGGCCTTTTTAGGGTTTTATTACAATGTCGGTTTTCATCAACAAAAAAATACCCAAAAAAAAATTTCTCAGGGGCTGCTGCCCCCGAACCCCTGCCCGAGGCTTGACCCGGCCCCGGACATCAGCGAGGATACGTGCTGAGTGTACAGTACTTTGATGATCAGTCGCCACATTTCAACAGTATTTTCTCAACTCCTATATGGTACCAAAGCTTCAGATCTGCAGCTACCTGTTCTTGTTTTGATAATTTTTTGCTTTGGAAGTAGATCTGGGGTTTTAGGAATTTTTTTATGTACCTAGGGTTTGACCTTTTTTTTTAGCACTTTGGGCCTAAACAGACCTCACCATCGTGCTCAGAAGGCCCAAAAACCTTTATGGTCATAAAAAAATTTGACCTATTTTGGTTCCTGAGCCTCTGGGAGTATTTTTTTCTTAGATCCAGGTTGTACGACCCTAGCACGTAAATCAAGAAAAAAAATTCAATTTTTTTTTTTGCCTTTTTACAGCATGCAGGCCGAATTTTGATTTTTGCAAAAAAAAATCAAAAAAGGATAGGTTTTTTTTTTTTTTAAAGTTTTTTTTTGGCAATTTTTTCATGGGGGGTTCCCATGGTACGCAGGGTACCGTGGGGCCCCTGTCGCTACAGCTACCGCAAACCTGTAGGCCTTGGGCCTTGTGCCGCCTTACTCCGGCCCCCGCCACCATCGGCCCGACCCCTCATCGGCATTGGCCTCCGGCCCCCTCCGGCAGCGTCTCCCTGCGGCCCCCGCCGCCCAGCACCCTCCGGCGACCCTGCACCACCGTCGTCGCCTGCAGCCCCTGACCCCCTGCTCGCCTGTGCAGCCTACACCACCCGGCCACCGCTTCGCTCCCGACCACCACCTGCAGCCCGCTCCGCCCAGCTCTAGCCACCGCTCCTCTCCACGGCCACTGGCCCGCCCGACCTCTTTTTCCAGCCGACCACTGCTCAACCACCGGGACGCCACCCGGCCGCCACCCACTGGCCACCGGACCATCGCCCAGCCACTAGACTCCTTTTTTTTTTACTCTTTCAGGGGGGGTTTGGTTTTTTGGCTCTATCTTGAGCATATGGAGTCATTTTTTCAAAAAAGAATAGGCGTCGGAAAGCTGGTTCCAAGCCCGACCTCATTTTGTTGGTAATTTTTTCCAATTTTGTTGTTTGACTATGTTTTTTTTAGTCAAAGTGAGGTCTCTTTTTTGCACTCCAAGAGACGTAGAATGAGCATCCGAACTCCATTTTTCAAAAACTTTATATTTTTGGAAAGCGTGTGTTGTGTACTTTCCAAAAATATGGGTTTTATTTCTAGATTCTTCTCCATGCATATTTTATTCAATTTTTTGCTTTTCAGCACTGGTGGATATCTTGGTTGTTTCAGGTCCTGGGATCTCTTCTTTGGGTAGGATGTCTCTATTTTGGTTCTCGTTTCTATTTCCAGTCTTCTTATCATTGTAGCTTGTATTTATGCAAACACACTAAGATAAAGTACCATCATGCATTGTTTACTTGGGATCATGCACATCTTGTGCCTTGTTGTACATGCACTATTGATAAAGTGCCATGAGGGGGTTGATGTTGTCCTGTTGTTTGTCATCTTCCTTTGTCCAGTGAGTGTTCCTTCCACGACATTCACCTCATGATGTGTGTCAAGTGAGTGTTCCTTCCATGACACCATGTACTTTTCTCAGCACCTTTGATGTTCCTGGTTCTTCGTCATGCAGTTCTTCTTGGTTGTCCTTTTCAGTGTTCCTGTCCCTCAACTCCCATATTTCAATGATATTCACAATACTCGTTTTCCCACCACCATTTAGGTTTGACCTCAGGATCATATGGCTTCGATTTATTAGGCAATGTGATCAGTTTGTTTGCCAATAGAGTTTTAAAAGTCGACTCATAGGATTCACCTAGAGGAGTAAAATAACGCTTAGGTTTTGAAACCCAAGGTTTTTTCTTTAAACCACTCTTTTGATTTCTTAGGTGGGTTTTTTGTAGCGCTTTTGCTACTTTGAGGGCTTGTGTTCCATTAGTCATGTTGAATACTACAAGTTTTGATTTTGGCTTGACATTATCAACCACTCCATCATTAACAACATTTCTCTTATTATCTTTGTTGTACTTCCAGTATTTGTTCTTTTCTTTAGAACTATAGCCTTGATGTGTTTCTTTATAAAGTGATATATCTCATTTGCGTACAAGCGCATCTTCCATCTTGAGAGAACTATCCACCATTTTGTTGAATGAAGGGTATCCTTTCATTTGGATATTATATTTCAACTCAAGAATCAAATTATTGACAAAGATGTCCATTTTTTCAGAATCGGGAATGGGTTGTGTATACCTAGAGAACCTCTTTCTCCAACACTGAAGGAAAGTAAGAAAAGGCTCTCCTGTCTTTTTTTTAGTATTACAAAGCTCGATCATTGTGACCATATGGCGAATGTTATAGGAGTACTATTGTAAAAATAATTCAACCATTTCTTCAGAATATTTAATTCCTATAGATAGGCTTGAAAACCATTCCATAGCTTGTCCTCCTAAACTTCTTGGAAAGAGGCGCATGAGATAAGTCTGTTCATGCATGAACTCCATACATAGGGCAAAAAATTCTCGAACATGGTCTTGGGGATCCAAGTTGCCATAATATTTATCAAACTTAGGAATTTCTATTCTGGAAGGAAATAGAGGCATGTAAAGATTCCTGTTGAATGGAAATGGACAAAGGAAATGCACAAATCATTTCCAAGGAATATTTCATAGGAGATTTGTCTTTGTCTTTCATTTCCTTAATCTCATTTTGTAATGATGGACTTGAAAAGTACTGAGAGGGGGGGTGAACCAGTGACACCAAAATAAACACAACTTCAAACACTAACTGGTAGATAAACTTAACCAAACATTTAAACAAAATACATGCTATCCAAAATGAAATAACAACATACACATAAAGTAGAACATCCACCATAACATGTGTTTATATGTGGAAAACTCAAATAGGTAAAAACCACGGTGAGATGGAACTCGCAAGTTAATTATCTGCAGTAATAGATAACTGACCGATTAAGGTCTTACAAAGTGTTCTGTTAGGAGCGAATCTTGTTAAAGATCCCAAGCTTGATTAGAAGCTTGTACCCTGTTAAGAGTACTACCCTGTTAGGAGTAACCTCGTTGGAGGATTTTAGAACCCAAACTAATGGATCACCTTGTTAGAGGATTTGCACAATGAAGCTTGTTAGAGATTACCCAGTGGTTTGATCTGTTTAGAGTAGCACAATACTTGCTTGATCGGATCATTCTAAGTACATTCAACAATGCTCTTCATCTTAACACTTATCGCTCTTCAACAAAAGATTTCACTCTTTATGCATATCAGTATTCACATAATCTCCTCTTCTATATCAGTTGTCAGTTTCAAATGATTCACTAAGATGTCTTTTAAATAGACATTCAAATCTTTTGTCGATCATAGGAAATCAAAACATAATTTTCTAGGTGCAGTGTATCTAGACAAGTAAACATAATTCATCACAAAAATGACCGCCAAGAAAATGGTGCTGGTAACTCATCACAAAATCATATACCAGTTAGAACAGTCAATACTGGTTGGAACAAAACACGTGAACCGCTATCTTGGAATCTTCTACTTGATCTCCATCTTCGTTTTGATGCCGACTTAATGTAACCACAAGTTATCTCTTAAGCACATACCGGTTGACACAGAGTACCGATTAGAGATAGACCTTAAACATATTAGTTAACAGTGTAAACCAATTTAAGCTACACCAGTAGTCAATGTAATCATACGTGTGTGTGAGAATGTTTTATCAATGACAACAAGTGATGAATACATTACAATCATCACCAAACCAACAATCTCCCTCTTTGGCATTGATGGCAACACTTAGAAATTTTTTGAGTAATACAATACCGCTAAGTGTGCATACACAACATATTTACATATATACTCATACTCTCTTTTAATGTAATACTCCCCCTTAATGCATGCATAAATACAATGTTAGGGTTTCAAGCAGATCCGAAGCAAATATGAACTAACAATTATATGCAGATTTAAATACAAAAAGATAAAGAAATAAAACAGGACACAGATAACACAGAGATTTAACGTGGTTCACCCAGAATGGGTTACGTCCACCATACACAGTCATCCAATCTTTCTTATTATCCAGCAAAAATTGTACATCAACCTTACATTGCCTTAAGCATCCCAACCACTTATAACATGCATTTTTTAGGGCAACAAACAAAGTCAGTCTTTTTAGGGTTTTATTACAATGTCGGTTTTCATCAACGAAAAAAATGGCAAAAAACCTCGATGAGGATACATGCTGAGTGTACAGTACTTTGTTGATCAGTCACCACATTTCAACATACAAAAATTTCAAAAACACATATACATATTATTACTCCCCCTTTAACAACAATGCCAAAATGATAAAGTAAAATATATACATATATAGAAAATTTGTATCAAAGTGTTCAACATATATTACAACTTTAAAAAAGTTCATGCATTGGCTAGTCTCATAAAAATATCACTGAAATTCTGCTTCATCTGGGATAAAGCATTTTCCCATGATTCCAGTATGTTAGCAGTATACTCAGATGTAGACATCAACTGGGAATAGAATTCTTCCATTGAGTCTAGCGTGCAAGTTTTAGGAGTAGCAAGAATAGCTTCTGCATTGGAGTAGGCTCTCTAAAGAATGTCGACCTGTGAGGTGAGCTGACTCTTGAGCTCTCTTAGAGATCGGAATCACTTAGCCTTCTCATTATCATTCATGTTTAGTCTGTCATGCAAGTCATCTACAGACCGGTTAAAGGCATGAATGGAGTCCTGGAGTGGGACATATGCCTTGCATAACCTTTCCATTTCCTACTCGATTTCAACTTGACTCTTAGAAATGTCAGATTAAAAGAAAGAAACATTGGAGGTAGAGGCAAGATACTTTCCTCCAGATTCAATAGCTTTCTTCAATAAACTTCCATTATTAGATAAAGCCATTTTGCCACTTTCAATTTTCTTTGTCAGTTTATCTCCATATTTCTTCTTGTGGCTCTTCTTAGTAGACATTTGAGCAACATCTTCAAGCGATTTGATTTGATCAGATACATCTGCAACTAATTGACCAAGTTTGTTGATGGGTGTAGGGAGATGTGCAGCAACTGTTTTCGGTAGTAAGCCAGACAAAATTTCTACTACATTCTGGATTGTCTCTGCTTCAATCTATTGCTCTTTCAGTCTCTTCTTGTATGCTCGAGATTGCATAACATTAGCAATCTTCATCATTTCTGATGCGCTCAAAGTGTTCATGTCAATGGGTCCTGAGATACTTAAAGAATCATCATCATCTTCTTCAAGTAGTGTTTGCTTCACCGGTTCAGGGGGTACACTCTTAATGATAGCTCTTTCTGTGTTCTTCTCAGTTGTATCTTTAGTTAACTGAGTGACAAATTTCTCAGTAGACTCCTTTTGAGTAGTTTGAATGACTAGTGGAGATTGGGGTTTCTCCAATTGTTTTGTTGTCGGTTCATTGTCCACTGTTAGTTGAATACCCGGTTGTTCAACTAATGTAACCTGTACTTCATTGATTGTAGGAGGATCAATATCTAGTGCAGTAATGTCTCTAGATAGATCTACTGTGTCCTAAACATCTTCATCAACAAAAATAATGGAATCATCCTTCTTCTTGATTGGATAGATTACGTCAGCTTGAACAATTTCCTCTTCATCCATTTTCGGTCGAGGAACATCATCTGCAGTGTCATCCTTATTGCTAGAGTGGACTACTTCTTCCCTCTTTTTGATTATACAGGCTAGCTGATGTGTCTCAGACTCAACAACTGACCTTTTTGCATTAAGAAGCTTCAATCTTCTCACTTTAAAATCAAAATATACTTTGTATTGCTCAATTAAAGCATTAATTCCATCTGATGATAAATTGGGAAAATATTGCACAAATATTTCATCAATAATCTTCTTTTCCAATTGAATTGCTTCCTCCCATTTATCTAAAAGAGTATTATACAAAGAGATTGAAATATCTTTTTTCAAGTCATGCGGAAATCTATTGTAGTGACCCAAATAAGTTATTACCTATTGGATTATTTGCTTCTGCTCATCTTCGGTAAAAGAATCAAAATATTCTTCGACATTGTCAAACTTGTTTCTTCCTAATGTCTTCATTGTCCTCTCAAAAAATGTGTCAGATTTGTAGGTAGCAAGATCTATAGGTGTAGTTGCCTTTGGCACTACCTTTGCCTTCTTGGGTGTTCTGTCGGTTGCTTTTTCCTTCTTTGGTTCTTCTTCAGAATCTGTACCCTCAGACTCTAGTTGCAAAATCAATTTCCGATTTCTCTTCTTTGGCGCACTCTCCTTCTTTACATATACTTCAGGTGTTGGTTCCTTCTTGGTTAGGGCACTCCGAGTCACCCTTGTGGTCTTTTTTACAAGAGATTTTTCATCAGACTTCTTTTGCTTTCCCTTCACTTTAGCTATAGGTGCAGTACCGGTTTTGGTTGGTGCAACTTGGACTGCCACAATGTACAATTTTGCCTTCTTTTTATCTTTAGGCGATGCTAACAGGGTATTAGCATAGCCGACTAGTAAATCATGATTAACCTAATAGCTCATATCTTCCATCTCTTCCTCTCTAGGTTCAATTGCTTGCATCAAGCAAAAGTCAGTGGTAATCGTGAATATTATGTCTTTTGCAAAGTGTTTTACCACATCTTCAGGTAACCTCGTTCTCATGCTCATTTTTTTCTAAAATTCATTAAAATAGATGTTCACAATAGCTACAAAAGTATTCTTTGCAACCTTAATGTTGTTCTTTATCTGTGCATTGATCGGTTGTTCTTTGGACCATTCAATATCTCCAATACCCGGTAGGAAGTTCTGAAAATAGAAAAATAACTTGGCTAATAACTGACCATATTTGAACTTTTGTGTGTTGTCCTTCTTAATGGATTTCAAAATTTGAAACAATTGGTCTCTGATGGCTGCACAAATATCATAATCTGCATTATCAACAATCATTCTATGTGCTGTGTGAATTGCTGCAGATGGAACACTGTTAAGTCCACTGGAGTAGAATACCCGGTAGCCTATCACCATTGTTGCAAGTTTCACCGCAGGGTCTCTAATATTGTTGATAGAAAAAACACGCTTATCAGATATAGAATAGGTTAACTTGAAGACAGTATCCTTTGAAATTCTTCTTAACACAAGGAAATTTCACCGGTTGAGCAATAACCCATTACAACCCTAATAGCTTCCTTGGTTATTGTATGGGTCCTTTCCAAATACATATTCTCTATGTGGACTCGACTCAAAATGATTCTTATGTGTTCTTCCTCAAAATATTCAAGAAAATATGCGGCATTATGAAACCCTTTTTCAAAAACCCTAGAATATTTGGTTTCGATCTTTCTGCTCTTATCACAGAGCGATTTAAGCTGAGTATAGATGTGTAGAGTTCCTAAGTCTTCTATCTTGAAATCTATATAGTTGGACAAGCCACCTTTGACCACAACACCACTCAGGACTTGCGACAATGCATTATAAGACATAATTTCATCTGCCTTTCGAGCTTCATCAGGCTCAACAATGGTCATCAACCTCTCTACAGACTTAGAAGTAGATGCCATTCTAGTTAAACAAGTTTTGAAGCGGTATACAAAGAAATACCTTGTATCTTGCACGTCGCTCCGTTTCTCGGTTGAAATATTCAAATGCACACCCGTTCGCCTCTTTGCAACTTTCAATTCAACTTGATTTCTCTAAACACGAAACAATTTTCCAATTGACAACAAGATAATCTTGTTCTGCTCTGCAATTGCTTCAAATTTCTTTTTCGAAAGAGTTAGGGTAAAAATGATAAAGTAAAACTTGTTTTTATCCTCTTACCAACTGTAATAAATGCTTTCACTTTAGGTTACAAACCCTAATTTTACCGCTTAAGTGAAATACCGGTTGATAACACGTCAACAAAAAGTCACCAAAAAATTATAATTCAAAAATTCTTTCCCACTCATTTTACAAGGGATCCGAAGATGTTTTACCGTTAAGCTCCCCTTAGCTGTGTTAGATAGGCTTAAGTTGTCGATGTTGGATTCTCTTCACTCGGTGAAGGAACAATTTCTTCTCTAGGTGAGTCATCACCTTTCTTTTTCCAAATCTGATTCATATCTTCTCTGGTTTCCTCAATATCAACTTTCTACTTGCCTTTCTGATCCTTAAAGGAGTTGACCGGTCTGTTATTTCTTGATCTGCAAAACTTTGCTAAGTGCCCCGGTTTGTTGCAGTGGTAACAGACCATACCAGATGATCTCTAGGGTCCTGCATTTCCTCTTCATGTTCTTCTTACGCAGTTCATAGCCACATGACCAAAGTTATTACAAAAGATACAAACAACATTTGTTGCCTTTTCCATTTTGAATGGACTAAACCGGTTGCCATAGGATCTTTGCCAGTTCCGGTTTACCCGGTTATCAAAATTTCTTATCCGGTCACCATTTGGTCTAGGATGCATGCGTGGTACAGGATTGTTTGATCCATATTTGCACTCAACATGTCTATGCCCATACACTCCACAAGTGTAGCAATGACCTTCAAACTTTCTAGACACATACCTAGCATTAGTATTGTAATTTGCATTCTTGTTAGGTTTGTCTCTACAGACATTTGCAGTATGACCAGGCTTGTGACAAATAAAGCAGACAGGTTTAAAAACCTTCTTACCGATAGTCTTGTTGACTTTAGGAGCAGTTTTGTTCTTTGTACCAGAGGATTCACCTTTTTTCAGTTGTATGAAAACCAAGTCTAGAGATATCACCCTTCATTCTTTGTGATTGAATTTGTTCTTCTAGCATGGTAGAACTTTTGACGAAATTCTCCAATTTCTCATTGGCTTCAATAAGCTTTTTGACAAGATCTTCATTATGCTTAGACAAGTTCTCTTTCAGAGATGATGCCAACTCAAGGTCTAGCTTTAGGTTCTCCTTTTCTTTTGTTTCAACAATCAAGTCCTCATGCATAGTGTCTTTTACCCGTTTGATCTTTATGATCTCTCGATCTCTTACCTTGATAAGATCTTCAGTAGCTCTTCTGGCTTCCAGTTCCTGACTCATGCGGATAGTGAGACCTTCTAGCTCTCTTCTTAGATTCAGTTTTTCACCGTTCACCTTATCAACTTCATTTGCTAAAGCTTCAATATTGGCTTCATCTGAAGAACTATTGTCAGATATTTCGAACAGTTTTCCCGACAAATGTCTCCTTTTGACTTGAGAAAATTTTAGTTTGCCCCCAAGGGATTCAATTTCATTTTTGCTAGCTTCTAGTTCTCTAACCATCACGAAGGAGCTCCTATCCCCCATGGTAGTTTCAAGATTCCCTTCTAAGTGGTTAGGCTTCAAAGAAGTTAGGCTCTGATACCAATTGATGGACTTGAAAAGTACTGAGAGAGGGGGTGAATCAGTGACACCAAAATAAACACAACTTCAAACACTAATCGGTAGATTAACTTAATCAAACATTTAAACAAAATACATGCTATCCAAAATGAAATAACAACATCCACATAAAGTAGAACATCCACCATAACACAAGTGTTTATATGTGGAAAACCCAAATAGGTAAAAACCACGGTGAGATGGAACTCACAAGTTAACTATCTGCAATAATAAATAACTGACCGGTTAAGGTCTTACAGAGTGCTCTGCTAGGAGCAAATCTTGTTAGAGATCCCAAGCTTGATTAGAAGCTTATACCCTGCTAAGAGTACTACCCTGTTAGGAGTAACCTCGTTGGAGGATTTGAGAATCCAAACTAATGGATCACTTTGTTAGAGGATTTGCACAATGAAGCTTGTTAGAGCTTACCTGGTTAGGGGATTTGATTCTATTGTAATGATTAGAAAACAACAAGAATGGTTTGATATGTTCTGAGTAGCACAATACTTGCTTGATCAGATCATTCTAAGTACATTCAACACTACTCTTCATCTTAACACTTATCACTCTTCAACAAAATCTTTCACTCTTTATGCATATCAGTATTCACATAATCTCCTCTTCTATATCAGTTATCAGTTTCAAATGATTCACCAAGATTTCTTTAAATAGACATTCAAATCTTATGTCGACCATAGGAAATCAAAACACAATTTCCTAGGTGCAATGTATCTAGACAAGTAAACATAACTCATCACAAAAATGACCTCCAAGAAAATGGTGCTGGTAACTCATCACAAAATCAGATACCGGTTAGAACAATCAATACCGGTTGGAACAAAACACGTGAACCGTTGTCTTGGAATCTTCTGCTTGATCTCCATCTTTATCTTCATCTTCATTTTGATGTCGACTTAATGTAAACACATGTTATCTCTTAAGCACATACCGGTTGACACAAAGTACCAGTTAGAGATAGACCTTAAACATACCGGTTAACAGTGTAAACCAATTGAAGTTACACTGGTAGTCAATGTAATCATATGTGTGTGTGAGAGTGTTTCATCAATGACAACAAGTGATGAATACATTACAATCATCATCAAGCCAACATGTAATTCTTGTAATTGTTTTGTCTCCAATGCTAGTGGAGTATCGTCTTCTTTAGTGATAATAATTTCAACATTGTAATCAGGGGGGAGTTTAGCTCCTTGTTTGGCCAATTCTAGAAAGTATTCTTCTTTATCTCTGGCCATGATAGTCTTCATCATCTTTGTCTTTTTGACATTTTGCTATTGTTTCTTCTCCGGGTTCGGAAACTTCAGAATCACTGGAAGGGGAATCAGTATCATTAGCCTGGACACTAAGGTCATCACAAGTTTTATGTTTATCAACCTCTTTTTCTTGTCTTCCTTCAGACATATTGGAAGATAAGGATTGATCCAAAAATGGTTTGTTTGAAGACGAAGATTGGTCTGAATTTTGTTGTTCAAAAGATTCGTCAAAATATGGTTATTCTTGGTAAAAAGGATTTGTTTCCAATGTTACCATCTCTTCTTGTTTCTTGTTCTTGTTCTTAGATGAACTCCTGGTTTGAACAGGCATTTACAACCGATGTGACCAAGAGTCAGATGTGATGCAGATGTTAAGATTAAATCAAAGCTAGTTACGTGTTTTCACGCAGTGATTAAGAAAGGTGACTAAGACCCAGTCTGGTTTCAGGAATGATCTATCCTGTGTAAGATGTGTCTAAGCAACCTAGGTTGATTAAGTTTGATAAGCGATTGATAAGTTTGATAAGCAATTGATTGAACTAGCTAACAGATAATTGACAAAGTCGTGCAACACGACTGCAGGGGTACACTATCGAGGCTGTTTTTGCTCAAGATTACGATGACCAAATTTACGCTTACCGTAGACTGATTAAACAAGTATGACAGATCTGAAAAGGATATAAAAAGACAGACTTCTAGATTGACAAAATCATAGGGTCGTACGACCAAATATGATAACCCGGACGGTAGTTTGGGGAGTCCCAGATGACAAAGACAATTTCTCGTACGAGTTGTTGTTCAAACTTGCATGACAGTTTAATGCTTACCAGATGACAACTTGTCTCAGACTAGAATGACTTGTACGACAAAGTGTATATGCTCAGACGACAATCTTCGGAGACCAAGATGGCAGTTTAAACAAGCTAGAACAACAAACTAGAAGACTCGGACGATAATGTAGTCAACTCGTACAATGAATTAGGAAGCTCGTATGACAATTATGCTCAGAGACAAATTTTTGACAAGGAGACTGAGTTTTTTCAACCATTGAATTTTGATTTTTTTAGTGTTTTTGAGTTTTTTGAGTTTTTTCAATTTTCAATTTTCGGCTTTGGACAAAAAAACACAGCAAACATGATGAGATCCAAAGTGACATCAAACATAACACGCTAATTCTAAGGAAATTGGCTAAGAGAGAAAACCTTTGCTTGTAGACTTAGGTACACACCTAATAGCTAATCAGAATACGACTGCTGAGTCTCACGCAATGGATTTTAACGCTGTATTAGCCAACTCCAAACGCTAATGGGGGCACAAAATGGCAAGTATCTTGGGAGAGTTACTATCTCTCTTGCACAAAGATTATCTCCCTTTCAAAGGTGAATCGGGTAGCTGCTATTTTAAAGTTAGTAGTAAAGATTTCCGTTCGAAATTACCCCTTGAAGTCGCGCAAGTGCAATTGAGGCCTATAGCTTGACAAGGTACCAAAACAAGTTGTAGTCATGCAAGTGTGATTGAGACTGTGAGGCCCTACAAAATGCCCGATATGAGAGATCTCAAAAGAGAAAACTCAAATAATCTCGTCTCCCGAGACTTTAATCTCGAATGGCCTATTTATTATAGTGAGTTGGAATGCTTGTGTTTAGCTATACTCACTTGGGTCGTTCTCATAGGGTGATTACTTTTTCTCACTGTGACAGACCTGCTAAAAGGTACACAAATCTCAAACTTAGAAAAAGCTTCAAGGGTCTGGATTTCTGATTGTCTGTGCAGACAAGAGCATACTCTCCTACCTCTTAGATTTTTCTTCAAACACAAAAGACACACTTGTTCATTAACCTAATAGCAATTTAAGTGCCTAAAACTGAATTAAAGAATACACAATATTTGATCGATTCTCCTTAGGCAACCTGCAAAACCAACGCATCAGTAGTCATATTGTTTTTTCAATTCTTTGACATGTGTGAGTTTGATTTGATAAATTCTTAAACAGGCATTTTGCAGAAAATGAGTTAGGCTGTGAAAATCTCAAGCAGACAAAAGACAATCCAGGGTCAGCGTCAGTGAAAATCAAAGCCAAGTCAAGAAAACCCTAAAAATATACAGTTTATAGAATGAGCTACTCATAAATTTGTACGGCAAATTTCACAGAGCATAACGAGTATTCTCACCGAGCCGAATGAGTAAACCCCAAAAGAAGACGACAAAGCAGAAACTCATATGATGGTTACCACAGAGCCAAACGATAAATATCAGAACTCGTCCTGTAGTGCATAAAAACTCGTAGGACCTTTTGTAGAGGCTGTACAGACGAAAACTTGAAAATAAAATAAGGATTTTGCAAGGCCAAAAATTGATTTCTCGATGCCCCACGATGGGCACCAAAAATGTGTGTGTGAAAAGTGGATTTGTATCTGTATCTGTATCTGAATACACAACACTTCAATTAAGTCATTAGATGCATGGTTAGTAAATCAATAACCAATAATGAACAATAAACCATTACAAAGCGACCTATTGCCTTCTAGTAGATGTGAGTTTAGTTTTGCTCTCATATTTCCATATGCAACACTAGTGACTAGACGACACCTAAACGAAGGATTTAATCTATATGAGTATGAAATTGAGCTAAATAGATGCAAGATTAAGCTCGATATGTATGATTAATCTAACATGATTTTAAGCAATATGAATGAACATTAAATATGCAATAACTAATATGTAATATCTCAATGCACAAAATCTCAATAAGACTAGAGCAAAAACAACATAATAACAATAATCTCCAGGTTCTTTTTTATGAGAGACGAGGGCCTGGATTTATAGAAAATAGAGAGAGAGACCAACAGTCAAGATCAATCAACAACGAGTGACAAAGATTCTCCAAGAGGAAGAACAATTCGGGTGAATTGATGTGATTGGCTGCTTTTCTTAGCTTTAAAGAAAATTGAACTAATTTTAAGATAAAATCAAAAAAACTAATTTATTTCATATTTCATATTTTGATATTTAATTGCTTTTCTGAGATTTTTCAATTTAATTCCATTTTGATTTCTTTTCTCAATTTTAATTCTTTTTCCAATTAATTCCTTTTTGATGATTTAATGGCAAATTGATTTATTAATTAAATATACTAGGATGTTTAATTAAATAAATAGGATAATTGATTAAAATGATTTACTTGGAATGATTAATTAATTAAATGATTATTTAATTAATATTGAGTGATTTATTTGCCATGTGACATTGATGACTGAGAACTAATTAATTAGGTACTCATGATTGATTTAATTTGTCTTTGGTTAGGACCTTGGTGATGTAGTTGAGATTAGGGACCTATGGTTTAGGTGACCATTTTTAGGGTATTACAGGTTGCCTTTAGTGACTTTCTATATAGGAAATTGATTTTACTTTAATTTTTTTATTTATTGAGTGCACATTACTTAGTTATAAATTATATTATTCAATTAATAATAATTGCCTAAAAAGTAGATTATAAATAGATTTTTTTGAATTTCAAAATTATACTAACTCAATCATTTTTATTTTAAAAGAAAATAGAAAATCGTTTAATACACATAAATTAGTTATTCATTATACTATTCAATTAATATAAATTGTTTTAAAAATGGATTATTAATTGAAAGTTTTTTGAACTTAAAAAATATACTGTCTAATTTAATTGAGTAATGCATAAAGATATTGTGTTTAATTTTTTTAGATATTCTAAAAGAATTTTTTTTTTAATTCAATTGTAAATTTTATGTTTGATGGCTACCTTTAATAACTTTCTATAGAGGCAATTGATTTTTCTTTAAAAAATAATTTTTCATCAGTACAGATTAGTTAGTTATTCATTATACTATTCAATTAATAGTAATTGCTTTAAAATAAAAATAAAAAATAGATTATTAACTAATTTTGTTGAACTCTAAACTTATACTTTCTAATTAAATTGGGACATGCATACATATATTATCTTTAATTTTAGATAATTTGATAAAATATAATTTTACTTCAATTTAAAATTTTAATTTTGATGGCTATCTTTAACAACTTTCTATAATTTTTTTTCTTTAAAACAAAATAAATTAATGTTAATTAGGGTTAGAGTTAAGATCAAGGTTGGATTTTAATTAAGGTTACCTTGTTAGTATTAGGGTTAATAATATTAAGGTCATATTTAACCTAATAGAATTAGAATATATATAGAGTTTAAATTAGAATTAGGGTTAGTGTTAAGGTTAGGATACATAAAATTAGAGCTATGGCCTCAATCATAATGTTATATCCCCAATCCTAACACTAATTCTAATGTTCATTATTTTAAAGTCTTGCATGCATTGGGTTAGGATTAGAGTTTGTTAAATTAGGGTTCTAAGGTTTAAGTTAGAGATAGGTTTTAATTAGAGGTTTTGATTAACGTTATGGTTAGTGCTGAGTTCATGTTAGGATTCTAGGATAAATCTTGAGGTCAAGGTAAAGGTTGTGGTTGGGTTTGGGGTTTAATTAGGGTTAGGGTCATAGTTTATTAGGGTTAGGATTAATATTCTAGGAGAAAGCTTAGGTCAAGATCAAGTTTAGGCTTGGGGTTTGTGTGATCATTCATTTAGAGTTAAGGTTAAAGTTAGGGTTCAATTAGGGTTATGGTTAGCAATACATTTGTTAAACTTGTTATAATTAATGCCTTACATTGTTAGGTTAGGGTTAGGGTTAGGGTTAGTGTTAAAGTTATATAATAAACTTTGGTATCAAGGTTACAATTAACATTAAGGTTGCACTAGGGTTTAGGTTCAAGTTTAATGAAGATTAAAACTAGAACAAGGATCACCATTACAATTAGGGTTAATGTTAGGTTAGGCTAGGGTTAAATAGGATTAGGTATCGATTAGGATTATAGAAGAAATCTTTGACTTAGGGTTAGGATCAAGGTTAGGATTATATTATGAATAGAGTTTCAATATCATTAAGGTTAATATTAGATTAGGGTTAAGGTTAAGGTTAGGATTCAATTAGGATTAAGGTTAATGTTAGATTAGGATTCAATAAGGGAAAAATAGTTTATTTATGATAAGGTTTGAATCAGGGTTATGCATGGGGTTTAATTTGGGCTATAGCTAAAATTAGAGTTAGGGTTAAATTGGGGTTTGGATTAATGTCAAGCCAGGGTTTAAACAATGTTAGCATTAGGGTTAAATCGGGGTTAGATTCAATGTTGGACTAGGGTTAAAGTTAGGGTTATCTAATAAGAATTAGAGATAGGATTTGTATTATGGTTAAATTAGGGTGAGGTTTCAATGGGTTAGGGCTAATATTAAGGTTAGTGTTCAACTTGAGATGTGGCTTAATAAGTCTAAAAGTTAGGACTCATTTAAATTAGGATTAACATTTAATTAAGGCTATTAATAGAGTTTAGTTATGGTTAGAGTTTAATTATTGTTAGAGTTAGGGCTATGCTTCAATTAAGTTAGGATTTAGTTAGGGTTAAGGTGAATAGAAATAATTGATGTTATAGTTCAATTATGATTAAGGTTATAATTAGAATTAGAAATAAGAGCTTCAATTAAGGTTTAAGAAAAAACTTCAAGTTAAGGTTAGGGTTAAAATAAGGTTAGGATTAAGGTTTAATTATGATTATAGTTTGAATATTATTAGGGTTAATATTAGGTTAGTAAGATTAGGGTGAGGGTTAATGTTCGATAAGAGTTAGGGCTACGACTTAATTAGGGGTAGGGTAAAATTATGGTTATAAGAAAAATATTTGAGTTGGGGTTAATATATGGTTAGGGTTTAAATAGGGTTAAGGTTAGAGATTAATTATGGTTAGGGTTAATGTTAGATTAGGTTTTAAAAGGTTTAGCATTAGGGGTCAATGAGGTTTAGATTTAAGGTTAGGTTTATAATTCTAGAATTAAAGATAAGATTAAGATAAGAAATGAATTACCATTAGGATCAATGTTACTTTAGGGTTTAAATAGGGTTAGTGTCTAGATTCAATTGGGTTAGATTTAATATTAGATAGGGGTTAAGCTTAAGGCTAGACTTAGAACTAAATATATGATTGTGTTTAGGTTTCAATTAATATTGAACATGTATGAAACCTAATATTTATATATAAGTAGATCATTGTAAATCAAATGTTAAATATTTATATTTTGAATTTTCTTTCAAGTAGTCTAATTGATCTATTGAACCATTTAATGTCAAATTTATTACAATCTACTCTTTACTATTATTTATTAATGCTAAATATTTTTAAATTTGATATCTCTTGACGTACTTTACTTAGATTTTTTAAAATATAGGAATATTATTTATTGCTTCAATCTACGCAAACCTTAAAACGGTTAGGGGTAGAGCTCTTGCGTCAAACCCAAAATAAAGCTTTTGAGATCACAAAAACCTTAAGGCGCATTCCACTTTTCAAAATTTTATTGCTTTTGTGTTGCATTTGATATTACTATCATACTTTAATAGTGTGACTAGTATAAACAAACTTCAAAATTGTTTTTAAACATAATTATGATTTTTTCTAATTTTTGTTATGTTTCTAAAATATTTTCAAACAAATCTAAGATCTTTTTTTTTTTTAAGTGCTATCATTTATGGGGATAGCTCCCTATATTGCTTGAAATCATGGAAATTACATACGATTGTAGATACATAAACATACCAATCCCTCTCTCCATATATATCCAACATTAACAAATGATAATAGAAAAACATTTTATGAAACATCCTTGATATAAAGATAAGACACGTTGTCATATATCATTGAGAATTATAAACCCAAAAACCTTATTATCCATGAATCTAATATACTAATACAAAATTAAGAATATTTAAAAATTAAAATAAACTATTTTTTAACATCTCTAGTGCTCCTCTAAAATCCTCTTAATTGCAAAGGCTTTTTATTCAACACCACCGCAAAATGTTCCAATTGAAAAAATAACACCAGTTTAAAGTTATTTCCCAATAAACTGACAGCTTCTCCATACATCTTATTTTAAAACCCGAGTCTTCCCATTCCCGCCCGAGCGGGGATTTGAACGTTGGCAAAGCACAAAGTAGCCATTGTCCTCATCTCGTGGAGCCCTCTGTGCCCTTTTTTTTATTCACCCACATAACGATAACTAATCCATGCAACGTAATTGAATGCTTTTTTGTATTGTTTTGACACGACGGGGTTTCGAATCGCAGGGAAGTAGCTCTGTAATGTAGTTGGAAATAAATGGATATCACAGGCAAAGTGGATGACCTCATCGATGTGTCTGCAGAGGACGACAGCCTCTTAACATCCCCTGCAACAAATTACAATGAAAATTTTGAATTCAGCCAGTCGCCGGCGACATCAGTTCGACCCCCCGTACTCAGCGATTCACCGAGTGAGTATATTTACAACCAGCATTTGGTTTCGTTTTTCAATAGAACCCATTTGCTCAGTAAATTCATTTCATTGTTCCTCCAATTTCTTGGGTTTTAAAACTGCTTCCCTCGTTTTACATTTTTTGGTTTCTTCACGGCCCCCTTTTGGGAGCGGGGTGTGCGTAGAGATTCAGATAAAATGAGAAGTACACATTTCATTCTGCTACGTTGGATTTGTGTACTTTTCCGTTTTTGGTCGATCAGATGAATTCGAGGTTTGTGTGCCTCGTTTTTTAAAGATAAAGGTGGGTTAATACGTATAGTCAGATAGAGAGCACCCAAAATGAAAAACCCTCATAAATCGCATTACTAGATGAAAACACCCTTCAAAGGACTCAATACAGGGATCCGGTTAAAGATTCTTGCAATTTCAAGAGTTAAATTTAATAAAACAGTGATTAAAATTGTTTTACATTTTGAATATTCGTGCAATTTCTATAGTTAAAATTATAAAACAATGATTAAGTTGCCTTCACATGTTTATGGGAGAGGTGCGAATAGGGGATATGAAGTGCTCTGTTATATGAGGAATTTTTTGTATTCACATGTACATATAAATTGAAAATGCCCCCTGCGATTTGTGTAGAGAGCACGGGAGATCTTTTTTGGGATGAGTTTTTTGGCCCTCCTCTGTGGATCTGTAATGTGCTCTATTAGGATTCAACTTAATTTGCCCTAGATTCGTAATTGAAAACTGGGTTAATGCCTAGATCCTGCAACCAGGTTAGTCATCAATAGAAAAATAAACATATATTTCAACAATGTTCCAAAGGGAAGTCTACCCATCATTATAAAACTCTTAATGTACATGAGACTCCCTCGGGGCTTTTCCCAACATTCCATCCACACTACGAAGCACCTGGGAGATCATAAAAAGCGCATTGAGTCTATCCATCAAGCCCAGGAGCTCGTTAATGGCATCCACCATTTGGCCTCTCAACCCCATTCAGGATTACCACTACTTGAATGGACCTTTTTGCTACTTGCCCTCCTCATATGTTCTATCTCCCTTCCATAATGGGATGGTGGATTGGTTATAAGGTTTAAAGGAATCTTCATCATCATTACTTATGGATACCTTCCTACTTTAATATTAATTTTGTATGCATTAGAAGCAATAGAATATCTGCACACATTCCTACTTCAATCCAATGAATGTCCAATAACAAATCAAATCATATTGCTATGCATCGTCCTTCATACCACAATATTTGCTAAGTATGTAAGTTGCTGTTTAATATACATCTATTCCGAGTCTGCAAATTCTTATAAGATTAAATGCTTATCTCGTTCGATGCTGTTCCTTCTTGGATGCCCATTTCAAATGGATTCCAATATGAGGGAGAAGTCACGCCTCTTCAATATCTCTGCCCTTTTGAAAGAGTCACAACTCTTGATACTTAATTATAATTTAATTATGTTTTATTCTAGGAAATTGTTGTTTTGAAATATTTTCCTTATTTATTTTAAATTTTAATGATCATTATTTCCCTTAAATTAATATCAAATGACTCTTAATTAAACTGCTTTTATCGTTAAGCCAGCTGTGTGGAATACAGTTAAAAGGCTGCAATTTGCTTTAATCAGGAAGGCTGTGATCATGAGTTTTATAAATGCTATGACTTAGTACATTCTTTGACGGGGGCATGACAGATCTCTTCGTAGCTTTTTAAGTTCCTTCCTTTAATTGTCAGTTCCTGAAGAAATCCAAGTCAGGATATATTTTTGATAAAGAAGATCTGCATAACTACATTATGTAGCCATGTACAGAGCATCTGAAATGCGAAAGATTTTCAGAACTGTCTGATCTGAACAGGTTCCATTTTCAAAGGTTTAAATCTAGGGTTTCATATAAATGTTCCTGCAATTTATGGTATTGTGATTCTTCATTAAGGCCTTAAGTTATTTCCAGTGATTTGGGAGGGATGCTTATATAGAGCTTAGTTGATGCTCTATATTTGGAGGAATTTGCATTCTTCTTTTGATGGATCCGTGCACAGTTATCTGAGATTGTTTCTAACACAGCAGATCTTGGCCACAACTCAGCGTTTGAGTGTCCTTTCTAGTTTAGAAATATTTATATCACTGGCACTTCTATAGAGCATCCAACCTTCAGATGACTCATAACATGCAGAGCTAGGCAGATTACATTTTCAAAATTTTTAAATGTAAGGCTTCTTTTAAATGAAACAGTCCTTGCAATCTCAGGGTTCTAAATTTTCCTTTCCTCTTCAAGGGTGTAAGTTTTCACCATTTTTTTTTGGGACGAGTGTGCCAACAAAACATAGGAGTGCTCTGTTTTCTGAGGATTTTCGTTCTTGCTTGATGGATTTAGGTTCAGTTTTCTTGAGGTTTCCCTAACATGGCGGATCCTTGGTGAACTGCAAGTTGTATTAAATTTGCCTCTATAAGCAATAATTGTAGTACACATGCATGTATATAACAGCCAAAATTCAAATGAACCGCATAACTTGTAGAGCAGGTCATAGATTTGCATTATATAGCTGCTGCAGGTTAGTCATGCACTTCCATATTTAATGAGGCGATACAATCAGAATGTGATAGGGATTTCAACCTTCAGGGAAGGACAATATAGTAATGCATACCCTCTTGCTGTTTATGCAGAGATGAAGCTGTTGAGATATTATCATCTACAGAACAAATCCTTTTGCTGAGTTGATTCTTCTTGCAATTTGTATAATCCTCCCGACTTCCTCAAGCTGGCCCATATCCCCCACTGGAATATTTCTCTGCAATGGAGCTCTAAACTCAGGTGTTCGAATAAGTTTGCCTTGACATTTTAGTCTCGAGACTTGTGATTCAAAATAGTGTAACAGTAAAAAAATAACAGTTATGAGCTTAAGGGGTGCTCATAAATGTGTAAGATCAGATATTGCTTTCCTGATTTGCTGGTTCTTTCACCTTATTCTCTGTGTTGATGGAGTTGCATTTATTTCACCTTTGAGTAATTTGTTAAATTGGCTAAGAATTCTCTAAAATATGTTTGATAATGATGCAGACAACCCCTGTTGATGTGAGCTAAATACTCTGTTCCCATTGAAAATGGATTAAAAAACCACTGCCTAGCAATGGACTCTGAACTCCAATTTTTCTTTGCTCAAATAATTAATTAACTCACAATAGATACATAATTAACATGTGGTACAAGCCAGATAGCAGCAGTAAAGGTCATCCTTTAATCCTCCTCTGAAAACACCACAGAAAATTCCCATGAATGGCTGTGTTAAGCCCAAACTAAAACACTAAACTTAAAAACCCCAAACTAAGAAACTGAAAAAAGGACAGCCCAAGAATATACTAAAACATCCACTCACCGCAGTTATAACCCAAAAATTAAAAGACAAAGGCAACTGAAGGGTAGTGGGGTACCAATCACAAAAGGCAGTTACATCATGCTCCCCATCTTTTGAAGTTTCTAAACCTCCAGGTTCAGAGGAATCTGATTTTGTGAATTTGATGAGTTTTTTGGTGACACAGGTGTTGTTGGAGTCATATAAACCAAGCCATTTCACCAAATGCATCTTGTAATTCTTGTAACTTGTAGCAGCAATCTTAGTGTAAACTATCTTTTATGTTTTCTATATGCTCCTTTTTTTCCATGGCAATTGACTGGTCACATCTACCAATATGTTCTCATCATGAACTTCTTCACTACTTGAAAGATAGGGGTAAAAATTGACATTAAGTATAGGACTGATAATAAAATCTTCAGGGGAGTATATCAAATAGGCATTCCCACTCTAATGTCAAAATCTTCAAGCAAGTCTATCAAATAAGTAGTCTCACTAATTTGCTTTAATATTTTGTAAGGGCCAATTTTGAAATTTTCTTTGGTGTCAATTTGTCGTAAGTGCCTCGAGGAATTCTGTTATTACACAAATAAACCATGTTTTGCTCACCTTCCTAAAACACCATTTCTCTCCAATGCAGATCTGCATTTCTTTTATATTGTTCATTGGTTAGTTGCTGGTGTCTCACTTTTTGTTGCACCTCTTGGATGTTCCTCGCAAAGTCCACAACATCTTGGCTAACCCATCTTCCTTTAGGAAGATCAATGAGATCAACAAGCTCATAGGAGTGTTTCTATAAACATCTTGGAAGGGAGACTTTTTGGTAGACTTATTGATGCTAGGATTAAAAGAGCTTGTGCCAAAACCAAATCTCATTGCCTTGGATTCTCAACAAATAGACATCAATGCAAATTGTCCAAACTTTTTGTTCACAATCGCCATTTGCCCATCCATCTTAGAGTTAGGTTGAACTATATTGCAATTTACTGTCAAGTTTTCTCCACAAAGTACTCCACAAGTGACTTAGAAACCTTGTATCCCAATCATGAGTAATCGTCTTGGGCAGTCCATGCAACTAGTCAATCTCTTTGAAAAATAAATCAGCAATTTTGCTTGCATCAGTATTCTTTTTGCACATAATGAAATGAGTCATCTTGGAGAATCAGTATACAACAACAAAAATAGAATCATTGTCTCTTCAAGTATGAGGCAATCAATGGTCTTGTTGATGGTGAAGGCTTGCAATTTCGGTCAATGCAAAATAAAATACTGAATGTATCCTATCCTCTCTTGCATAAAGAGATCCTGTACGCCTTTTGACTGTCCAAATAGGATAACCTCAAGGTTCATAATGCATAGGTCATGACTGTGCCTTGGATAACTGAGTGCCAATGTGATTTGTTGGTAATCACGAAGGGGACTTATGCATCTGACAAGCTGGTCTGCATTTGGTATAGCTATCTAGTGATGCTTTACTTCTCAAACTGGGCGAAATAAATAGCAAAGGGACAGTTTTTAGAGATCCTAGAGACTGATATCAATGGCTGATGTTGCAGATAGATAGATTTCAAATAAAACTAGTTCCTGCTTGGCTAGAGATAAACTCACAACTCCATAGGAATAGTGCAAGCTCTAAGGGGAAGTAAAAGATTTTCAGACCACGGACATTCATTTGGATACCCAATTCTGGCGCAATCCAAAACCAACATTCACAGTTGAACTAAGAGCACAATAGGGTCAGGCTAACCATGCATAGAGACCTACAGTTAGCAAGCTTCCAATGGTATGAACCTGAAATCAAATCAAATACCCTCACACCTCACCATTAAGATCACTGAACTTTGCTAACTTTATGAAAAAAAACCATGCAAACAGGTTAGGGAAAATGGCAAAACACCATGCTTCAATGCTTTCTTCATTTGTTCTAATTGCTATTACAACAATTTCTGTCCAACAATTCATTCTCTATTCTACTTCTTCTTCTAACTGCTACTACTTCTAATTTGCTAACTCCTAAAATCCTAATTGTCTAACCCTTTACAATGAGAGAGGCACTGGCCTTTTATAGATTTCACATTTTGAGTTAGTGGACAGGATTCAATTCTTCCAATGGCCCTGATCTGCCTTCTAGAGACCCTGACAACTTTTGGTTAATGGCCTCAATAACCATCAACCACCTTTTCAACTACCTTAAATTGTTTTCAATTAATCCCACTAGAAGACAAAAATGCACGAGGCTCAAGGCACAAAAGACAAGCCTAGTAGTTTGGAGAACAACTAACTTTTGTCCCTTGCTTAAATTGCATTAAATATTGCCAAAAGCAGTCATTTTATAATAAAATGATTACAATAAATTCAAATTTCTATCATCTCCAACTGTTCATTCTTCGTTTCTGCACTCCTGTAACATTTTTGTGTCTTGTCATTGTTTTCCAAAGATTTGAAATGGCATCATTTTGGCTCTTCTATGCCGTGGTAGTGGTCCTTCATCTCTGTGGCATGCTCTTCATTGGCGTTGTTCTGCAATCACACCTTCAATCCTACACGTTGGACTTCATTGGCAAATTTTACAGATCCCACTATTTGAGTCATTTTGCGAGCTAATCATTCATTCCTTTGCAGATGACCCCTTCCAATGGCATTAATTTGCAAAAAGCAAGTTTAAATTGAATCAATTATAATGGGCTATTCAAATAATTAGAGATAGTATTACTAACAATGTGGATCATCATAATCCAAGTTATTAAAATCACAAATGGAAAGCTGTGAAGTGTAATACTCCATCATGTTTGTGTACACTTCCCACTTAACTAGATCATAAAATTTCACTAGTCTACACTTGTTAGGGAACTTGGGTCATTATGATTGCACTTGTGATAGCTTTGGCCTTTTACTCATCAGAGAATTCATACCCCCAAACACTTAGTCATTAAGCCGACTTTTTGGTATATCAAGCCTCTTCATTCCTATCGAACCTCCATATGACGAGTTGAGTTCTTTCCTTACGTTGAATTTGATAACTTATCACCATTTGTTTTACCTAAATCGTGTCATGGTCCCATTTTTGTAAAGCGCAATGACACCTGTTGGGATTATGAGCCAAGCTTAATATTCATAAACCAATCTTCTGCTTTTATCAGGCTTTAGCATCTTCACCAATTTTGGTGATCTAGACATCTTCGATCTTCTCAATAATATTCAGTTCGAACATTCAAATTGTCATATTCGGTCTTTTGAAGCATGAACAAATTGCAGATCAATACAAAAACTCGGCTATTAGAATTCGCTTGGAGACTCAACCCTTGGAATACATTTTCGGATTTATCACCTTGTCGTTCTGTTGACTAGACATTTTGTTCCTTATCGAGGCGTTCACTTCTCACCAAACCTCCTGCTTTGATCTTGGTCAAACTCGATTCACCTTAATTCCCATTTATTCTAGCAATTGACTTGGACTTGTGAATTGCCCCACCGATCCATTAGTTACTCATTCGCAATTCATACACATGTGCATCTATCTAGTACGACTAGATGTAAACACCACATAACTTCATTAGCCATTTGGTGTCATCAAAACAAAAAAACTCCATCATGATACTACATCAACTTTCTCTTTGGTGCGATTTGTTCTTGATCACTTTCACTTTGTAACATTTTTCTCCCCCACCATGGTTTGACCTTGTTATGCCTTTCTTTTTGGTCCGTGGCCCTCCTTGGTGACTTCTAGCAACGATTGCTCCCTCACAATTTTATTTTGTTGAAATAAAACGCTTTGCATGGTGAAAATTTGAGGGTATTTCGGTCCTTAGAAAAGCAATGGAAACAAACTTGCTCTCTATTTTAATGCCAACACCGAACTTTGGAGTTGGACTCAAAAACATGGCTTTAAAATCTTGGAAGAGTTTTCGGTGTTTTCCTTGACATTGGGAGTGCTAAAGGTAATAAGTGCTTTTCAACGTTTAATGGCAAACGCTGAAGTCAATATTTATTGTTTTTAAAGTTTTATTAAAACTTCGACCAAGACAAAGTTCAACATATTTTTGGCGAAAGGAAGAAGAAATAGAAAATGCGTTCTTCATCTTAGCGATGCTAAAGCCAACTTTAGGAGTTTGTGTTTTAAAACATAACTTAACCTCTTATAAGAAATCGACATACCTTCAGCCTTATTTCGAGGTTTGGAGTAAAATTGGGAACAAGGCTTAAGCTGTTTTGATTTGCAAAGGCCGAGTTTGTTTGGGTGCTTTTTAATTTTTTTGACTTTAAATGCTTTTAGGAGGAAGTTCGACGTTTTCTTCAGTGTTTGCAATCGCACTAGGAATAAGACATTTCATCGTTTTGTTTTCTTCTCACCGAACTTTGGAATCACGTCTTTTTAAACTTTGGCCTTTTAACACTCTAAGGTGAAGTTTGGTGTTATTTTTGGTGCTTGAAAGAGTTTTTTGCTAACAAGCCTTAAGTTACTCTAATGTGCAAAGGCCGAATTTGGAAGTTGTTGCTTTAACATGCCATTCAAAACTCAACCAGGAGATTTTGGTGTTCTTCTCGGTGTTTGAAAGGTTGGTGAGAATGAGCATTCTATTTCTCTCAAAAGGAAAACACCGAACTTTGTTCTTTGCCGTACATTTAACCTTTGGGATGCTTTCTAGAATTTAGGGGGAGACTTCAGAATTTGAGTTTCAGCTCAGGCTTGGCCTTTGAAGTCTCTTCTTCTCCTTTACTCATGGTGATGTTTAAATTTTCTGATTGAGATCTATGGGCATGCCCTCATTTGGTTCTTATCATGTTTCAGCTCTAAGCTCTCTCTTTCTCTCTTAGACGAACATAAATTATTGCAGGACCTCGAAGAGGCGAACAAAGGGAAGGGGTCCTTGTTGGAGACGAGGAGTGTGTGCAAGGCACAATAGGTCCTTCAAGTATAGTCAAGAGTTTGTACAAACCTGTGTTTTACTGCCCACCGTTAAAAACTTGACAAATTCCAAATGTAAAAGCAAACTTATTTACATCTTTTCTTAACTGAGGCCAAAATCATTTCTCACCTGTAAGTTTTGTCCCGTACACAATGCCCTCCCAAGCCATTTGAATGCACTTTGTTAATCAGTTTTTCTCTCTTGGATCTTGTGGGAACACAAAGATGGAGTACTTTAAACAGAAATCCATTTGTTTTAAGTATCTTACTAGAGAATTCATTTCTTGCAACAACAGGATTGTTGAGAGCAATGGTATTTTTGCTGAAATAAGTATCAGCTGCATATTCTGCTCCCATTTCTTCAAACCTGACAATCTTGCTGGTCACTGAGACAAGTAGGTGATGCTTCCTACTTAAGTATCTCATTAGTTTTTCAAGTTACATGGTGTATTGCAAATGTTTTATTTGGCCTGAGAGATTATATATTTAAGTGCTTGATTATCATCCAACAAGATAAACTCCCTATGCAATAAGTAATGACTCCATCGTTTCAATGTTTGACAATAGCATACAATTATTGTAAGTGTGATACGTCTTCTTCGCATCATTTAGTGCTTCACCCAAGTAGGCAAATGGCTTGTCTTCTTAATTTCAAATGTTGATTTATTTAATGCGACAATTTACATTCACCTCGAGCTTGATGGAATGCATGCCGAGCTCTTCGCATCGAGTCTACAACTTTGATGTTCGAAAACTGAGATTATTGTCGACATGAATCTTTTCATAACGAGGAACCTCGATATATTTAGAGTTGCTTGAAATCGTGAAAAAGGCATGTTGATAGATCATAGAGTTCACAAAGTTTTAGCCTTTAGTTTATGATGTATTTATAAAGTTTCAGCATTTAGTTTTTTAATTAATATTTATAATTTTATAAATTATTATTAATATTTAATATCTTAAAGTTGATAATAATTTTCAAATATATTTAAATTTTCAATAATTAACTACCATCATATTTTAATTTAAATAAAAATTAAAAAAAATGAATGTAATTTAGCTATTAACAATAAATAGTAGCTAAATATTTTAACATTTAAATCTAAATAAAAAAATATACTAATATAATTTAAAAATATGTTAAATTTTAAATATTACTAATAAGTAATAGTTAAGAGTGTCTTGAAAATTAGTTGTATTGTGTTAAGTTATTTGTAGTTGCACTTGCATTTGTGTCCTTGCAACTTTGGTTTTGAGAGATAGGTCAATCAAGTATAGCTTCAATATTTTTGGGATTTGTGTTTCACTCCTTCCATTGAAATCACAATTCCAAGGAAAATTAACATGTCTCCACAAAAGTCACTTTTCTCAAGATTTACAAACAACCTTTCCATTCTAAGTGCATTAGACACCATTTACAGGTGTTTCAAATGTTCTTCCATGTTTGTATTGAAAGTTAAGATGCTATTTGAATAGAATAGATTACACAAATTTTCCAATGTAGGTCTATATGCTTGGTTCACAGTACACATAAAATTGGTAGGAGCATTGGACATTTTGAATGGCATTGCCAACCATTCATATATACCATCTTGGTCTTGAATGTTGTTTTCCATTCATCTCCTTCTCAAATCTGCATTTGATAGCAAAGCAACCTGTTGATGTTTATTTTGTACACGACCAAACACAGAATAAAAATACCTAAAGGTACCTTATCCTCTCTTGAATAAAGCCTTTGAATGCTGAAGATATCGCGAAAAGGATCAATTAGGATGACTTCAAGGTTCTTCGTTGTAGGATCTCTACGTGTGGATAAGCTCTCTGTGGTATGATGTGATTTGCTGGAATCACAAGGGGACTTACACTCAATGACTTGAACGTCTGATTTGCTGGAATCACAAGATTTCACTGGCTTAGATTTGAAAAAAAAAGGAAAAAGGATGAGGGCGAGGAAAGGATCCAATTCTGATACTAAGAATGTAGGAGCAATGAATGATCTTTGATGAAATTCTAACTAAGTCTTGTTTTGACATCCCAGGACCATCTCCACAAGGTTAGTGCGATCTTCGAAGGAAAGCTTTATGATGTTCAAATCATCACTACAGGCATAGACACCATCAGGCTGATGCATATCAATGAAGAAGCGACAATTGAAGTTAAGCTTAAGCTGAATGATTCCTGTTGACTACACAAGGCAAGTCTGCAATCAACAAATTGCTAGTAGTATGGATATACGAATTTCACCATCAATCAAACACATTTCTTCCACTCATCTAATAACATGAAATCAAATATGAGAAGTATAGAGACCATGCAAATTGTTGAATCGACCCATAAATTTCACCATTTCTTCAATGAAGTTTTACAAGTCTTTTACAACAACATATTGGCAACAATCTTTGCCTTCTCTTTCTATTCTACTCTAATTGCTATTCTATCAACTGACTATCTACTATTAGCTAACTATTCACCTTCTAACTACTCTCTATTAGCCTTTACAAATGAAGAGCCGGGGTTTATATAGTGCCCTTAATACAATTCAATGGCTAAGATCAATTTGAGATCAATGGCCAAGATTCTACAATGAAACCCTAATTAGGGTTTGTTACAACAAGCTCACTTCTGACCAATGAAATAATTGTATTAATTGGACACATGTCTTCTTTGAAATATTCGACCAATGGATAGTTGGGGTAGGTACATCGAAGTTTGTGCCACCTCCCATGAGTTAGGTACATTGAATCTGGACATGCTGAGGTGGACCAATCCGACTGGAGGAGCGATGACTAGGATGCCACCTCGTCTAACACTTGCAACTTGGTAGATATCCAATTCGATGATGTTGAGAAGCTAGCTTTAATTAATTCATTTGCAACCATCGGCTTCTTCAACGAACCCTTGCTCTGACTTCTTTTGTCCTTGATGTGCAGGTTGATGATGTACCTCGCCTTGGAATGCTGGATTGGAAGAGGTTATTCTTGATAATGCTTGACCAAAGAAGGCCGTCCTTGTCGATGCTAGACGGGAGGAGGTCGCCCTTATCCTTGCTTGATCTTCTTGGAGGAGATCGTCCTTGATCTGGCTTGATTTTCTTTGATGGGAGTCTGCCAAGTAATAAATCTTCCGACTCCGGGGCCGCCATTTGATGCCTACACAAAATATTAAAGTTAGTCTTTGAGCATCAAACCTTAAAGCATTAAATTTAAGACCTTTCAAGGGTATAACTTAAGATACTAATTTGAAAAAGACATGATAAATCAAGAATTATACATTTTCAAACTAATTATGAATGGAAATTGGATTTTCAAGACTTAGATTTTACAAAATTGCAATGAGATCACAATAAGTCTTGAATAAGAACTTCGAAATGATTCTTCATACCTCCTCCTTGAATGCTTAACTATAAAACCTTGAAAAATGATGAAAGAAGACTGGATTTTGATGGACAAGGCTTAGATTATAGTCCTCCCTTGGATGAATTACGCCTCCATTAGCCTTCAAAATGAATTTCACCTTCTTTAGTCTCCACACTTAGCAAAATTTCGCCTTCAAACACCTTCCAAAATTTGGAAATTATCCTCCAGCTTGCTCAATTTCGCACCTCCAAATATGCTCTTCAAGTTCGCATGAGAGATAATGCAAGAATGATTTGAATTTGCTAAAGAACCTCTCCCATTATATAGAGCACTCATCTTGATTTACCATGAGGCCGACCTAGCAAATAAACAAAAAATAAAATAAAATCCCTTTTAGAAGGAGGCCGACTTAAGTATTTAGTAGCAAAATAGGATAAAATCCCATTTAAAAGGAGGCCGACATGTTTATTTAGCCAATAAATGTGTTTTGAGCGCTCACCTTCATTTAAAAGTTGAAAATTAATTTCAATGCCTCCAAGGTGGATTTTTAATTATTTCAAGGCCTAAAAATTAATTTATTAAATTGCCAAAGCCTTAATAAATGCGAATTTAATTTATCCTTTCCAAAGGCTTCGAAGTTAGCAATTTTGGGGAATTTGAGGAATATCAATGCTTGACTAAGGTATCAATGAAGAATGCCAATAACTTCGCCTTGGACCCTTTGCAAGGGTTAGGAGTGATTTTTCAATTTAGGCCTTGAATACCCCATTTTTATAAATCCAAAATTTAACCTAGGCATTGTAAATGGCATCTTTTACTAGAGTTTGGGTTTGATTTCACTTGAATTTTGGAGGGAAAGTGCATTTAGGGTTTTTTCGCCCTGGACCTTCAGCAAGGGTCAAGAGCGATTTCTCAAATTTGTGCTTACTCCTCCATCATTTTAACCCTAATCTACCTCACAAGGTTAGGCAATGATCCCTTTCATTCATCTCATCCAAATTTGCTTTGTTTCTGCAAGGTGAAATAAGAGTTTTTCAATTTTTTGCCCTAGGCCCTCAGCAAGGGTCAGGAGCGATTTTGAGTTTTTTGAGCAAATTCTTGATCATTACAACTTCAATCCACCTCACAATGCCAGGAAATATCTTTCTTCTTGCTCCCAATCCAAGTTTGATTTCGTTTTGCAAGGCAGAATGGGAGATTTTAGGATTTTCGCCCTGGGCCTCCTGAGAGGGTCAGGAGCGAATTTTGAATTTTAGGCATATTTCTTTATGCTTTTAACCTGACACTCCTTTGCAAGGTAGGTTCTCATCTTTCATCATGCTTTTGATACTTCATTTCAACCAAACCAAGCAAGAAAGCCTCCTTCTAAGCCTTTTCGCCCTGGACCCTCAGTAAGGGTCAGGAGCAAATTTTGCAATCTAGACTCAAAATGTTTCATTTTTCACCTTGAAACCTCTTTGACATTCCAAAACTAAGCAAAAACATCCCCCATAAAATTTTCGCCCTGGACCTTTAGCAAGGGTCAGGAGCGAAAATTAGGTTTCAAGCAAAATCCTTCATTCTTCAAAGTTAAAACTTCTTCAGGAGGCAAAAGGAAGTTGTTCTTGTTTCACTCATGCCTAAAACTTGACTTTTTTCATTGCAAGATGAGAGCTATTGGGGATTTCGCTCTGGACCCTCTGGAAGGGTTAGGAGCGAAATTGCCTTCCTTGTCCAGAATTCATCATTTTGCATGCTTCCAAACCTTTGAATGATGTTCAACCTTCATTCCAAGAGACCCTGCACAAAACAAGTTAGCCAAAATTAGTGAAAAATAAGCTCATATAAAATTTTCGCCCTGGACCCTCAGCAAGGGTCAGGAGCGAAATCTTCATTCCAGGCTAAACTATTCAATTTTTTAAGTTTCAAACCACTTCACAAGGCAAAATTAGATGGTTTTCCAAGTTAGGAACAAGTTTTCAAGCTCAAACAAGGTGGCAAATGAATTCTATAATGAATTTCGCTCTGGACCCTCTGGAAGGGTCAGGAGCGAAATTCCTCTTCCAAGCTAGAATCCATCATTTTTTCAAGGTTTTCAAATATTTCCAATTTTCCCTTCAAAATGCCTTGCAAGTCAAAATTTGGTCAAATAAGGCAAGAAATAAGTCCTAGGTTGATTTTCGCCCTGGACCCTCTGGAAGGGTCAAGAGTGAAATTCGCTCTGGACCCTCTGGAAGGGTCAGGAGCGAAATTTGGCGTTTTTAGACTCTCTGTCAGGATAATTTTATGGAATATAACATTTAAGTATAAGATGTTATATTCCATATATACTTTCAGGATGTTTGAGAGTGGTTTCAGACCTCCAGGAGCTATATTGCAAAATCTAGTTTTTGGAGGATTTTCAATTTTCCAGACAGTCAAATTTCAGGATCAGGACATTCCAGACTTAGCCAAATTTCAGGATCAGGACATTCCAGACTTCATCACTCACCAACTTGACCTAACTCAAGCAGAACCTGCTATCCAGGTGATCCCCTTGGCGACACTCGAAAGTTAAAGGCTAACAGACAAAACCCTAAAAGACCTAGAAAACAAACCCTAGAAAACAAAAAAAAAGCAAGGGTCCCCATTTGCAATGGGGCGATGTGTGAAATGGTCACAACACAACCCTAAAGAAAATTGTGACACTAACCAAGTAATTGAGTGTCACATCCATTATAGGTAGGGGGTATTGGTGCCTTATTGTGATCTTGCTCTAGAGTCCCCACACGTTTGCCATTTGTCTCCTTTTTAAGGTGAGAGTACAGCTAGTGTGACACAAGGGCTTATGCTTTCCCTTATTAATCTATTTTCTAAGAACATGCCAATTGGGCTTCTCATTTTATTTTGGAGATAATATATATGTAGTTTGATTAGGAGCTTTGATCCTAGCACCAAATAAATATGGTGTGTACTACCTTGTGAGGGAGGGAAACCAATTGCTAGTTTTGGCTGTATTATAATATTCTTCCAATAACTTTTGCACCTTTGATGGAGGTTGGATCTCACTAGTTTCTCTTGCTTCTCTTGAACAAGCCGCTCCCTTGGTTTCTTTGTGGATTTTTTTATAGCTGTTGGATTTTGCCAAGATCAAGGGCACAATGAAAAGCATAAAAGAGACAATAGAATGACAAGAACAAACTGTATTCTCATCAATATAAAAATGATCAACTGGATTAACCAATACAATGAATAGAGGCTTGCTTATATAGGCAAGGCCATATGGATGTATGAGCACACAAATATGACATGTGGCTCAATGAGAAACAAGGGTAGGTAGGAAATAGGTGTGGGTAGGTAGGAGAAATAATATAATATTCCACATGAGGTGGATCACCCACCGAAGGTGGAATTATCACTCCACAATAAGTGGATATGATAGTGTAATAACAAGATCAACACCATAAGAGGTGGAATTTCTCCTACACACACTATCCCAATGTGACACAAACACCCAAGTGTCTCATATCCAAACTACTATAAAATGCATTATCCTAAGTTAACTTAAGTGAGTGTAATAATATCCATAATGAATATTTATTTACACCAACACCCCCCCTTAAGTGCAACTTAGGGGAATGAAGACTCAAGTCAACAATGCAAGATGGGTCCCGGCTACAAGGCCATGATAGGTACCCATGTACAACATGCAAATGCAAGCAAAACAATGCAATGCAATCTCTCACAAACGGAGAAAGGGAGAAAACCTAGTGGGAAAAAACTCCCCCCCAAAAGAGAGATGAATGTACAAAAGAATCTCAAAGAAGAAGGACAAAACCTCAAAGAGGAAAAAGTCCCCCCCATAAGAGAGGAAGGAGAAGTCAGCTGACCCCTCCTAATGACACATCCCGCACCCCCAAGAGAGCTCGCAACTGCTGGAACTTACTCTCGGTGAAAGGTTTGGTGAATATGTCAGCAACCTGCTCTGCTGTAGGACAATATTGCAAATCAATGACCTGCTCCTGGATGAGCTCTCGGATATAGTGCATATGAATCTCGATGTGTTTGGTCCGCTGGTGCTGGACCGGGTTCTTCGAGATGGCAATGGCACTCTGATTGTCGCAATGTAGGACTGTCGGCCGTGGAGTAGTGAATCCAAACTCTGTGAGAATCTGTTGGAGCCAAATGGTCTCAGTCGTTGCGTTAACAGCGCCTCGATACTCAGCCTCAGTCGAAGAGAGAGCAATAGCATGTTGCTTCTTGCTCTGCCAACAAATGGGGCCCGAACCAAGGTGAAAACTGTAACCAGAAGTAGACTTACGATCAACTAGATCGCTAGCCCAATCGGAGTCTGTGTAACCAACCAAGCGAAGTCCTGTGCCTGCTGCATAGTGAATCCCATAGTGAGGTGTACCCTGGATGTAATGTAGAATGCGTTTGGCGGCTTTCCAATGAAGCTCATGTGGTTCCTGCATAAAGCGGGAAACCATGCCAACTGCAAAGGAAATATTAGGGCGTGTATGAGTCAAGTAGATGAGACTACCCACAAGCTGACGATACAAAGTGGCATCAACTAGTGGAGAAGAACACTGAGCCTCAAGCTTGACTCCTGAAAGAAAGGGAGTCGGGGCAGGCTTACAATCAGCCATATGAAAGTGTGCAAGTAGATCAAGAGCATACTTGGGCTGCGATAGAGTAATCCCGGAAGGTGACTGTGAAATCTCTATCCCGAGAAAGTAGTGCAAAAGACCCAAGTCAGTCATAGAAAATCTGTCATGCAAAGCAGATTTGACCCTGCTAATGATGGATGAAGTACTCCTTGTAATGATCAAGTCGTCAACATAGAGCACAAGTATCAAGTGAGACTCATCCTGTCGCAAAATGTAGACATTCGGATCGGAATGACACCTGGTGAAACCTGCGGAGAGAAGAAAGGAATCCATCTTGGCATACCAAGCCCTGGGGGCCTGCTTAAGGCCATAGAGAGATTTCCTTAGTCTGCAAACCAAGGAAGTATCCTGGATGAAACCCTGTGGCTGCTCCATATAAATCTCCTCATCAAGATCACCATGAAGAAAGGCACTCTTCACATACATCCGATGTACAACCCAACCATGAGCTGCAGCAATAGCAAGTGTCAAACGAATGGAGTTCATCTTAGCTACGGGTGCAAAGGTCTCAGTATAGTCAACACCTGCAACCTGCGAGAAACCTTTTGCAACAAGCCGAGCCTTATACTTATCCACACTACCATCCGCTGCAAACTTGGTCCGATAGATCCACTTACATCGAACCATCTTTCTCCCCTGAGGGAGATGGACTAGATCCCATGTGTTGTTCCTCATCAAGGAACTATACTCTTCCTCCATAGCTTGGTCCCACTCAGGAACCCCTGATGCTTCCCTAAATGTCTGTGGATCGGAAGCGGTAGCAATGAATGCATGTGGAAGATCCTGATGTTGTGATCGAGTTCTCCGTGTATCCGAAGGATCCCCAACAAGAGAACCTGCGGACTCAAGTGTCTGTCGAGCCCAACGAGGTCTAGGTGGAGGTGGAGAACGAGGCTCCTCAACTGCAAGTGGACCCTGCGGAGGTGTAACCCTGCGAGTCGGAGTTGAGGGAGTCTCATCATCGGAATCACTAACATCACTATCCACGATGGAGGAAGGTGGAGGAGGTAGAGAGGCGAAGCTAGGAGAGCTTTCCTCAAAGTGAACACTCCTCTCAATGCATACCTCATGTGTTTCTGGATCCATCAATCTGTATGCCTTAACACCCTCAGGATATCCAACAAAAATGCAAGGTCGACTCTGAGGTTCCAATGCCTTGCGTTTCTGTGGAGGTATGCGAGCCCATGCTGGACACCCAAAGACTCTGAAATGTCTCACAATCGGTTTCCTACCAGCCCAAGCTTCAAAAGGAGTAATACCTTGTAAAGCTTTGTGAGGAACCCGATTCTGGATGTGTGTGGCACAACTGATAGCCTCAGCCCAAAAGGCGGGATCAAGAGAACGTGCATGAATCATACAGCTAGCCATTTCTTTGAGAGTTTGATTCTTGCGTTCTGCAACCCCGTTCTGCTGTGGAGTGTATGCAATAGAATGCTGAAGATCAATTCCCTCAAATGTACAAAAATCCTCAAGTCTCTTGTTCACATATTCCCTGCCATTATCTGTACGAAGAATCTTGACCACTTTCCCTGATTGCTTCTCCACACGAGTCTTGAAGTCCTGAAATCTGTCAAATACTTCACTCTTATGAATGAGAAAGTAGACCCAAGTGAAGCGGGAGTAGTCATCAATGAAGGTAAGAACATAGCAGGCCTTACTAAATGAAGGTGCTGGAAATGGACCCGCTACATCACTGTGAACAAGTTGAAGAACTTCCAAAGCTCTCCAAGTTTTCTCTTTATCAAATTTCTCTTCGGGATGCTTGCCCATGGAACAACCTGAACATACACCCTCTGAAAAGCTGATTCGAGGAAGACCTGTGACCATGTCTTTAGTGCTGAGCTGCTGAAGATAGCGGTAGTTGAGGTGACCAAACCGCTCATGCCATAGCTTACTTTCTGAATTTGAATGAGTAAGCAAGGCCCTAGAAGGTGAACTTGGCACAAAGTGGGAGAATGAATAAAGCCTTGAGTTGTCATTGACTTGTCCCACTGCTACCAAGGCATCATCATCAAGTTCCTTTACCACAACTGAATCTGGTGTAAACTCAACCTTTTTCCCATTCCCATAGTGAGTGATTTGGTAGATGGAGAGAAGGTTGGTAGACAAGTTAGGAACATAGAGAACATTCTCAAATGTTCCATCATCCATGTCAACTGAACCTTTCCCTTCAACCTCTACTTGTGTGTCATCACCTATGTAAATGTGAGGTACCTTAGATGGCTCTAATGAAGAAAACTGCTCCTTTGTAGAACCCATGTGATATGAGGCACCCGAGTCAAGTATCCATTGCTGTGAAGAACCTGTTGTAGCCACAAATGCTTGCCCTTTTCCCTTAGACTGTGAGGAAGAAGAAGAAGATGAATCCTTCTTTGTGTAGGCGGATGGCAAGTTGATGTTGTTTTTCTTGAGAAGATTGGTTAACTCATCAACTTGCTTTGCGTGGCATCGATGCTCATCATGACCATACTTTTTGCAATATGCACGAGTTGGTTTATCCTTCTTAGGTGGTGTCCCCTTCTTGGAAGAGGATTGAAAATTGCCTTGTGATGGAGAGGATGATTGTCCCTTTTCCTGGTGTGGTTGAGACTTAGATTGCTTCTTCTTCTTGTTGGAATCTTTGCCTTGACTTCCTTGATTTCCTTGATTTGCTACCAAAGCCTTGGACTTTGAAGACTTGAGAAACCCCATGTTCAACAACTTAGATTGTTCCAATATCAACATTTCTGTGAAAGCATCAAAGGAAGGCATAACATAAGAACTCCCCACTATCAAACGATGAGTTTGGAAGCTAGATACAAATGCTGCATATTCTGGTGCAAGCTTGTCCAACAAGGTGAATATCAATTGAGCATCCTTTTTGTCAATTCCACAATCCTTTAGCTTTGCTCTTAGCTCATTTGCTTTGGTTACATAATCTTGGATTGTATCAAAATTCTTGGGATCTAAGTTGGTGAGCTCATTATCAATCTGATAGCCTCTGATTTCATCAACTTGTCCATACAATTTCTGAAACATATCCCAAGCCTCTTTAATTGTTTTGCACTTCTCAATGTGGAAAATGAGGTCATCTGATACATACTTGCGTAAGGTTCCAAGAGCCATGCAATTCTTTGTGAGCCATTCTAATTGAGCATTTGGATCAGCCTTAGGATCAGGTGGTGCTGTTATTGTTCCATCTATGTAGTGTGTGAGACCCTTTTCCATTAGTTTACTCCATACTTTAATTTTCCATGATGCATAATTATGTGGAGTTAATGGTGGAAACTTATTAGGACTCATTGCAACAAGAATGGAAAGAGCACAAAGAGAGGCACAATCACACAAGACACCCCCCCAAATTCACTCAATCAAAGAACCCCCCCCAATGTGATGATTTTGGCACTCTATAAGTAGTGCGTATACAATGGGCCACTTGCAAAAAATGGCAAAGTGGACTTCTGATTTACAATTTTACAACTGCCTCAATAAGGCCAAAAGAGACTCAAACTGATAATGCAAGAGATCTAACTAAGATCCAAACAATTTACAAGTACCTAATAGGCCAAATAAGACCAATATTTGAAAGTACAATTTTCACTCAAAATCTCTGAAATCTGATCATAGATTCTGAAAGTAGACGAAAAAATAAGCACTTTCAAAAAAAACGGCACCTGAAAAAGAGGTCGTATGAGCTCAAACGAGGCCTTTGAAGTTGCAGAATTGAGGATTGGACAGGTACAGCTGAGAGAATCCGAAAATTCCGAAAAACCTGTGCATCAAAATCAGAAAATAACCACACCATTGCGAAGATCACGAAATTTTAGCCCATTTAAAAAAAAATTGCACCAAAAAAGGAGCAAAAATGAGCAAGATATGGCCTTCCAAAGTTGGACTGCAAAACTGAAAAGCCCAATGGAGAGGGGTTAAATTTTTTTCAAAAAATGCTGATGTGGCGCTGACATCAGCAAAACACTGTGTTAAATTTGACGGCCGTATGATTGTCACGAAAACTTCGCCTCCCTGCTGACTGGGCGTCCGTACTGTACGGACTACTGACTGTGTCTCTGACTGTGCAGGCTGTACGGATGACGTGGCACTGTACAGACTGTTTGCGTGTCGCGGTGACTGGATAGGCCGTACTGTCTGCGTGGCGCTGTACGGAGGCCTGTTTTCGGGCCACGTGGCTGGGTCCTGTTGCTGATGTGGCGGGGTCCTGTGGCTGACGCTGTGCCTGTGTGTCGGTTGGGTCAAGAGGGCGTCGCCGGAAGTCTGGGCGGCGCCAGGAGTCTTAGGGATGCCGGAGCCGGTGGACGGGGGAGGCGCCGGCGTTTGGAGATCCCGCGCGGGCAGCGGCGGCGGTGGACTTCGGCGGCGGGAGGAGCTTCACGGCAGCGGGAGGAGAAACCGAGGCGGCCGGGAGAAACTGAGGCGTGGGCGCGACGTTCGGCGGCGGTCTGCGCTGCTCGGAGGTACGGCGCCTTGCAAAACCTGCGCACAGCAGGTACTTTGTACGGGGGGGTCTGCGGACCCCCAAACAATTTTCTTTTTTTGTTTTTTTTTTTTTTTTTCGAATTTTTTGATTTTTTCGAAATATTTTGAAAAATATTTTTCAGATAAAGAAGAACAATTTTTTTTTTTTTTTTTCTGAAAAATAATAATAAATCTGAAAATCCGTACTATATAGCAAAATTGGGAAAAAATTTTTTCTCACCAAAATAGGTTGACTTTATAGTCGAAATTTATGGAAATGGCCTCCCGGATTCAACGGTGATGTCCAAATCGCTGTGTGATGCCTCCAAAAAATGAAGATCCCCAAATCCGAAAATAGAAGCCTTCCACGATGTCTCCAAAAACTGATCAACGAAGCCCCAATAGCTCTGATACCATGTTGGATTTTGCCAAGATCAAGGGCACAATGAAAAGCATAAAAGAGACAATAGAATGACAAGAACAAACTGTATTCTCATCAATATAAAAATGATCAACTGGATTAACCAATACAATGAATAGAGGCCTGCTTATATAGGCAAGGCCATATGGATGTATGAGCACACAAATATGACATGTGGCTCAATGAGAAACAAGGGTAGGTAGGAAATAGGTGTGGGTAGGTAGGAGAAATAATATAATATTCCACATGAGGTGGATCACCCACCGAAGGTGGAATTATCACTCCACAATAAGTGGATATGATAGTGTAATAACAAGATCAACACCATAAGAGGTGGAATTTCTCCTACACACACTATCCCAATGTGACACAAACACCCAAGTGTCTCATATCCAAACTACTATAAAATGCATTATCCTAAGTTAACTTAAGTGAGTGTAATAATATCCATAATGAATATTTATTTACACCAACAATAGCTCATTGATACAAGTAACAAGGTTGACATATTAGATGTCTCTTCCACTTTCCATGATGTTAAGAGTGTTTTCCTCAATTTTAAGTGTGTTTTTCTTCTTTCATATTGTATCTCATAAGTTACCATGATGCATTACATTTTGGTTATATTGCCAATGCCTGCCCAATAGCAATTGACATGCATCCATTGGTGCCACATCACATAACACTTATGCACAATTACACTATAATCCTTCTTCAATGAGAACTCTTGTAAGGGTTAGATCTTGTAATGCAAGCAAGCTACAATTTGCTAACTGTTTTTGTACTCACCAAATTGTTGATAGATCCACCATCTCTGATCACTTGGCACACTTGTCCTTACACATGCATTTTGTTTGGAAGACACTCTTCCTCCATTTAGCTTCTGAGATTTCTTTGTTCCTAGATATCAAGGTTCTTTGTAGCATCAAGTTCTCTCCCATTTGAGCTTCCATTTCTTTTGTCAAACATTCTTTTTTTTTGGGGTCACCACCATTGCTCTTTTGGGGTTTTGGCGGCAATTTATGGCCTTATGGGCTATAGTATTGATGAATGGCTACACCACCCAACACTCGTAAACAACACAACAATAGAGAATAACACAAGGCTTTGCAAGAAAGAAAATAATTTGCTTTCTACTGCTTCAATAAAGGAAATACAATACTAAAAAAATTACATGCTAGAACCACATGAGCTTTCTCTTTACATAAAATTGCAACCTAGAGCCACCATTTGCACTTTAGGAAAATTGTTTTCTGTAGCCCCTTTTGGCCTTCTTTATTTGGTTTTTGAGACCACCAAGAAGATTCTAGAAAGTGTAACTCCTTATTTGGGTGCCAGAAGTGCAACCGTCCATTTTCCTGCTCAAGAAGATATTTTGAAATTTGCATTTCCATAGTACAACTTCTCAGGGTCAGAATTTTTGATCCAACCATTGGATTTTCAATTAAAATATGGTTGGAACATTTTAGTTTTCGGCCAATTTTCAGGCCCACCCAGAGCCTCTGAGTGCCTCAAATTTGACTTTGAAATTTTTTAAAAAGATTTTGAAAAGTGAAAATATTAATATCCCATACATGTCCAATGGTATTGAAGTGATTTCTTCACCATTGCCTTCATTTCACCATACTGGAGGTCTGTGTAAGATTTCGTGTCCATATGTGCACAAATGCCCACTTACTAAAAATAGTAACCTTGTCATTTTAGCCCTTATTGAAAAAGAAACAATATTCTTGGGTGATGCAAGATTGCTCTTACACCTTGAATGCTCCTACATCAAGTGCAAATGAAACACATGAATAATTTTCGATTTCTAGAAACTTGTCCTCCTCCCCTAGCTCCACAGTTTTTCCTTCTTTGATTTGTCTTTAGATTTTCCTCTAGCTCTTTTTCTTTGGCAGGCCTGGAGGAACTTCTTCTTCCTTTGTGTCAGTTGCTATCACCTCTTACTCATCAATCTGCTTTCTTGGTTTCAGTTTATCCTCTGCCTTTAAGGCATATTTATAAGCGGCATCTAGAGTAAGTACTTTTACCAAGGTGAGCTCATCTTGAAATTGAAACTTCAATCCATTCACATACCTTACCCTTCATTTTCTTGTATAGCCATCTGAATTTGAAGCCTTATAAATTGTTCTGTATAAGTTCTTTAAATAGTTTTTGTTGGTAATTAGAAGGCATGATACAAGCTCTTAGATGTATCAGCATCTTAAGCCATAATCTGATTTTTTTCCTTGTCATATCCTCAAACTCTCACATTCTCCTTCCATAGAGCTGCACGTGACTTCAATTTAGATGCTGCAATACTCATTCTTTTAGGGTCATTGTCATCAATATCTTCCATCTCAAAATTCTTCAGACTCCTTGACCTAGTATAGGAATAAATTGGGGATAAATCTACCTTTAAAGTCTGATTTATTGACTTTTGCCTTGGAGTCTTGTCTGATCATGGTGTCAATGAGCCTTTCCATAGGGTCTGCTGCCCTAACAGCATTTTCTAGGTTTTCCTGTTCCTTGTTGGACTCGTCTAGATGTAATCTGTCCTCAATGGCTAATAATCTCTTAAGCCGTTCATCACCATTTCTTTGAAGGCTATTATTCCTCCTGCCCCTTTTCCCCTAGTTAGCTCCCCTCTCGGCCATCATAAACTGCTCTGATACCAAAAACTGATGTAGATAACTGCTGTCGCTGCAAGCTAAATAATCTGTTCCTACTGAAAATGGATCAAAAGTTAAAACAGAACAATAAATAACCTTGGTATAGCTTTGGACTCAGTACCAACTATTCTTTGCTGAAATATTTTACTAACTCACAATAGATACATATTCAATGTGTAGTATTGGCCAGAGCAACAGCCCAAAAATAGACCAGGGTCCACAACTAATTCCACAAATGGATGCTAAGCCCTGATCAAAAACTCTGAACTTAAACCAAAACTGAGAAACTAAAAAATGGACAGTTCAAAACAGACCACAACATTCACTAGTCATGGTATTTACAACCCAAAAGTAAAAAAACCAATAAAAACAAAACTGACAGGTAGTGGTGGGCCTATCACAAAAGGGCGGTTACATCAGGTAACTGACAGAAAGCGGCTATCACTGCTTGTGTTGTCTAAGCCACATTTTCAGTCTGATTGGTTAAATCTCATAAAAGGTAGTGCCTTTTGCTGGTATGGTTGAATGGACATTAAAGCAATAAGTAAAATCAATATGGCATTGCCTGAATGAGCCTTGAAACAGAAAAAGGAAATTTAAGGTCTTGATAACGAAGTTTGAGATAATAAAAGTTGACCTAGGCTGATCACACAGCAGATAGAATGGATGTATTGAGGAAATAAATCAACTCTCAAGATATTGGATTTAAGGTTGATATTGGCCCATTCAAAGCTTAGTTTTGAGAGGTATGCAAAAATTATTGTGCTCCTCCATTTTCTTCTATTGATTTGTAATGTAAAATCCGCTGCAAGCTTTCAAAAAGACAAGTTGGGAAGGTTTTGCCAGTTGCATTTTGAAATTTGTGTGGGATGCCATCGCCAATTCCATGGGATTGGGACTCATCTGCTTTTGTGTAAAGTCTATGTTAAAAGAATTTATAAATGTTTGCTTAAGGGTCAGCTACAAGAAGACAGGAGACAAGAAAATGATAACTATGTTTTTTCAATCCATAACTCTTTGGAAGTTTAGTGGCTTTTTATGGTTCATTAAGTTATGCCTATGTAATATATATCCCTGATTTTTTTCTTTTTGAAAAGTTTGCCTATAGAGAAATAACATAACAAATGAAAAGTAGAGAGTTTTTTGCTGATAAGGAAGTTCTGATTTGAATCATTCAATGTTCATTCTTTTGCTGGTGCAAAGCTATTGAAGTTTGATATTCATAGCAAACATAACTTCATGAAATGCAGATACAAATAAATTAACAGTCCATACACTAAGAAAGAAACTTAAAATATGAAGCAATTCACAGTCATTCAGACCTGTAGTGGCAGATGTAGTTGTGGACAGTCAACAGCCAATTGTAATCAGCTTTACATTATTAATTTGCAGATTCCCAATGAAGCACTCAGGTCCTTTATGCCTCCAAGTCATCACCCAACACTCCTAAAGTGCCAAGATTTGTTAAACAGAAGCTTTGACACTAGCAAATCACCCTTTCAGGTCTGATACATGCTCGGTTACATCAGCAACAGCGAACTGGGTGCTGTTGGCATAGGGGCAGTTAGGTAAAAAATTCCAAAATTTCTTCTTTTGACACCAAATCTGCCAATAGATACTTGCTACCGTTTCAAACAGTCCAAACACCTAAGGAAGGAAGTTTTGCAGCCCTTTTTCATCAACCCAGAAGTTTGATCATGATCCCACATGCCCTCATGTGCTTGTATGACGTGCTTAAAAGGGGCAATCCACAAAGAAAAATCAATTGCTGATGAAACTTTTGAAAAAACACATGGAAACCGATTGCCTAGCACATAGAATCAGTTTTGGAAAACACCCAGAAAATTTGGGTCAAACCCTAACTCTGCCTTTCTATTTGAAGGATTCCGACCAGCTTGAAGGAGGTGTATGGCCAGCTGTAAAATCTCATCTAAACCCTTGCAAAACCACACTAGAAATTCTTGTATTTATCAACAAACGTGAACTCCAAAATCTGAAATCAGAAAACCATATAAATCTTCATTTTTGAAACCCCCAAATCACCAAACTTAATGCAAGTCAGTGTATTCCTTGAAGTGAAAATACCAGACCAGCTAGGGTGGTTCTCTCTCACTACTGAAGAGGGTTTTTGTCCTCAACAATACTTGGGGAGAACTCCTCTGTTCATTCCAACAACATCTCTTTGTGTGTGCAAACTCTAAATGAAGAAACGAGAGCCAAAAAACTCCAATTTATAGAGTTTGGAGGGAGTTCGGGCATTTTAAAATTCAAATATTCTAATTTCCCTCAAAAAGGCCCCCATAATGTTTTAAAAACAATCTAAAGTCCCCAACTCATAGGCGTCCAACTTGGGGAAATTCACTTTCTAAAATATTTATGTTGAAAATGTAGCTAGGTCGTATCCCTTGATTGGGCCGACCTAGCTTGGTAAATTTTAATGTGGCCTTCGGCCTTAAAATTTATCGTGTATGGGCTTATTCGGGATATTGTGTAACTTGTAAATTCAATAGGTCACGACCTATTAATATGTAACTTGTAAAGTGTTATTGGTCAGGTCCTAACCGATGTAACTTGTGATATGGGTCTGACCCTATAATTTAACTTGTGAATTTGTAATTTGGCGCCAAAGCCGACCTAGGTATAAAGGGTTAAGGGCATGTATATAAAGGAAGTGACTTGAGGTCACAAGTGATAACATAAGCAAATATCATCTGCCTTAATGCGATCGGTTCTGCTCCAAAAGATCAGCGAACTACATTCTGAAGTCAGCGAAATTGTCTTCTAGCTGGGTGAACATCTTCCTAGGTCTGCCAAACCTGCTCCTAGGTCTGCCGAGCCTGCCGAACCTGCTCCAACGCTGCTGAACTTACTTCAGGCTGTGCTACATCTGTTCTAGGGCAAGCGAACTCCCTCACATGATCTGCAATCAACAATTTGGGCGATTGTTCAAATCTGACCTGAACTGTGATTCAGATAAGTTCTTTGTATGGCCTAGAAGGGCAGTATTGTAATCTGCTGCTATACCGAATCTAATCAGATCTGAGATCTTTGGTTGCTGGGTTTTTTCCTCCAAGAGGGAGGTTTTCCCAGGGTACATGTGTGTTATGTGTATGATTTACTTTGCATTCTGATTTTCTGTTCTATACTGCTAATCTGATCACTAAAAACTAACAATTTAAACACTTCATTGGATAATATAATGTCGTTTTATTACGTAAGTGCAAATACGAAAATGATATCAATCACCTTACAAAAAGCTTGCCAGGACATCGGAAATGGAAACCCATTTGCACTGAAGCGAAACTGAAGCTAAAGAAATATGCTTGGCACCAAAAATAACATTTACTAAAAGCAGCACTTACTAAAAATAGCATTGCTATCGAATCCCATGGAAACTGAGAAACAGAGATCTGTAAGGAAACACGAGTCCCTTAATCACCACCAAATAGCTTATGGGAACCTACAAAGAGGCTAATGGGAGGCAAAGCTGACTAGGTGCAAGAAGGGAACATTACAGCCTCAGGCTTGTCAAAGTTGTCTTAATTAACCCAATGTAATGTCTCTTATTGGGATATTACTAAATTTTTGCCCTATAACTACAATTTCAATTAAAATAAGAAATTATGTACATTTAAGAATATCAAATTTACCAATTGAAATGCCCTTTATAGGAGAGATCTTGGTCTAGGCCCTACACACAATATTAGTCATGGGAAATTGATATTAAATCATAAGCCATGATTACATACATCTTACTAATAGTTAATAAATATCATTCAAATTGAAATCCAAATAAGCCATAGCCATTTCAAGTAGATTCCTATAATAGTCATATTAGGAATTCATTGAAACATTTGCAAACCACAGTCTCAAGGTTGCTCACCCTTGTATTGCGAGAGCATGGAAGGTAGGTTGCCCTTCCACCCCTTATAGTTCACTTGGAGGCAGGCTGCCTTCCTTGCCCAAGCCCAAGAGCATGGAAGGTTGGTCTTCCATTCCACCTCTTGGCCTATGAGCATGGAAGGCTGGCCATCCATTCCATCCCGGGGTGACGGACTTGATGGGACCTCAAGCCCAAGGGCACTTTAAGCCCCTTGGCCCATGAGCATAACATTCATCTCGTAGTGGTGTGCGTTGGTCTTCTGAATTCAGAAGGCTGGCCATCCTTCCTATTTGCAATCCGTTTCTCTAAATTCAGAATGGACTATCATATAAATTCTTCCATATCCATAATTAAAAGAAGCATTTGGATTACTTACAAAGATCATTAATTTCTTCTAGTACCTTAATTAGATTTTCTTATAGTTAGAATTACTGCTAGATCAGTTCCAGTTCTGTTTTTAATGCTTTTTCTGCTTATTCCTTGATCATTCGATGCCCTTCTTGGATGAATTGTTCTTCCTTTTATATCTCTCATTTGGATGGAGTCATACCTCTTCACGGTGACCATCACCTTTGCAAGGGACACATCCTTACATAATTAAGGTGTTGTCTTTTATATATTTTGGGCAGCCAATTAATAATCGTTGACTAATCCAGTCGGCCCTCTTATGTAAATGTTTCTTAAATAGCCGCTGGTATGCCTTAATCTGGTTGGCCCTTTATTTAAATAACCGCTGCTATTTATTATTTAAGTTTCTTTTATTTCGGTTGGCCTCCCTCGGAATTTGTCACTTGGGAAAATTTTTGCATTTATGCTAGTTGGCTGTCTTTATTAAATCTTATTGCCTAAATTTAAAAGACAGTGATTTGTATTTTACTATTTAGTTTAAGGGCTGGTAAGCCAAATCTGGCAGGGGCATGACACCCAAGGGCCTTTCTGTGACATCCCCCATGTCAACCACTTCCATGGTGGTTGCTTGAGGGAAAATAAATTTAAAGAAAGCAGTGAGGAGACAAACTACATTAAACCTTAAAAGTGAGAGGTGCATGGTATGTAGGGAAGGATTTGTGCCATTAATAAGCATGGTATTCCTACCCATGGACAATGAGACTCTATAGGCTGTATGGAAAGGATGTGCCTGGCAATCTCTGAACCCCCCCACAACCCATCCTACTATCAATTCAAGCTCTATCTCTAGAGAGAGAAAAGGGGAGAGATTGCAAGGCGGGGTTAAAGGAGAGAACAAAGGGACTTGAGGAGAGGATTGAGGAGTTGTGCAAGAAAGGGAGGAGAGAAGCAAAGTGGATCTAAGGAAAAGGCTTTAGAAACTTCTAGATGTGTACAACGATATTCCAAAACCTTTGCTTGCATTTAAATGAAAGATTCGACGTGCATTAAGGCAGAAAAAGGAAGAGAGAGATGGGGCGTGAAGAGGGAGGAATTTTGTCAGGTGTGAAGGAAGAGGAATGCAGAGTAAGGCGTGGTTGTTGGAAGGAGTCTACATGTTGAGCATAGCGATGTTGGATTTAGATTAGGGCATGGTGGGTGCTGCATTTGACTCAAATTAAGGCATGGCAGGGTTGTTTCAAAGGAAAAGACATTAAAAAAAGAGGTAGAAGAAAGGGGTAGCTTGTTGGCAAAACTCTTGCGTGCAAGATAAACTAAGGATCACAATTCCATCGAGGAGCAAAAACTGCAATTGGAGGTGCAAGGCTGAATTCCCCAACCTTTGTCAACATCATTCCTATGTGCATTGAAACAAGAGCTTAGAATAAACAAGTTAAGAAGCACGCGGTGGAAGAAGGATGCAAACAGGTTGCAACTCGATAGGATGGATTAGGAAAAGATAAGAGTTGAATAGCTTAGGGAGACATCAAATCAAACTCAATGTGTAAGTTGATTGCTTACAATTACCTCTAATTTATGGTTAATAGTTGTCACATAAAAGATCGCTCATGTATGATGTATCATGTTTCGAACCTTCACTAAACCAATAATTAAATGTAACTATAATAACTGATGTTTGTTGAATGTTGGATAAGTAACATTTGTATGATAAACTTCATAGCCATGTAGGGTAAATTAGAATCTTCTATTGGTGGACATGGTCCTAGGACGACATGTTGAAAAGCAGGAAATTTTGAATTAAAATGAATAGTATTATTTTTTAAGATAATTCTTGTAATGGCTTGTTAGTTATGGAACAATATGAAATACCACAATTTTAATTACTACAGGAAGATCATTTTAACCTTGATATGCAATTAAACTAGTCATGGAGGTAGCAATTTATTTCCTATATATTATGCTCTCAAACATGATATAATGGTGCCTATCACTTATGCGGAAATGAATATGTATGTTAAACTTAATTACAAAGAGATGTCATCATGATATAGGTGGCAATTGATAGATACATATATGGTGTTATTATTAGGGCACTAGAAGTTGTATGTTATTCTCAATATATAATTATTTGGGAAATAAAATTGAAGGTTCGTAATATTGTTATCCTATCACAAATATGGGAACACACATGGCTACAAAAATTGGTAGAACTTACTTGCTACTTAGAGGTTTTACAAATAACCATCTCCCTTGTAAGGACCTTTGAAGATTAACTTATAATATTAATATTTTATTGCATTGATTATCCATGGTAGATTTTGAACCAAAAGGCTGGATTTATTACTCTGAGCTAGGAAGAGTAGATGTGAAGAGTTCCTGGCAGGCTTGACATTAACCAAAATATTATTTAGGAGTTTCAAGGTCATTATTCTAGAAATAATATTAATGTCAAATAGCTAATACTCATATTTCCTAGGCTCGGTATCAATGTGGCTTTTAATTCAGTCATCTATGAGGTTGAAAGATCCCCAACTCTATTTCTGCCCTGAATTTTGATTTTTAGGTTTGAATGATAGTCTTTGACCAGCGTATGCAAACAGGTTACTGATTTTTATTTTGTTGTTTACCAATACAATATGGAATTTGAATGCAAAACATAAACTAACAATGGACTGATGATAAATTTCAGATTTCTGATTTTTATTGCAGCAAACACTAAAACCAAAATTTGAACAATTTATAACATCCAGAATTAGAAGTGGCATACTAGGAGTCCTACGCTGATTTGGGAAGGGCTTATTTATTGCCAGAACTGATGAATTGAGCAATACAGAAGCTTCCAAGTGAAGACAATGGCTCCAATGCTATTTATTTGCTATAACTATAATTACCAAAAACTTTTATTGCAATAACAGGTAGATCTGAAGCTAATTCCTCCAAGTCACCAGGCAAGGTGACCAAATCGAGCAAATTTCCTCAATGTTTTGCTGATTCCACTCGTGTATGCCTTGCAGAGACTGAAGAAACCTTCATTTAATTATTTGCTGCTGCTAACAATGAGATTCCAACCATTTTCCAACCCTAAATACTTAAGATTACTGCTACAGGTGCCATGTGGGCCTCTAGGGAGGTACGGCTGGCATGAAGGGTCCAAGAAACCCCAATTCAATTGCAACAATTCTGATCTGTATCTTCTGAATAAGATTTCTGCCTCCTCACTTACCAATATGAATTACCAAAACAAATTCAACCACCAATCTGCTCTAAAAGCTGATAAATCAATGTAACTTCTTCCACAGGCAGGCTGGGGTATCGTCCAACCTGAAAATTCAAGAGTTTTCGTTCTTGAAGAGAATACTGCTGCAATCTCTGTGACCAGAGCTCTGCCTCAATTTTGCAATGAAGATAAATAACCAAGAATGTTCCAAAATGACCTCCAAATGCCTTTTTTAAAAGGCTCCAAACCCTAGGTGTCACTTTTAGGGTTTCCATATTTTCAACATTATTTTTAATAAAATACAAGTCTTCCTTTAAAAATTGACCCCTTAGGCATTATATTTTATTATTATAATGTTTTCCCCTTTTTATTACAACATTTTATGCTCATAGGCCTAGGAAAATGGCCACAAATTATTATAACTTATTTTATTATAAAGTGACTTTATTATTAATTTATTTAATTCCAAACTTGGAAATATTAAAATATTTCCCAAATTATTCATAAAAATTAAAACTGGACTCAAAACTTAACTCCATCTGAAACACTATGATCTTTGATGTTGCTCGAGTCCTGTAGGCTAACTGGAAGTTCCTCCCAAAAAAATAAGAACTTGCCCTAAAAAATAGGAACCTCACTCCAAACTCCAGAAACTACTCAAGAGGCTCTCACTCTGCTCTGTGGTCCTCTGGGTGGTCATCCAGTCAATTGCTAGTTCTCCCTAAAAAATAGGAGACCTCCCTAAAATGTAGGAACTGCCGTTAGAAAGCTCAAAATAGTTCATAGAGCCCCCACAAATCTCTATGACCCTCGGAACGAGTCCCCTAACTATACTGTTGACTTACGAGAGCTCAAATGATAGGTCAACACTCTGCTTATCCCTTGTCGCCTAGAAAGGGAACATTACAGAGGTTTTAGATACTTGTAAATATTAAGAAGATATCAAGATGTATGTAATTATGTGACCATTTGAGAAATGCTATTGTAGTGGCAATAGGTGCAATAAATTCCTTTAATGTCATTTTATCCTCCTTTCTTATTGCAATAATAAGACATGCTATATAATTCTAGAATGGTATTTGGGTATTGGGGGAAAGGCTTTTGATGGCTACAAGATATATATTGATCCCTTGGGTATAAGAACCTCTATATTGAATGTATTATGTGAATTTTGAATGGAAGTGCTTCCCTATGTGTTTGTGTAAACCAAGGTAATTTCAGGTTGAGTAATAATTCTAGCCCCTATGTTGATAAGAAAAACCTTGGGATGTTCAAGCTGGTTTATGAGTGATAATGGGCTGATTCAAGACCTTGATATTCTTTAAGGGATGTGTTACAATATAGGTCACTGAATGGTGAACTTAGTTATGATTTCGTAACTAATGTTAGCTATTGTTAATTGAAGGGAAACATCAACAAAACCTTGATTACACCAAAACTTGTGTGTATGCGACCTTGAGGGACCTTGTGAGGAGTACAATGTGTGACTTTGATCCACATGGAAGTAGGTATGTAGGTAGTCCTTGGGTGAAGGAAGCCCTTGTGACCTCAAGTCCGTAAGGGTAGGGTTTTGGGGGGGGGGGGATATTTCGAAGGATGGGGTTGTTCTTAACTTGTTTGACCTTCCTTCTTTTGTGATCTTTAGATGGCTAACATGGGTATTAGATGCTTGTGAAAGAGTTAAGAAAACTTGATAAATTGTATTTAATATTGTGAAAGAGTTAAAAAACCTGATAAATTGTATTTAATAATTAAGATGCTTCTAAATAGCAAGCTTAGGAATTAAATGGGTTGACTATCTTATAGTTGGTATTTGCTTTAGGGTACATGTTGAGTCGAAGCAATCTTGTGTTGGTTCAAATTAGTTGTTGTGTTTGTGAAATTTAATCCTGGAGCTGTAGGCTCCTAAATTGCTTGACTGTGATATACTTATCCATTTGATCACTTTTGTGAATCTTGTTATGTACGACCCCCACAAGTGTAAACCTTCAAGATATTTGTGTAGTGACAGGCAACCATTGGACCATGCCAATGATCCCTGTTTGGGCTATTGCAAGGGATTAGTCGGCATTCACATGGTTCATGGAGGTTGTGTTGTCCCCAAGTAAGACTCCGTCTAGTATTGCTATAATTAAGAAAGCTCCTTGTATTATCTTTATAAATGATGTGAATAAGGGATAGTGGACAATCTGAATATATGATCCTGGTCAATAAGACCAAAGTTACAAAGGCATACGGACTTGCAAGCATCCAAGCTTTATTGTCATGATGGTGACCTTGCAAATTAACCATCTTACACACAACAATAATACTTGTAAGACCAACCACATATACCAAGGGAGGACACTTATAAGCAACTGAATCAGTGACGGGAGCATTGCAATTACTCTATTAAGCAGTGACTCATGTTAAAGAGGGACTTAATCTCAGAACAACCAAACGCATATTCACTATTGTCGCTGAAACGATGATGGAAATCAACAACCAAAGGATGGTTAACTGTTAGTTAAAGAATGACAAGGTATTAATAAAGAATCGATGATAGAAGACAGTGACTATATTCCCTATCAATAGCGATGGAATAAATAAGATATATGGAGCCGATAAAGATTTGACTCAGCTGTCAAACTATAACCTTTGATTCATTTGATTGCCGATCTTAATAATTATGATTGATACTATATTCAAGTGAAATTATAGGCGCCGATTAAGGTGTTGAAGTCAGAAGAGCTTGAAGTTCCACATGGAATCCGATAACCAACCGATATAATTGTTTGTATTACACTGCTGATGATAGCAAAGACTATGGATTAAGAAAAGAGCTTTACCTTAATCATTAAGGAAAAAGCGATTTTATAATTATGGAGTACAATGCAATAGTTAATAAGGAATTAGCAGTCAGTAATGTGAAGAACGGAGAAAACAATTATTGACAACAGGTACCTTAAGGCGGTCAAACATATATGCAGATTAAGTTAAAATGATTTACTATGGAAAGGTGCGATATTAAGGAAGTATAATCATTGACAAAAGATATGACTATTCACTACAAATTGCAACCATTCCGTGCAAAGGATGCTTAAAGGAAGATTGAATTCTTTCCATGGGGGGAATTTATGACAAATACTTCAGTTATTAAATGGATAGAATGATATAAGGGAAGATGTAACATTATTTAAATATAATAACTCAGATCAAGAGAGCTCAAAGAGTCTATGATCTACCAGGTAATTGGTGGCATATCATCACCATTGGCATGGCCAGGGACGCATGAACAAAGGGAATATTGTTCAGAGACAGTGTCAAAGAAACTACATGACTATAACGAATTAATTCAGGAAGGGTGATCAGATATAAGGACTTCTATTCTATCACATTCAAACAGATCCACAACTATACAACGTAGGGTTATCAAGGCAATAAATCAGAGTCAGCAAACAGATCGATATAGGGATCAGACATTCTAATCTTACTTATACAGACCATAAACTCAGTCAGTCATAATACTTTGGTACGTCACATCAGACCCCCTTCTTGGTTAAAGCAGACTGGAGAAGGAGATTACTTGCAGTTTTTTATGAAGAGATTGTAAGGATATTATAGAAGTCTTTCAAGGGAAGTTAGGACAGGACTTAAGGCAATTACATTGTAATCAACAGCATAAGAAATCAGAGTCCATCAAATTCAGATCAGAAATTCAAATTATGTCAAAGTTATTGCTTATAGAATCTCTGTAATTAGAAGTAAACTTAGTTCTCATTATTACAAAGACATTCGGCATTTACATTGATTAACTTCTCCACTTGACAATCCAAGGGAAAATTATTACAATAAAGCAAGATAAGTTCTATCTCCCGTACTATTCTTAAAATTTTAAAGTCAAATATTATAATGAAATGCCTTAAGATTTGATAAAATTGTATTTATAAATGTATTATAATTCTCACATTAAGTTGGAATTGTCGTCTCAGGTCCAAATTATGGCAAATCTCAAACGGGGACATTACAGAGGTGAAGTTGCCAATGGACCTTGGACATGGTACAATAACAATTAGCAGGTTGTCAATGGACTGTGCCAATAGCAGATGCTTAGAGCTACTGTTGTATCTTTTGGATTAGCTAGCATTCACCTAGTTCATGGGGGTGAAGAATCACTAGGGCCTATCCAGGATTTGATATGGTAATGTTTGCACGAGTAGTTACCTTATCGCATGGGTAACGGTAATTGGAGCTAACGATTGTATTGGGAAGGTTCACTGAGAGTCACTTATAGCATGGGGGGGACAATGCAAAGTGTTTACATGGGATTGTGAAGAAGATAGCTGACAATATCACTAAAGCCACCAGTGGTATATGTTGAAAGCTACTTCTTGGGTTGACAAACTTGTCATAGTGCTCTATAGACAATTGAAGTTGAAATCCACCATGCTAGGTTGGTTCACTACTTGCACAAATTCTTGGGATTGAGGAAGGATCTACGATGTAGTATGGGATGCATTGAATCCTCTTCTCAATTGTTAGATGGTGTACTTTATCCTGTTGGGTTGAGGATGGACCCCTGGTAGAGTATGGGATACACCAAATCCTCTTCCCAGTTGCCATTGGTGCAGAAGACTAGGATGATGAATGGGACCCATGGTGTAGTGCGTAATGCATCGACTTTCCTTTTCTATCTAGGATACATTATGGATATGTGTTAGTTAGCCATTGTGGATGAGCTAGTCACTATTGTCTTTGTGATGAGCCAATCATTATTGTCTTGTGATGCTTGTGTGGGCCACCCACTATGTATTCATGATGTATGCAGAAGCTAGTCAGTGTGTATGTGTGATGTATGCTGGATCCCATCACAATGTATTTGTGATGTATGTTGGAGCTGCTCACCGTGTATATGTGATGTATGCTGGAGCTGGTCAGCTTGTGTACTTGTGTGTGTGAGCTAGTCACCTTGTGTATATGTGGTGTATGCTTGAGACAATCATGGTGTGTGTGATCTTGGGATTATGGTATGAAATGACCCCTATGTATATGTGTATGTTTCTACACTAATGATTGGTAATGTTGGATTCGAAATCAACATTTGATGGCAATGGTTATCTTTTTATTGTAATGGGAGTAATTCTATAGATTCACTTAATTAATAGTTAGGGTCTAAAGAGATCTCATAAGAGGAGATGAAATCCCTCTAACATTTGAGTGTGAACGATGAAGCCTTTGATTTCCCACGAGAGTGTATGTAGGCAGGGTCATCACAAATGAACCCTCGAGGCTTAGGTCTGGGTCTAAGGTTGATCCTTATTATGGGAGCTTAACACTTTGGAGTGTGAGTATATAAGTGTTTCGTTGAGTTGACAACACCAGGGTGAATGAAATTTTTTCGAAGTCAACTCTTTTAAGCTAGATGAAAAATGTTTGGTTGATTAAGTTGATAATCAATATTAAGTGTATTAAAAGAAAATTGTAGTGCTTGATGGGCAGATTTTACACTTTTTTTAACCATTTATAAATGAAGAACTGCTTTTGATGGTTCATTAAGTTATGCCTCGGGTTTCTCTAAGTTGTCTTAAACAACCCAAGGGCCTTGTTTTAACTGTTTATAAATGATGAATATCAGCATGCAAAATTTATAACTAGAGTTACCTGGGGACGCGTCCCCGACCTGAAAACCCCTATCCCCGTCTCGTGGACGTTTTGGGGACTTGGGGACGGCCAGGGGACGTTTCCCCCCATCCCCAAATTGCCCTGTATTTTGAGGGGACGTCCCCGAAATGGGGGGATGCCTGCCCTAGCTCTGGGGGGCGTCCGTACGTCCCGAGGACGGTTGGGACGTCCCCAATCCCTCCCGGGGACGGCCAAACGTCCCCCATATCTAAGGCCCTTAAAAAATATTAAAAGTTGTGTTTTCAATTTTTTATTTAAATTTTCTAATATCGGCCCCTTATTAATTCAAATTGTTATTAAAAATAAAAAAAATTAAAAGATAACATTAATTAAATTTTAAATTTATTAATTTAATTCATAATTTTGACAATGAAACTATATGGCAGTAGTGTAGCCTTTGGGTATTTTGACACAGAGATTAGAAAATTGCCAAACTCGGCGAGTCAATAGAAAAATAACACCCAACGCCTTTATTAAAGAATAAGTTTTTTTGGCCTCGCGGGGCACTGCCCCTCGACCCCGCCCTGTATCGCGAAGGGAGCGCGCAAGGGGCAGTGCCCCTTGACCCCACCTTGGGGGCACTGCCCCCAAACCCTCGTTGAAAAATATGGGGGGAAACTGCGTCGATAGAAGTAGGGAAAATTTAACCTCTGAGTCTATTGATATGCATATTGACAATGTGAATGAATTGAAATTCTGATTTATGAATGCATAATTGCATATTGTCTATTGAGTATTAACAATGTTGTATGTTCACAATTTACATTCTAAAATGTTTTCAACTTTTCATAGTATCATACACATGCTATATCCATGTTTTATTGTTTTCATATGAATATAATGTATGTATGCATGCTTTATCCATGTTTTCATATGAACATTTAGAATTTTGAAATTTTCCTATATATTTTAAATTTTTCCTATATTTTATATAGCCGTCCCCTTTGCCGTCCCCCGCTGTCCCCAAATTTGGCAAAAAAATTTGCCGTCCTGGAAACACGTCCCGCCGTCCCTTGCCGTCCCCGTCCCAGAAACTCGGGGTAACTTTGTTTATAAGCCATTACTTTTGTATTCAATTGATTCGACAAAAAATAAAGTATTCAACAACTTAAATGTGCACAATATTGAAATGCAGCGTGACTATTGCTAACCCAGCAGCTGGATATGAGGTATCTGCATTGAGTTTTTTGACTGGATCTTAAATCATGTGTTCCTAGGTCTAGAAGTTACTGATTTATTTGTGAATCTTGGAAAGGCACGTAGGGTTGCTCCATATGCTTTTAGTTATGTAGGCAAATATAATAGGAATATGACTAACTTTGCTATTTGCTTCAGTAATATTGTTGGTCAAGTATATGATGTTGAAATGTTGAAAACATTGAAATGCCAGAGTCAAAAAAGGAATGTGGGGAAAGCAAGGAGCAATTGGTGACGAGCAAGGATGTTGTTAATTGTGAAGTAGACAAACAGAACATAATGACAAATCCAGCCATAGAGGGTGGATATCCACCTCTCTGTGAGGAAGATTTACAACCAAAAAGAAAAAAAAGGGCTGCCCAATTGAACTTGAGGAAAAGTCTAGCCTGGGATCAAGCCTTCTTTACTAGTGAAGGTACAACACGAGATATTGCTTCAGTTTAGTTTTTTTTTTCTTTGTTTTTGCTATCATTGCATTTGCGTTTTACACAAAAATGCTCTGTGTAGGTTAATAAAGTTTGTTTTCTGCAGGAGTTCTTAATCCTGTAGAATTATCACTTCTAAACAAGACTTTCAGTAAGTCAAATGAGACTTTATTGTCTAGTATTGAAGAAGAGGACTCTGTAAGATCTTCGATGGATTCAAATTCTACCCTTAGTGGAGATATTCTGGCTTTAGAGACACTTGAAGAAAACCTATTCACAGAGTCACATACATCAAATGCGGCATTGTTGGGCACAGTACCCGCTCAATCAAAGCTGCATTCGCTTCCCAATGTGAGATTTCTTGAATGACATTTTAAATTTTAATTTTGGTATTTTCTATTCTTTCTTCTTCAGAATTCTCTCTCTATAGTTATATAATGAGTTGATTCTAATGTTGTTTTTGGTGTGTTTCAGACAAGGATTTTGGCTACTCAACAAAAGGATATTGCCACAAATGTACCTAAGAGTCCTGAGAGAAAATCTTCTCATGGAGTTCAAGACTCCTCTACATATCCCTTTCTAACATGTCAGAAACTGTGCTACTAGTTTATGAATTTATATTGTGAAATTAATTTGAAAGAAATGGCTGACGTTTATCACTTCAATCATATTTGTGTTTCCTTAACTTAACAAACATTTAAGAAATCTAGCAGTAAGGGTACCGAGGAGCTCCGAAAACCAAGTCAACTAGATGATGCATCTGGAAAGAATTGTTCTTCTACTCCAACAATAGCCACAAAGAAAGTTCCTGCAGGTCATAAACGCACGAAATATTCACATGGAAATGCTGTGCCAGGTTTGCTATTCAGTTTGGTGTTTTCTTAGACTAAAAATGTTCTTTATAGACTATGGTAGTATTCATATTGAATGTAAATGCATGAGTAGTGTAAGTGCATCGAGTATTGCTATGAATGAATAAGATAGGATTCTTTTTCTGTCTGGATGTTGTAATATGTTGACTTGGGATTTTGTCAAATCAACACAATATGAATATTAAATATCTGTCGTTTTAAAAATTAAAACTGAAAGCTATTTTGGGAACTAGTGTATGTATTTTTGATAAATTAATTAGAGACAAACTTCTTGCTTATTGTATTTCTTTGTTTTGTGAGACTAAATTGGCACCATACATTAAAAATGTATTGTAAATATTTCTTTAATATGAGGGCCATAGTTCATGCAGTTAATGGGACCAGGGCTACCATGCACAGAAACACGCCATCAAAGGCAAAAGAAAATCTTGGAACCAGTGGCAGATCTGTTATATCCCTAAATTCTTCTACTTCTGAGCTCTGGGATTCTTCTAAACATTCAGCATCTTCTCTTACGGTTGAGATACCTGTGCCTTCTGGAACAACAGATTTGAGCAACAAGATTCTGCCTAAGACTTCTGAACTTGTTTTCTCTACCATTTCTTCTGACTTGAAAATTAGTAATTCAGAGCCTTTGGCTGCTGATCATAATGTTCATGAACACTTTAGACCCAAAATTGGTTCTGGTGTATCTACAGATTCAGCACTCTCACATTGTAGTAAGCAAAACCAGGGACTTGAAAAGAGAATTGCAGTGGGTGTACCTCCTTTAAAGTCTGGTTCTACAGCTACTGCACGTAGTAATATGACTCTTACTGCCAAGGATCCTACAAATTACAAGCAAAACCATGGATTTGGAAAGGGAAAAGTAGCAGACTTACCTACAAAATCTGTTTCTACAAGTGCTGCTCACAATAGTATGATTTTTTCAGCCAAAGATCCTCCAAGTAAATCTGGCTGCCCCCGTCCAGTAAATTTACAATCAAAGCCCACAGGATTGAGAATGCCTACCCCAAAGCATGGTTTTTTTGATACGGTTAGCTTTTATTATCTCCCTCTGTTCTGCTTCACTGACACTGTTTTGTAATGGCATTAGCTGACTTTAAAGGTTCCTGATTTTTTCCTAATCTAGTATTACTGTTTCTAGAAATTGACTGTATCTTGGCTGTTGTAGGAAAAAGTTATCCGCGCTCCACATCCTGCTGTACAAAAGCGATCTAGTAGTAATCATTTTCTGCCACCCAAGTCAATTCCTAAAGGGCCAAGTGGTATCCCTCAAGGTAGTAAACTAAAACCCCCAGGGGTCCCTCTGCCTCATAATAGGGGCACTGTACCGTCTGTCATTTCCATGGCAACACATTTGAGGCCTGAATCTGCATCAGCAAGCTCTATTGCATCCATTCCAGCTTCTCTTCCTCGGTTACAGCTCAAGACAGATGTTGAGGGTTCAGGTTTGAGCTTGCTACCACATCAAAAGTTTGGCCTTTCCCCAAGAGGTCAACAAGGTTCTGATGACCAAAGAAGTGATCAGATACAACTTTCTTTGGGTGCATGTAATGCAGCTGCACAATCAAGTTTCTCTGAGGTTGACCATCATAATCAGAAAAGCACCTGTAGTGATGTGTCAGAAGAAGAGCAGTCTCAGTTGTCCTTTGTGCATGAAAAGCATAATTTACAAGATATATCTCATACGTGCTCAGAACAAAAAAATGCAAATGCAAATGGTACAGTGACTTCATCACTAATAGATACAAGTAAAGCTTCTGACATGAATGACATTAGTTGTCTTCAACCTCATTATCAGTGTGGAACTGCAGTTGTTGCTGAAGCAACTAGAGTCTCTGCCTCTGAGCCTTTACAATCTGAACATTTGTTGTACTCAATTCATGAAGATATGACAAAGGTATCTGAAGAGTTCATGTTCAAAAGTGCAGCTAAAGAAATTAGCTCAAATCGAAGCCCTTTAGATGTCAATTCCAACCTGCTGAATTCTCTTGATCATGGAACATTCCAAAAGCATGCGAATGGACAGAATTCAGTTGATAACACCAAGTCACTTGCATTGTCAGCTGTCTCATCTCCCATTTTGGATGATATAGCAGATAAAGAGAACATGTTAGGACATGAAGAACAAGCTATGGACTCACATGAAGAACAAGCTATGGATTCTCACCGAGGTATAAACTCTAGCAGAAAGTTAGTGGATGACATGAACATTCAAGTACAGAATATTAAGAATCTTGAAGCTCCTCCTTTTTCAGAAGAGTGGCTACGAGCTATGGAAGCGGCTGGAGAGGTTAGAGGCATTGTTCATCAGTAATTATTGCTGTTTGCAGGCTGTTTATGATTTGGTTATATTAGCGTGCTTTAATCTACCTTTGTTAATGCTGACAGAAAGCTATTTCCAGGAATTACTCCAAATGAAAAGTGGGCGAGTGCAACATTCACCACCAGATAAAATAGTTCCTGAACCAGGTCCATGGTCTCCGGTATTTTCTCTTTCCTTGATTAGCATAGTTACAGAATATATGGAAGCAAACATTGTAGACATTCACGTCTTGTTCAGGTGGAATTTGTTATAAGTCTTCTGATTTATCTCTATTTGTAGGTACGACGCCATAGTCAGCAAATAGGTCCATTTGATTGTACTAAGTACACAAATGCACCAGGTACCAGTGGTGATTGCCAAGATCAATGAGATGCTCTGATGCTTCTGCATTGTGCACGTCTTAACCATGTTTAACTTGTTCAAATTTTCAGCACCTACAGAGTATATCCTGGTTGAACTAAGAGTGAGTTTATTGCATCCCACTCCTAGCAAAAACTAGATCATTATCAAGAGCCATGAATTGCCTAATTTCCAAAGGCATGTTCCAGTGGAATTACTCATGTTTCGTGTTTAATTAGATCATTATCAAGAGCCATGAATTGGTATGGCAAATTTGTATAAGAGCAATGTCTGGTAAATAATTAATTTACAATTTTGTTTTCTAATGGAACCCATCTAAGGGCTTTTGTGATTTTTGACCAAGTTCTTTGTTGGCTTAGCAGCAGATACTGATCCTATTTTGGTAAAATTTCAGAAACATGTCTGGATTCCAGCCTTGGAAGTCAGTTGAAACTACATTGGAAATTTAGTATAATGGCCACTCATGTCTTCTTGTGTTCATGCAATATGCTTTTGATAAGCATGTACTGATGCTTGTTGCAAAGAGGTTTGACTCGGATTTGGACAAAATGTCTTCTGAATGTCTTTGGAATTTAGAATGTGTAAAGTTCTATACAAAAACTTCAGTAGCAATGATACTTTAATGGCTATAAGAAGAATAACGCAGGCATTTTATAAGGAAAGAAATAGTCATCATATGAGCCCATTATTAAATAATTTTTCTAATATATCATACAAAGTTTATCGGCTGTCAAAGGAGCTCATTACTGAATATTTTTTCAAGATCTCATACAAAGTTTATCCGTTGCCAAAGGAGCCCATTACTAAATAATAGCAATGATACTTAAAATTGCTATAAGAATGACGCAGGCATTTTATGAGGAAACAAATGGACATAATATGAGCCCATTACTAATTAATTTTTCAAGATCTTTTGCAAAGTTATCCGTTGCTAAAGGAACTCTATGCTCACTAGAACAAACTCTTTTTATTTTGTAGATAAGCTGTATATAAATCTATCTAGGATCAGCTGTTTGTCAGTTCCAACCTTAGATTTTGGTTGTCAGCATCATACAATATGGCCAATGATAAAGATAGCTGTCTTTAAAAGGGTTGTGTCCAGTATTCATTTTGTAATTAGGTTTCTTTGTTCTCTTCAAACTTAAACTCATGCATTTAAATGCACTTTTATCAGTGTAATTTGCAATTTGACGTCTATTCTATGTTAAGTGAAACAGTGTTGAAATACTACGAGCTTCATTGTACTATGTAATTGTACTATGTAAAGTACAATGAGTATTACATGTACAATTTTAGCAGTCTTTGATGTCACTGATGTAGTAGAGCCTAGTGATCATAGGCGCAAGGGTTTCTATCTAAATCCTTTTAATGATGTCTTAGATATTCCATTTTTAACTCTTTCTACATCTACTTCCAAAGGATTGTTATGTGAAAGAAAGTAGCTGTGGGATGTGCTTCCTACATTAATTAATGAGGAATAAACTTAAAAGCAATATACTATAACATAGTAATTTATGCATTAATAAATGAGGAGATAATTGTAAAAATAAAATTAATTACAGTTATAAGGAAATAAACTTAAAAGCAATATATAGGAAGAATTTATAGAGGAAAAATTCTTTCGAGAGAAATTTCACTCTACAAGTCAATTTATATATTCAGTAATCAAAAGTTACAACATATTTGTAGAGTCCAAGCCTTTATAAGAGTATCACCAACTAAATACTTAAGAGTAATTTTAGTAACATTACCCATTCTTTTGATTGGCTGGGCCAATTCTCTCTTGTGTTTTGTTTCTTTGAGTGGTCTTTCAAGTTTATCTTCCGGTTCGGGTTGCAGATCCTAAAACCTGTTTTGTATAGAGTTTCGGGTCCCTTTAAAACTTGCTTTTACTTAATCAAAAACATTACCCATATTACAAAACTCATTACTAGTTTTTTCATCTTGAACACTTAGTAAATAAGATGAATTATGCATAAAACTATCAAATGTTAATTAATAAATTATGAACTAAAATCATTTAAAATTTGATGTCTAAATTTTAATTAGAAAACCAACACCCAAATTCGAAGAGCAATCCATTAGTCAAAAATGATATTTCTTTTACATGCTAAAAGTTTGTGATAATCCACTCGTTGGCAAATTCATTGCAAATCTTTCATATTCCCCAGAAGAGATCTGGAAGAAATCTAGAGGTATTAATCATTGATGGAAGTTTATCTGGCATAAAATTGTGAAACCGACATCTAGTAGGGCACATTGCTAAGTATTTATGACAGTGATGAATTAGGGTTTACTCACTGATAAAAAAGGGAAAATGGACTCATTTTCACTCACCCAACACTTGAGAAAACCAGAGCACAGCAAAGGCGAATCATAGGCGATCAAGAGAAAGTAAAGGCATTCTGAAGAGTTTCCAACAGTCATTTGAGAAGTAATAAAAAACCCATCAACCAACGACTATTATCCAGGTATTTCTTTGAAATTGCATCTGGATCATCATTTGCTCCTACTTTTATAGCAAATCCCACTATTGTTGAGGTCAAGGATAGGCTTAGGCTTGTTTTCAAGGAAGTTCCCCAAATTGCTATGAAGGAAGATTCTACTGGCACATTCTCGAGGGTTCCCGATGGCGTGGTTTATGTAGAAGATGTCAAGTCATATATTCACTGCACCTTGGAGGATTTAGGTATTGAGGAAATCAAGGGGATGTATCAATCTGTGATACTAGGCAACTCCAGAACAATCAAACTGAAATATCAAATAATTGAGGATCTAGGGTTAACCGGAATCCTGTATATTTCGGAATTCAAGGAGGAAGTGATCAAATATGTTCTGAGCAGGGTCCATAATGAATTTATCTGGTTGGACTGACCCCACATGATTACCAAAGAAGCTATTCAGGTGGTCACTAACTTACCTAAACTTGGACAAGAACCAGGAAAGAAGATCTCCACCATTGCGGTTGAGATGCTCACCAACGCAACTCATGATGGAAGATCTATGAGGGTCAGCACCATCAAAGACACTGATGTGAAATTTGCCAGCATCATCATCGGGTACAAGGTAACTCAATCAAGTCGATTGAACTTTGTTGGCAGTTCCCGCATCCATGCTACATATCAGATGATAAAGAATAATGAGAAGTACGACTTGTGTGAGTGGCTAAGGAGTGAGTTAATGATAAATCTTGGCAAGATCAAAGGGGTTAAGAAAGGAACTTTTAGGTTTGGCAATCTTATTGTCTGCATGATGTTATACTTCATGAATGAGCTACCGGGTTTGGGAAAGAAGCATTGGGCTCATGACATACCGGTAGGTATGCAGATCAAAGAAGCAATCACCGGTCTTGGTAGTAATAGGGATGAGAAGCTTTGGGGCTACTTCAAAACTTTTCATGAGAACATGAGACTGAGTGAAAGAATTTCCAAACACATCGTGGAGAAATATTCCATTGATATTTTCTTTATGGTAAAAACAGATGAGAAACTGATGGAAGCAGTGGAACCTAGAACTATATGGGTCACTGAATTGGGCTATGAGGTAGATGACAACATTTTGGAGTTATATGCTAAAATGTTGATTGATGCTCCTTTGGATGATAAGGCTGAACACTTTGGCACTGCAGAGGAAAAGGCTTTTGAAGTTAAAACTAGTTTCAACAGGAAAAGAAGAGAAAAGAAGATAGACAAAATGTCTGCATTTGTTCAGGATGTAATGCACATGATAGATACAAAACTAGGTTTTGGATATAAACTGGTAGATCAACCGGCAACAACTAGTGCTCCTGAGGTGAAGAGGCCTGAGACTTTCACTTCTGATTTTGATCCAAAGGATAATCAACCTCTTGCATTCAGAAGGGTACATAGGAAGAAAGCTGACAAGCCTCCTGTAGAGGAGAAGGTGGAACCAAGGAGGAAGCTAATAAGAAAGGTAACAACTGCACCCACACCTTCGACAAAGAAGAGGTAGCCTGCTCCATCCGCTCTTGCAACCCCCAGAAAGAAGAAAAAGAGTGCTATAGATAAAGAAATTTAATCTGGTAATGTTACCATCATTCCCCCAATGACTTGTGCATAATTGATTGATGGGATAACTAAAGATGGAATGTTCAAGAATGTGTCAAATTTCTATGAAGATTTAGAAGATAATAAGCATAATGAAATAGAAAAAGCAGTTTTGTTATATCTAGACATATATAAGAAGGCTTTGATAGAGTTTTTGAAAGAAATTCCCTTATCATTATACAATAAGTTAGATGCAATTAGGAAGGACAAAGAAATCAAAGAAGTTGAACTTTTGAATATGCGTGGTTCTATAAATAATGAGGAAATGAAAAGATGTATAGATGTTGCTAATAGAACAATCTTTAGCAGCAAAACCCGACAAATAGGCCTAATGATGGGTAGAGTCAATGAGATAGTAAATGAGACCAGAGATGGTTGGACTAAATTCTTCCAAAAGAATCATGATTTTCTCACCTCTCAAGAAGAATTTGCTAAGGCAAGAACTCCCACTATCCCGGACAAATCTAAAGGGAAAGGAATTTTGGAAAGTTCAATTCAAATTTTGAGTGAATCGACAGTTAAACCAAAACTGATGAGAGTGTATAGATTAAACCGGCAGAGACTACATTTGTATAGTTTGGGCAAGATAATTATAGATAATGTACAGGCTACAGATAATATTGTGGATAATATTCCACCGACAGTAACTGATACTGCACCAAGTGGAGAAGCCACCAATGCATTAGAGGAGGAGAAAAGAGATTCACCGACAAAGGATACGAAAAATAAGGAAAAGGAGATTGAACCGACAGTAGTTTCCCCTGCAAAAGCTTTAGCAATTGACACTTCTCAAGTTGAGAAGAAATCAATTACAGAGATGAGTCCCATAGAGCTAATGATGATGGCTACTCAAAAGCTATTGAAGGAGGGATCTGTAGACAAAAGAATAATAGATCAATCAATAACAATTTTGCATAGATTGATTCCTGATTGTATGATTGAAAATGAAGCAAGCCCTTCGGACAAGCTTAAGGTATTAACAAAGCATATATCTAAAAACTTTCAGTCATTGCAACAGATTTCAGGAAAGAAAGCACTTGAAAGATTTACTCTGGCCAAGAAAGCAACTTTTGACCAGATTATTGAGACAGAGAAGAGGAAGGTTGAAGACAAACTTGTACTCATTGAAAATTCTTTGAAACAATGTACTAACATCTACAGGGTCTGTTGTAATATACAAATTCTTACAGCTAATGTAGATCAGAGGTTAAAGGAATTACAAAGATAGCTAATATTGTTAATTCTTTTGATGGACTAACTTCACTTACAACTTCCATTGATAGACAAATTTTGACTTTGGAGAACCAAGTTTTTGCTTTTGAAAAGGAAAGAAACAACATCATTCAGAGAGCAAGGAGTCTTAGAGGTTTGGTGAGTCCAAGATTGGATTCACTTGGTGTACATAAAAGGGAATGTATGGATATGCTTGCAAAGCCCACACCGATAGAAGTCACTGAGAAAGAAACACTAGCACATTTACTGAGTGGACTTGTATCCATATCTAAAACATTCAAAACCGGCTAGGATACCTATGTACAATTGCTAGAGAAAGCTTACCCGTAAATTTTGAGATTGGTCAAGCTTCGGTAAAGTAATCTGTAATTATTCTTTCAATTCTTTCACCAGTCTTTGGCGTTGATGCCAAAGGGGGAGTATACGTATGTGAAAAATATGTATGTAATCCTAAGCAGAGGATAGACAAAGTATATTGATGACAGGGTCAATCACCTCAGGGGGAGCATGATTCATTTTTCAGTTGAACCGACAGGGAATCCATTTTTCACATGAGTGTTGCCATCAATGCCAAAGGGGGAGATTGTTGGAATTTGACACTCATTGGAATCATATGTTGTAATTGATGGCAACAAGATTTTATTGAAGGAATATACCGACATTTGGAGGCATCCACCGGTGGATACCGACATTGAGTATTCAGGGCCATCACCGACACTAGCATCCAACATTTCAGTGAAGCTGACATCAGTTTGGATCTAAAAGGTTTTATTGTAAAATCATTTTGTAAATATTGTATTGGGCCGACATTGAACATGTTTTGTATTGTAATCCGACATAAGGCATATTGTTTGTAAAGGGTATATAAGTCAGTTTGTTAGGTCATTTTGATATAGGACAATGTATATGACATGGTAGCAGAACTGTGTGATGCGAGGGACATGTATGAAGGTCATTTTGTATGCGAATGTAATACCATGCTATGATCAGTAGATAATTTGTAAAGCATTCTTGGAGGAGGAGGAGATACCGGTAGAAGGTTCATGGTTTATGAACTGGTATAGAACAAAGCTTTAACCGAAACTCTTTTTGGCATTGCAGATGCATTTTGTGAGTTCACCAGTAATGTTTTATTTCAGCAAAAGCTTGCAGTCAGTGAGACTCTTTTGTGTTGAGCAGTGTGCCTTCTTGCATGTGCAGGCCCCCATGCTATGTAATATCTTTCATATGGCCAGTGAATTGATATTGTGGGTCACAAATCCCACTGTGGTTTTTCCACTTTGAGGTTTTCCACATATAAATTCAGTGTTATGGTGTTCATTCATGTGGCTGGTTTATTTACTTCATGTTATATGTTTCATCATTTACCGGTTTATATGTGTATGTTATAAAAGGTTAAAATCTTGTTTTACCGATAGAACATTGATTCACCCCCTCCTCTCAGTGTTCTTGGGTTCATTGTATTCCAACAAATCCCTTTTCCTTTCCCTTCAACCGGTGTATCTACAATATCTTTCTTTGTCTCTGGTGAAGTAAAGAATCCTCCATGTTCTCCCAAAAATTTAATCCAAGCTTTCTAAGTTTCCTTTATTACTTCATTCATTCTCCCTAGCATCATGCTAGTTATCCTGTGTTTGCTATTGAATACCTTTCTATCTGCAACCTCAATTATCTTATCCATTTCATTTGGAATTATGCTAACATAGATAGCTAAAAGTTCTTGCATTTTAATGTGTTTATCTTCTTGGATAGTAGATAACCTTCTAGCATCTAACATGTTATATAACTCAACTGGTATTTGATTTTCTATCTCTATTAAAGCTTTCTTATAAATATCTAAGTATAACAAGACTGCTTCCTCTACCTCTCTCTGCTCATCAACCTCTAATTTGTCATGATAAAACTTAACATTCTTCAGCATGCCATCTTTAGTTATTTCATCAACAATTTATGCATAAGTTTTAGGTGTAATCTTACCAGAATCAGTGTCATCCTTCTTTCTCTTGATAGTATCGAATGTAGCTATATGTGTAGCCTTAGGTGCTTGCTTCTGAGCCGGTAACTTGATTGTGACCTTTCTAATCGGTTGCTTCTTTTCTTCTACCTTAGGTTCTTCCAGTTTCTTCCTAACAACCCTCTTGAAAGCTAATGGCATGTCATCCTCTGATTTATAATTTGTAGTTACAGGTTCAATGTGAACTACCAGATCCTTCCTCTTTCTCCCTTTCTCTGGGACAACATCAATAAGTGCCTTTATGTCCTTTGAGACCTTCTGTACAAATTTGCTTTCTTTTCCTTCTTTTTTTTCCCTTCTCTTCCAGTTGAACTTTGTTTCAACCTCCAGAGTCTTCTGTTGTGCAGTTCCACAGGGTTTCTTTGCCTCATCTACTTCTCCATCAATCAGAATTTTTGCATAGGCATCAAGGATTAATGCATCTACCTCATATCCCATTTCCTCTATCCAAATCTTCTGGGGCTTGACTGCCTCCATGAGAGTCACATCCTTCTTAACCATGAAACAAATGTTGGTAGAGTATTTCTCTACTATATTCTCAGGTATTCTTATCCTAGACCTCATATATTTTTGAAAACCCTTGAAATAACCCCATATCTTGTCATCCCTTTTACTTCCTAATGCAACAATTGATTGTTTTTGCTGTCTTCCTATCGGAATGTCAAAAGCCCATTTCTTCCTACCAGAACTGAGCGTATCATTCAGAAAGTATAACATCAAGCAGACTAACAAATTTCCATACCGGAAGGTGCCCTTCTTCTCACCTTTAATCTTTCCTAAGTTGATCAATAACTCTTCAAGCATCCAACCACAAAGATCTAACTTTACATTTTCTCTCATCATCTTATATGCAACCAAAATAAATGAACTGGAAACATAATTCAGTTGGTTTGACTGAGTTACCTTTATCATATAACCATGCTTCCAAATTTGATGTTGGTGTCGGTGATAGTGCTCACTTTCATCGATCTCTTGTCAGATGTGGCGCCGGTGATTTGCCTCATGAATTCGTTTGACACTTTCTTATCCAGATGTTGCCCTGCCGATGGCAAGCCAGTAATTGCCTGGATGGCTTCCTTAGTGATTTTATAAGGTCTATCTAGCCATATGAATTCCCCATGTACTCTGCTCAGTACATATCTGATTATTTCATCCTCAAACTCTGGAATATCCATAATATCTGTAAACCCTAGATCTTCAATGTGTTGACATGCCATTTTAATCTTTCTAGATTCTCCCATTAGTTCATTCATATACATTCCCTTGATCTCTGAAGTTCCTAAGTCCTCTATATGATAGTGAATGTATGCCCTAACATCTTCTACATACACCACTCCCTCTGGACGCAAGAAAACATTCCAACCGAATCTTCCTTGGTAGCCACATGTGGATACCACTTGAAAATTTGTCTGGGACGGTCCTTAACCTCCACTACAGCTGGATTTGCAACAAAAATAGGAACAAAAGATGATCCTGCTTCCATGTTTCAAGAAAAATACCTTTTGCTCGCTCTCGGTGAAAACCTTCAACAAGTTCTTCCAGACGTCGGTGTGATTGCTCAAGAAGAAATCTGATTGCCTCTGAATAGCCTTTGATCGCACTTAGTCGCTCTGAATCGCTTTGAATGTAGGGTGATTAACAATGAAGCGTATTCGACCTTTTATCCATCAAGAAAAACCCTAATCTTCCATTGACATAAATGACTGTCGGTGAAAGATACTGGATCTCGCTCAGAACATATCCATGCTGGATAATCTTCTCCAATATCTGGAACATCTTCCAAAACCTGTTCTCGGGGCATATGCATCATCTTCATGAATTTCTCCTACCCCTAAGGCATCTGCCTTAGTTACTGGATGAGCTCACTACTGGTGCAGGAGCAACCTCTTCTGCTAGATAGGTAACAGGGACATTCCCATCTGATGATTGCTCTTCAGTCTTTCTAACCCATCTCTGAGTATGATCTTACCGGATTTCACTAACCTTTTCTTTTCCTTTTTCATTTGATCCTCCATTACCAACCGGTGGATTTTTGCTTCTACATAACTTAGCAATATGTCCAGTTTCATTACATGCATAACATGTAACATTGTTCTTCTGAGTCGCCTTGCTAAAACCAGTGAAATTCCTTGACCTGCACTAATTAGCCATATGTCCAAATTTTCCACAAGCATAGCATTTTACATTCACTCTGCAATCTTCTGTCTTATGACCAATTTTATTGCATTTAGAACATTTACTAGGAGCAGAATCAGGGTTCTGATTTGCTCTGTTTCTACATTGCCTAGCCATGTGACCAAATTTATTGCAAACAAAACATCTAACATTGGATTTATAAGCATTGAATTGTCTTATCGGTGCCTTATGGTTTTAATCTTCATTAGCAGTACCGGAACTCCATCCTTGCTCAAATCCAAGTCCACTGGAATCTCCAATCTGCCTTTGTCTCTTCAATAACTCATCAAGCTATGCTGAGCTGATCTTGAATTTTTCTTTGTACTCACTTGCAGCAGTTAAATCATCTCTTAGTACTATCATTTGTCTCTCAAGCTCTTTCTCATTTCTCTAGGATTGTACTAAATCAGTTCTCATCATATCATTTTGATGAACCAACCTACCACATTCTTCAAATTTGTTCTTTACAGATAAATCAAGATTTTCTTCCTTCTTTTTTTTTTTTTTTCTGTCCTCAATCTCCTTAGACATCCTCATAGTTATAGCTTGCATTTCATTCTTCATAACTATGTTCTCCTGATTCAATTTCTGACATTGTTCCTTAAGTGCATTTTTCTCTTCATCATCCTGATTTTGTAAAAGTTCTTTCCTCCTAGCTTGAATAGATGATAGCCTCTCTTGTAGGACAAGAATGAATTCCTTAGCAGAATTCAGCTCGTATTGTAGCTTTAAGTTCTTCAATCTTTCAGCATCATAATCTTCAAGTGCCATCTCAAGCTGCTTCTCCAAAGCCATTTTCAATGATTCTGGTTTCAGGATCTTCCTCAAGCTGTTAAACTTCCTCCGAGGCACAAGGCTTTGATACCAATTGTTGGAAACCAATAACACTGAGAGGGGGGGGTGGTGAATCAGTGTTATACCGAAATAGTAAATTTTAGCCTTAACAAAACAATCATGCACCAACTGATATACCGGTATAAACAGAATTGAAAGAAGTAAAGTAACCAATAAGCCAAACACATAAATGAGAACCATAACACACAAATTTATATGTGGAAAACCTCAATGAGGAAAAACCACGGTGGGATTTGTGACCCATAATATCAATCCACTGGCCATATGAAGAGATATTACAATATATGATGGGCTTGCACTTGCAGGAAGGCTTACATCATAGAGAACACTGCTCAATCACAATAGGAGCCTCATTGACTACATAAAATTCCAGACAACAATATGGAGAAGTGTGAAATGCTAAGATAACATCTTCTATGCCAGAATATAGTTCCGGTTTAAGCTCTATCTATTCTGGTTGAAACCCTAAACCCCTTTATCAGAATAACCCTTACAATAAATTCCTCACATACATAATCTCTCGGAATAATTACATTCGCATATCCATCACCATATTCCTATCATTATTCAAAATGATCTAATCAATTTGCCCTATGTACCCTATACAAATTTATGCCTTATGTCGGCTTACAAAGATATATACAATATCAGATTACATGTCGACCATATAACATAAATGAATAAAAATTAAAACAAGTTGCCGATGCCAGATCTAAGATAAGTCGGCCTCCAATACCGATAACCTTTTCTATACCATGTCGGCCTGCATTGTTGATGATCAAAGAAATCTTCCTGACCTGTCGGTACCGGTGTAGAATCTGTGAAGTGCCTACCGGTATACCATATGAAGCCGGAACCCAAAATCATGTTGCCATCAATGAAAACATAGTGAAACCAACCAATAGAGTGTCAATTGCCAACAATTCTACCCATGCATCCCCAAGCCTTTCATCACCCAACTTATTACTTCACCCATCCTCCTGATGAAAAAGGTTTTATCGATGCTAGTATTAAAAGGATCATGAAGGTTTTCCAAGATCAACTAACGTCAATTGAAGTGGAAGAGCTGAAATATCAAAGTTAGCATGCTCATGACACTTTCATGCAAAAACATGAGCTATAAGGACAAAGGAGAGAACATGATCATTCACTTATGAATCAAGCTATCATAGAAAATCAATAATTTCTTGCATGCAATGAGAGAAGCCTCATACTAAAACCTACACTCTCTCAAGGAAACCAATTTTCCTTGCCTAATAGCATATGAGAAATCAAAAAATGAGAAGCAAACTCAAAGGCAAAATCTATGCTTTGTTTCAAAAAAGAATAGAGAAAATGGGTCATTTTTTCCTTTCAGGATCTTCATTCCTTCATTAAAGATAGGGATGAAGAAGGATCTCTACCTATTCCAAAAACAATATCAACATCACAACATGATGCAAAGTATATTCTTCATGAATATCTAGGACAAAGTGCCAACTCAAAAAAGAAAGCAATCATCGAGGAAGGAGGAAAATTCATTCTTGAGACCCTAGTGAAGTGTCCTGAAAGTTCTATAATGTAAGAAAAAAAGAAACAAAGAGATGGACGAAACCCAATTGTGGAATAAATTGGAAGCTTTCTGCTCGTCAACCAAAATTAAAGCACCATCGTATAGAGTGGGAGATCATGAAAAACAACATAAGGACATGTCATCATTGTACATCTAGAAGAATTCGAGATCACACGACATGTAGAGGAGCGAAGCTTAAAGAAAACAAATGTAGCTACATACACACAAATCCAATACTTTCTAGGGGATGCCCTATTTGACATCTTGCACAATAGAAGGGTTGCTAGACTTCTTTTGTCATGTTCACTTCTGAACATGAAAATGAGGTCAAAAGAAGAAAAGATGGCATTTCCTCGCCATTACAAGATACTATAACAAAATTAGAAAATGTCATGGTCTAAGATAAGCAAGAGGAAATGCAACAAGTTGCGAGTTGCTGGTCTCCTTTTTTTTTCTACCCTTTGTCCAAAAGCATGCGAAATGCAATAAGTTAGGCAGGAAGGGAAACTATTATAAAATTCCAGTTAATGGTTTTGTTTAACATTAATTTGTGTAGTAGGTTAGGTTAGAATATGGTTAGTTAGTTGCTTTTCATTTTCAAGAAGTGTTATTGCACATGTTGCTTCCCTTGAAATTTTGCGTTGTTTAGTCCAAAGCTTTCTTCTAAGTGCCTTTGCGCATAGTGTTGACCATGCATCACAAATTAGTATATATTTCAAGTAAAAGCATGTGAAAGCACAGATCTTGAATTCAAATACTTCTTCATGTTCGTGACTCAAGAACAAAACATGCTAAGGTTTGAACATGGGTGTATCCATTTACAATTTTGTCTAATTCACTAACATGTAATGCTCTAACTGACATCATTTTTTGTATGCGGTGATTCAAGTCCTTAGCTTATAATTAACACTTGATAAAAGTAGGTGTTGTTGGCATTTTGGATATGTTGATATGGTTTTGTCATTGATGTCAACACTTGTCAACACTTATTAGCACTTGGAGATCTTTGGTTATGTTCACCGGCAAGTTAGTGACTTATGCACAGTCACCGGTATTTGGTTCACTGACACTTGGAATGACTTGGAGACTACCTAGTTATGTCGAAGACATTATTTGATCACTTGGTTTTGGCAATTTGGTTATTGATCTATTCGGGTTTGCATATTTGCTGTTACTGGCAAATAGGTCCAGGTTATGCACCGACAAGCATATCTATTCCAGATCAACATAACACGTTATGGAGATGATTTATTATTATTGTAAATGCATTGAGCCGACATGATGCATCACATATTGATTTATTTGTAATTGATTTTATTGTAATATTCTTTGTAAGACGACCTAAACATTTGGTCTTAGCTTTCAGTATATATGTAAGATCTCATTTGTGAGATTGTAATATAGGATTGAAAAAAAAAGATTGTAATAAGGTATATGCGAAAATAAGCAGAGCTATACACGCAGACATCATTTGAAGATTGAAGGAAGGTATTTGAAGAAGGCATATCAGAGCTTAACCGGTACCGAATCCAACATATGAAGATGCTATTCTGTGCAATACATTATCATTGGATTTAACCATCCAATTGTAGTCAGTGTGACTCCCATTTTGTGATTGAGCAGTGAGCTCTAGGCAGCTGGCCTTCTGCATGTGCAGACTCCATATTGTACACACATACTATCTGCAGTATTATCATTTGATTGTGGGTAAGGCTTCCCACCGTGGTTTTTCCCCTTACAGGGTTTCCACGTACAAATATTTGTGTTATGTGTTGTGGATGTTATTGTTTGTTTCATGCATTAATCTTTACCGGTACTGCAATTAACTGATAAAATTGTCTACCGACATAAAGTTTGGTTTACCGACATTCAACATTAAGTTTTGGTTAAGTTAATTTTGGTTTGAATTTATTGGACAACTGATTCACCCCCCCTCTCAGTTATCTCTGGGACCTAACAATTGGTATCAGAGCCTAGTCGTCTTTTTGCAGAAGTTTAACAGCTTGAGGAGATCCAATGTCTTCTAAGTATTTCAGGAAGGACAATCCTAAACTTGATGGAACTAACTATGGCATATGGAAGATTAGGATGGAGACACATTTGAATTGCATTGGAAAGGACACATGGGATGTTAAAAAGAATGGTTATACCGCTCCTACTCAAGGTCAACCTAATCCACCAAACTTGGCTAAAGATGAGGAAAATAATTGCAAAGCAAGAGAAGCACTTTTGAGCGCATTGTCAGATCAACAAATCATGAGATTATTAGACAGATCTACTGCTAAAGCTATTTGGGACAAATTGGAAACATTTAATGAAGGAGATTCCACAGTCAATATTGCAAAACTTGAATGCTTCCAGGTCAGGTATGAAAATCTGAAAATGGAAGAAGATGAAAGAGTTTCTGTTTTTATGGAAAGAGTAAATGAAATTATTTTGGGTATACAATGTTGTGGAGGAACCTTAAGTGAAGATGAGATTGTTTCTAAAGTTTTAAGAGCTTTGCCACCGACATATAAAATAAAATTTACTACTATAAATGAATTGAGAACAATGCCTAATGCATCAGTATCTAGAGACATTTTGGTTGGAAAACTTTCAGCTTTTGAACTTGAGGAATTTGGTCATGTTGCTACTATTAAGACAAATTTAGCTTTTAAGGCATTATCATCATCTGCAACATCATCATCATCATCTGAGAAATCTGATTGGAAAGCCTTTTATGCAAGAGAACTTGAAGAAATCAGAAAGGAGAATGAAGAACTGGAAGAGCTTGAAGCACTATTTGCAAGGAGAATGCCTAAAGGTCTAGTTGGAAGTAAGTATGAAGGTAAAGCACCCTTTAAATGTTTCAACTGTAATAAAATTGGTCATATGGCTTCTAGGTGTCTTGATAGACATGCAAGATTAAGAGAAGAAGCTAAAAGAACATATAAGCCTAATCCTGATTATCAAAGATACAAGTTTAAGAAGAATAGAGACAAATATTGTTATTATGTTGATGAAGGAGTTACTGATGATTCTGATGAGGATCCAACAGACAATGGATGGGCTTTTGTTGCTATAACAGAAGATCAACCGATACCTACTGTTCAACTGGTAGAGCAGGCCTTGGCAGCTAAAATTGAAGATAAGGATGAATGGATTATTGATTCAGGATGTTCACATCACATGACTAGTGATAAGAGTAAATTCTTAAACTTTCAGGATTACAATGGAGGTCTAGTGAGATTTGGAGATGATAAAGTTTGTTTGATCAAAGGAAAAGGAACTATATCTTTTGATGGTAAGCACAATACTGATAATGTCTACTATGTTGAAGGTTTGAAGCATAATCTTTAGAGTGTTGGTCAATTAGTTGAAAAAGGATTTTAGTTACAATTCGAGAATGGTAAATCCAAAATCTTAAACATAACTGGTTTGGAAATTGCAACTGGTAATCATACTAGAGGTAATATCTTTCATTTGAATAACAATGAGAAAGCATGTTTGATTGCTCATATTGATGAAAGTTGGTTATGGCATAAGAGACTTTGTCATGTAAATTTTGATTGCATTGTGAAAATCAGCACAACTAAGGCAGTAAGAGATTTACCTAAGATTGTTAAACCTCACAATTCGGTATGTAAGGAATGTCAATTTGGAAAGCAAGTTAGAGAAACTTTCAAGAGTATTCCAGAGAAATCTAACAATGTTCTTGATTTAATTCATACCAATTTATGTGGTCTAACGAGAACTAGAAGTGATGAAGGAATATTTCTTGGTTATTCATCTAAGAGCAAGGCATATAGATGTTTTAACAAGAGATTACATAAAATTGTTGAAAGTGCAAATGTGAAGATTGATGAACAGTTTAGAGGAAACTCAAGGTACATGGACTCTGAACCAGCAATAGATATAATCACAAATGAACCTACTATGAGTACACCGGTACAACATGTTGATCCAGTTACACCGGCATCATCTGAGGATTCAACAGTCACTGAAGATCAACAACAAGTAAAAACACCCCGGTATGTAAGATTGAATCACTCTGAAAGTCAGATAATTGGAAATAAATTTCAAGGAGTTATGACTAGAGGAAGATTGGAAAATGAAGAGGTATGTCTTATTTCTCAAATTGAACCTACAACTATTAATGAGGCATGTGAAGATAAATATTGGATTAAAGCTATGGAAGATGAATTGGAACAAATTGAAAGGAATAACACTTGGTCATTAGTTCCCCGGCCTAAAGACAAAAATGTAATTGAAACTAAATGGGTTTTAGAAATAAACTTAATGAAGATGGCAAGGTAATAAAAAAAAAAGCAAGATTAGTGTGTAAGGGATATTCAACGAAAAGAAGGAATTGATTACAATGAAACCTTTGCATCGGTAGCTAGAATTGAGGCAGTCAGACTATTATTGGCTTTCACAGCTCACAAGAACTATAAAGTATATCAAATGGATGTTAAATGTGCATTTCTGAATGGAGATCTCGAAGAAGAAGTTTACATTGAACAACTTGATGGATTTTCTTTGACAGATGACAAAGATATGGTTTGCAGGTTAAGGAAAGCTTTATATGGACTAAAGCAAGCTCCTGGAGCTTGGTATGCTAGATTGGACAAATATCTTTTGAAGCTTGGATACACTAAAGGTAATGTAGACAACAATCTATACTACAAAGTGACTAATGATGACATCTTGGTTATTAAAGTTTTTGTTGATGATATAATCTTTAGAGGAGAAGATGGATTGTGTAAAGACTTCTAATAAAATGCAACAAGAATTTGAAATGTCTATGATTGGGGAGATAAAATTCTTTTTAGGATTGCAGATTTCACAGACTGATAAAGGTATATTCTTATGTCAATCTAAGTACTTGAAAAAATTACTAAAGAAATTTTGCATGGAAAACTCTAAACCGGTAAGCACACCTATGACTACAACTGATAAACTATCTTTGAAGGATGAATCAACACCTGTTAACCCGACTAGATACAAGTCTATGATAGGAGGTTTACTGTATTTGACACAAACAAGACCTGATATTATGAATGCAGTATGTATTGTCTCAATATTTCAGAGTAATCCTAAAGAAAATCATGAATCAGCAGTGAGAAGCATTTTTCGGTACCTACAAGACACTACAAATCTTGGTTTATGGTATCCTAGAGATGAAAATTTTGATTTATGTGCATACATAGATGCTAATTGGGCAGGAGATGTAGATGACAGAAAAAGCACCACCGGCGGAACATTTTTTCTTGGTAGCAGACTAATTTCATGGTTGAGCAAGAAACATAGTTGTACATCACTATCAACAACAAAATCAGAGTATGTTGCAGCAACAACTAATTGCACACATGTATTATGGATCAAACAAATGTTGAAGGACATAAAGGTAAAATGCAAGGAACCTATAACTATTTACTATGATAATATGACAACAATTGATATATCTAAGAATTCGGCATTTCACTAAAAAACTAAACATGTTTCTATCAAATTCAATTTTCTGAAAGAGAATGTTGAAGCAAAAGAAGTGAAATTGGTTTATGTGAATACTAAAGAGAAGATTGCAGATATTTTTACTAAGCCTTTGCCTAAGGAGACTTTTGAATATCTCAGAGAGCAACTTGAAGTTCTACCCCCATCGGTAGAGACTTAGATAGATGATGTTTGTCATCAACCGGAAGAATTAACAGAGAAATCTTTTATTCCGACTTTGATGAGGAGAGCTACTTCTCAGGGGGAGTAGTTGGTATTTTGTAATGAGTTGGTATTTTGTATTTAAATCTGGTTTTTGTATTGCTTTGGCATTTGATGTCAAAGGGGGAGAGATATCTATGGAAAAACACATTATCTTTTGGGAGAGATTATTCCTAGGAGGAGAGACATTATGTATTTTGAAATCTGGTTAATGATCTCTTTGGGAGATTGTTGGTTTTTGGTTTTTAGCATTTCTGTTTTGGCATTTTGATGGTTTTTCCATCTTGTGTTGCCATCAATGCCAAAGGGGGAGATTGTTGGTATTTTGGATATGTTGATATGGTTTTTTCATTGATGTCAACACTTGTCAACACTTATCAGCACTTGGAGATCTTTGGTTATGTTCACTGACAAGTCAATGACTTATGCACAGTCACTGGTATTTGGTTCACCGATAGGTTATATTGTTCACCGACACTTGGAATGACTTGGAGACTATTTGGTTATGTTGAAGACATTATTTGATCACTTGGTTTTGGCGATTTGGTTATTGATCTATTTAGGTTTGTATATTTGCTGTTACTGGCAAATAGGTCCAGATTATGCACCGACAAGCATATCTATTCCAGATCAGCACGACACGTTATGGAGATGATTAATTATTATTGTAAATGCATTGAGCCGACATGATGCATCACATATTGATTTATTTGTAATTGATTTTATTGTAATATTCTTTGTAAGATGACCTAAACATTTGGTCTTAGCTTTCAGTATATATGTAAGATCTCATTTGTGAGATTGTGATATAGGATTGAAAAAAAAAGATTGTAATAAGGTATATGCGAAAATAAGCAGAGCTATACACGCAGACATCATTTGAAGATTGAAGGAAGGTATTTGAAGAAGGCATATCAGAGCTTAACCGGTACCGAATCCAACATATGAAGATGCTATTCTGTGCAATACATTATCATTGGATTTAACCATCCAATTGTAGTCAGTGTGACTCCCATTTTGTGATTGAGCAGTGAGCTCTAGGCATCTGGCCTTCTGCATGTACAGACTCCATATTGTACACACATACTATCTACAGTAGTATCATTTGATTGTGGGTAAGGCTTCCCACCATGGTTTTTCCCCTTACAGGGTTTCCACGTACAAATATTTGTGTTATGTGTTGTGGATGTTATTGTCTTTCTGTTTCATACATTAATCTTTACCAACACTGCAATTAACTGATAAAGCTGTCTACCAGCATAAAGTTTGGTTTACCGACATTAAGCATTAAGTTTTGGTTAAGTTATTTTTGGTTTGAATTTATTGGACAACTGATTCACCCCTCCTCTCAGTTGTCTCCGGGACCTAACAGGTGTGAATTCCCATTTTTTATTTTAGGAATGACGCCTTTTCTCTATTATGGTACTCTTTCACACATAAAATTTTATTCTAAAATTTATCATCTTTTAAATTTAAGACGATATGCTAAAAGATAAGAGATTAAACACTCATGCATAGATATCAGACAATTTTTGCAAAACCATGGTATAAACATTATATATGTAATCATTCGTATCATAATATTTACAAGTACATGTATGTATACGTATGACCATTTATATTATACCACAAATGGGCCATTGCTAAAATTTGCAAAATTGTTTTGACAGTTGTTTTAAAATAAAAAAGGCATTCTCCTTTCCATGACACAAATAGGCAAACATTGCATCGTCAAGCCTTGTGGATGTCTCCTTTGTTGTATTCCTTGTCAGCGTCTTCATTTGTTTGTAGCAAATCCTTCTCACTGGGCATGTCGTTGTTGTCACTATCTAACTCCTAGTTATTCACCAAAATATGGAAGGCTTCCAAGCACTCTAAAAGAAGGCAAGTTCCTCCCCATTTGTCTTTTTGAGGAATTCAAAGGCATGGCTGCAATGTGCTCGATGGTCTTCAGGATAACATCTTCTTAAATTAGCCATGAAGGGCCACCAAGGCACTACTGTGTCCTTTTCCACACACACATTAAGGTATGTTGTGCAGTAGGGATGCCAACCTCCTATTGTGCCACCTCCAAAACTTGGTCTAGTCTACCAACAAGTTCATTTCCAAATAGGCCATGGGTTAGCTTTGCAATTGTATCCTTAGGCACTCCAAGGTTGAGGAAATAACTCACAAAATGAGACACAATATCAGTATTTACTTGGTATTGATCCTTGTTAGCCAAGAAATGATTCCCTAAGATCTATTTCACAATAGCTAGCACTAAGTCATTGCCAATGCTAATAGGAATTCTAGCCGCAAGCCTAATATGTTGAACACACCACAAGACTAAGAGGGGGGGGGGGAGGGGGGTAAATCATTATAGACCTCAAAATACTTAATTTTCTATCTTTAAACTTCAAACCACAACTATATAATCCCAATAGTAATAAATTATGAAAGCACAAAGCACAACAAACACATGAACACCAGATTTACATGGAAAACCCTAAGCAAGTTAAAACCACTGTGAGAATCACACTCATAATATGAATATAATTTATGATCATTTTACTTTCGAATCTCATTTCTCCTGAGAGGACTTGAAGAAGTAAGGTGCACAACCTTAGGGCAAGATACAAATGAACTACAAAATTGAGACACATTGTCTGAAGGCAAGATTCAGAAGACTGCTAAGAAACACACCATCTTTTTATAGAGAAAGGAATAATTGAATTGAAAAGAACAAGATCTCCTAGTCATGAAATTATACTTGAATCACTATGTCAAGCGTCCAAGATCATGGAAAACACATGAATTCAAACACTATCTCAGAACACTGTCACACTGAAGATATCATCATCAAAGCTCTTCACAACTAACTTTCGTACATATTTAACATCAAATATTCTTGCAAATCATTTAGATTTGATACTTGTTAATTCACACACATCTCATACTTTCACTCACACATCCACACTCTAAATATACAAGATTAATCATTACAACCCTTGACTAGGTTGGCGATAGATAAAATAAATAATATTGCATAAATTCGATCACCCAGATCTAAAATATCCATTCTGGTCCACTCCAAGAGAAATACATCACAACACATCCATCTAATTATATTCCAACAAACTACACATGCTAACACATCTTCCAAAGTCAACATCAAATGAAACGTGTAGATAAACATTAAAGCACGTTAACTAGTCAACCCAAAACTAACCTCCTGTGCAAATTACACAATCTGGATCTCCACATGCCATGGTGAGACCCAAGACACTAACTAAACTAATTCTCCAAATAAAACTTGGAGAGAAAGAGTATGATCCAAGTAGGACACATCGCCATAGTCAAACGGAAACCAAATCAGTTGACAACACTCAACTTAGAATATCTTAACTTCACATGTCAATCAAACCATCACCATAAAATTCAATGGAACATTGTAGAAACCAAATAAACATGTCCTCCAAATGACAATATTTGAATCCACATTTCCTGAAGCCATCAATTATTCTTTGGACTAGTTCTAATAGACAACTGCTATTGTTGTCTATTAGAACAACAACAACCAACTCTACCATCTGAGCAATAGAGGACTTGCAAACCTGATAGTGAAATATACACAGAACATAAACATTATATCCAGAGTTGCAATACACAGTCTTAACATATTGGAGGAATGCAAAGCATTCTTCCATTAGGGAATTAAAAAATCTTTCTTGCTTAAATACTTTCCTAAATATTGAATCTTCTACTACACCAAACTTCTATAAACACCTCAAGATATTCACTAAACCACACACTAATACCAAAACACTCACTTCCAGACCATCTACAAGACATGGCAACATCATTAACATCATAAGACATGTTTACATCAATGACAACACAACACAACAACTCAAGTTTCCAACATTCTCCCCCTTTGTCATTGATGGAAACACCATCAACAACAAAGAGCATGCACAACTGATCTCTCCCCCGCTTTATCATCAAAGACAAAGGGAACTTTGCTAAACTCTCTCTCTCTATCTCTCTCTCTCTCTCTCTCCCTTACTAATAAGTTTTGATAACTACAATACTGATTGCTCCCTCTGAGAGTAGCCACCACACCAATCCAGGAGCAAAAGATGAACTCTAGAACTCCCCCTAGATGGATGCATAATCTGAATGCATCTATTTTAAGAAAGGAGGGGAAATGAGCCCCAAATTTTGCTAGAGATACTCAAAGGTATCCTTCGCCAATGTCTTAGTAAAGATATCTGCAATCTGTTCCTTTATAGGTACATACTCCATTTTGACTTCCTTCTCTGCAACTTTCTCTCATAAGAAATGATACTGAATTGCAATATGTTTAGTCCTTGAATTCATTACCAGATTCTTTGAAATGTTAATGACACTTATATTATCACATATAATAGGAATTGCCTCATCATACACTACTTTGATATCTTTTAGAGTTTGTGTCATCTACATGACTAGATTGCAATAAGATGCCACTACAATGTATTCCACTTCTATAGTAGATAATGATATCGAATCTTGTTTATTAGTCAACCAAGAGACCAATCTGTCTCCCAAGAAGAATGCACTACCACTTGTACTTCTGTCATCTGTACACTTGGCCCAATCAACATATGTATATTCTTTCAGTGTGAAATCATCATCCTTCTTTTACCATAACCCATAATCCAAGGTCCCTTTCAAATATCTAAATACCCCCTTCACTGCTTGATTTTGTGATTGCTTAGGACTAATTTGATGTCTAGACACCAAACAAACAAAATACATAATATACAATCTTGAAGTAGTCAAATACAATAATACTCTAATCATAGATCTATACATTTTCTGATCAACACAAGGAGATCCATCATCCTTTCTTAACTTACAACCAATAGCCATTGGGGTGGAAACCAATTTAGAGTTCTCCATCTTAAACTTATTTATCATATCTTTGATATAATTGGCTTGAGAAATAAAAATACCTTTTTCTGATCAACTTGTAGACCAAGGAAAAATGACAACTCACCTATCATAGACATCTCAAATTTGTTTTTCATCTCTTCTACAATCTTCCTACATACACTATCATCTCCTCCAAATATGATATCATCAAGATACACAACAACAATCAATAATTTATCACCTTCAATTTTGAATTAAATATTGCTATCTATATTACCTTTTATGAACTTTGATGCAACAAAACCTATCTAATCTTGCAAGTCCATACAATACCTTCTTCAATTTGCAAACCATATCCAAATATTCTGATAGCTTGAACCCATTCAATTTTTCAATGTATACTTCTTCCCTAAGTTATCCATTCAAGAATGTTGACTTGACATCCATCTGATATACCTTAAAGTTCTTATAAGCTACAAATGCAAGAAACATCCTTAAAGCTTCCATCCTTGTGACCAAAGAATATGTCTCATCAAAATCTATGCCTTCAACTTATGAATAACCTTTGTAGACCAATCTTGCCTTGTTTCTAGAGACTTTTCCATCTTTATTCAACTTGTTCTAGAACACCCACTTGACTCCTATCACTTTTTTATCCACCGGTCTAGGTACCAGTTCCTATATACACCTAAAATTGGTCTGGAGATAATTAATTAAATACAAAGTGATTTAATTAATATGCTCTGTTAATTAATTAAATATGAAGTGATTTAATTAATTAGCCTTTTATTCTTCTACTTGTAAATAAATCTTTAGATTTATTTATATAGTTCATTTCAATAATCCCTTGAATTAATTAATCCTCCTCATCATAATTCATTTCTTCTATTTCCATATTTAAAAAAACAAATTTAATTATCCCTTATCATTTAATTTAAATTTTAATTCAAATGAGCACACAACTCCTAATATTAACCACTTATCCTAACCATATTCTAACCCAACCCATCCTATCTAATCTTGGGTTTAACTAACCCTATTCCTCCTAACCTAACCTTCTATCCTTTAACCAAGCTTATCTTAACCTCCTATGGGTTGGATATTCCCTTTTGAGGACACATGGCATCTTTGCCATATGTCCTTTATCCTCTTGACACTTTCCCTCTTATTGACATTTGTTGAAGAATCCTTGACACTTGTCCGTCTAGGGATGACAAGTGTCCCTCCTCTCCAACTTATTAATTTTCAACCCTTGATATCTCTAGATTAGATCTAAACCATTGATTCCTGCCACCTCAGCCTTGGTCTTGGAAAATATATAAGAAGCATCTCATTTGCATTGAAAGGGGCTTCTCCTCATGCTTTTAGCTTCTTCATGCTAGTTTAATTCTACATTTTATCATTTGAGCAATTATCAATTATCATAAAAAATTAGCATAGCATTTTAGCATCACACCATATCAATCATGCATTTAGCATAATATCATGTAGCTACTAATATTCTAGGTAGTCATTTTGTTGATCATGCTACTGCTGAGAGCCACATCAAAAAGATCTACAAAATCCTTGGAATTAGAGGAAGATGGGACACCCTTAGGAAGGTTGAGTTTGTATTGTTAATTCTTAATTTGCTTTCCATATAACCATCTCAATTTGTGTTTTTTAGGATAGTTTAGTGGTTTAATTAAATGCATTGATTTAAAGAGTTCCCATGTTTGATTCTTTTCTATCTGATTCAACTCTTCTTCAATTGCTTTCATCCAACTCTCATCTTTATTGGCTTCCACATAGGTCTTTGGATCAACTTGAGATAGGAAACAATAATTTACTTGTTCATTGGATTCTGCAGGTCTTCTTCTTGTTTGAACCCCTTTGATCTTGTCTCCAATGATTTAATATTTTGAGTGATTCTTTTGTACATAATTTATAGGTGTTTTAGGAGCTTGTTAAGGTTCTTCTTCTTATGTATTAGTCTCTTCCTCTTCTGCGTTAACTTTCTTTTATGTAGTAATTGGTATAATTTCTATCTCAGTTCAATTCCATTCTTAAAAAACTTTCACATTTGTACTTCCCACAATTTTCTACTACCTCTTATTGTAACACTGACAAGCCTTGCTATTTTTAGAATATTTCAAAAGATTCCTTCATCTCATCTTGCATCAAACTTTCCTAGATCTTCTTAATCTATATTTATGTATCACTTACTTTCAAATATTTTGAAGTACTTAATTGTAGGAGGTCTTCCATTGCAAAATTCATAAGGTGTCTTTGTGTGATTCACTTTAATTAGGAACCTGTTAAGAAGATAAACTATATTATGCACAAATTTTTTCCAATACACATTAGGTAGGTTAGAATCTTTCAACATAGTTCTAGCCATCTAAAAAACAATCCAATTTTTCCTTTAAACTAAACCATTTTATTGAGGAGCTCTCGAAGCAGAAAAATGCCTCCAATCCATGTTTTTCACAACTAGGATGATCAAGACACCTTTTCGGAAGCTACCTTTCAACATCAATTTTGTATTAGACGCGTGTTTCTCCTACCACTCGTCATTTTTTAGCATAATTCATCTCGACACTAGTGTGCTGCATAGATGTCCATATGTTGTACATTCATCCTACAACATCTCCATGTTTAAATATCAGTTTTGAGTATTTCGACACTTGTCATCTACCCAGGTTGGTGGAAACAACCTGAAATATTTTGAAACGGCTCACCAACCCTCTTCTTGCCCTTCTATTCTCCACTTTAAATAAATATTTTCACTTCTAGTAATCTCTCTAGTTCTCTCTTAGTTCTTTTAGCAATCTCTAGTGGTCTCTCAAATCTCATAGCTTTCTCTTGCTCTCTCATTTGCTACAACAATCTCCAGTTCGCTACAACAATCTTTGCATAGATCTTGGCTTTCTCAAGACTTGCTGGTAATATATTTCTCACATCTTTGAGCTTCTTAGGGATTCATCACATCTCTTATCTATTTGATCATTTATCATTTATCATTTATCTATTTATCTTTTGATCTATCAATCTATTTGTTTATATATGGATGTGGAAACACCAAAGTGGGGTTTTGACTAAGACAAACACGTATGCAACCCTAATGTTTTCCTCTTTTGTATTTGGGTAGGTTTTTGAAGGAATTCAAATGCATGAGGGTTTGCCTATGATTTATTTATTTCATTTATATTAATTTCTATTTGTATTTATCATCTATTATTTGTTGCTACGTTTCTAACTTCTAGGTTTTGCAGGTTAATTAAAACACATAGTTGGGTTTTTGTGTTTTTGATTCTTTTTTGGTTGCAACCCATATGAGACGACAACGTGTAACACAAATATTTGCATGCTGCACTAACGTCCTTGATCAGGATGCTTAGATTCAGATTGAAGACTCTGTGTCGTCTGATCTTTTCATTTATGTAATTGGATATCTTCACCAATTTTACTAGTTGGAGATATTTAAATGTGCATTGTGGAATTAGCTCTCAAGGGAACATAGTTCTTCCCTTTGCAGGGTCACTTTTGCACCATTACACAACCATTGAATTGGATACTTTAAATCAATCTAATGCTTTAGACTTTTTTGTTAAGAAAGTAACCCATGTCATTCTAGAGTAATCATCAATAAGTAAAATAAAATACCCTTTTCCTCTTAGTCCTCTTGTCCTTGTAGGTCCACATGGATCTATATGAACTAACTCCGAAGGCTATGAAGTAGCATACTCCTTGCTTTTAAGTCTCCTCTTTCTTTGCTTTCCCAACTAACATTTCCTGCACACAATATCAACTTTTGATAATTCTTGGTAAATCTCTCACAACATGATTAGAACTAATCTTCACAATATTATCAAAGTTGATATGTCCTATTATTTTGCTCCACAACCAACATAACAATTTCTTTGACTATTATCCTTCACATAGTAAACATTTCCATTAGTCCTAATACCTTCTGCAACTAGTCTTCTGGACACTCATTTTCTAATTGCACATTCAGTCCTATGAAATATGAGCTTACAACCTTTACTACACCTATGACTCACACTCAACAGGTTATATCTTTAACATAATTAGTTTTATTCTTACCATCAATAGAGATGCTTCCTTTTCACACAAATAGGTGCAACTTCCTCTTTTGCAAACTTAACTGATCCACCATCATAAGTTTCTCAAGTTCAATAAACTTACCTTTATTAGCAGTCATATGATTTAAACATTTAAAGTCAATGATCCATGCTTTCAGTTCCACTTTTGCATGTAATCGAGTCTTTACACTCTTTCTCATTGTTCTTCATGTTTTTCAAATTTCTAAACTGCTCATTACTCTTTTCTTCTATAGCTAGAAACAAAGAGTCTTCATTTGACTCTTCACCATCTCCTTCTTCAAATGAGTAGGTCTTCATTGAAAAAAAGATTTTCTTTTTCTTATCTTTGTCATCTCTTCTCTTACTTTTGTCATTCCCTCTATAGTTCTCCTTTCCTTTGTAATCATCATTAGATCTTCCACCTTAATCCCCTTTATACATACATCTAGAAGCATAATAACCAATTCTTCCACAATTAAAACATTTTAGGGGTAACTTACCTTTGTATATTCCATTTCCTCTCTTTAATCTTCTTAAAAAGTTTGCTTCAATCTCATCCATGTCTTCATTTTCTTTTGGTTCTTCTTTAGACATCTTTGTAACTTTGATTGATGCTTCTTTCCTTTCCTTTTTAATGTCATCCAATTCAACAATCTCAAAGGCAGAGAGTAAGCCAAGGAGCCGATCCACAATGTACTTATTCATATCATGACTTTCCTCAACAATAATTTTTTTAGGTTTATAGCTTTTGGGCAATGCTGCCATTATTTTCCTCACTTCACTTTCTTCTAGAAATCCACCAATACCTCTAAGTGCATTTACAATTTCATTCACTTGATGAATATAGCCTTCGATATTTTCATCATCAGACATTCTTAAATTCTCAAACTTGTGCTTTAGATTTGTAATCTTGGATTGCTTTGTCTTTTCATCACCTTCAAATACACTCTTCAACTTGTCCCAAATTTCTTTAGCTGTCTTTGCACTAGTACAAAAACAACAATATATGACTAAAAAACTACAAAAAAATTGCATATAAATGACTAATCTTGGCCACACAACCATTAGTAGTTTGTTGCCGGTCATTTATAATGTGAACAAATTTATGACTAAACCATTTTAGTCATTTATTGGTTGTTTTGATTGATCAATTTGGTCATTGATTTAGTTGTTAATTTAGTCATTGATTGTTGTTAACTGGTCATTTATTTGGACATGGTAGTGATTTATTTAGTCATTGATTGTTGTTAAGTGGTCATTTATTTAGTCATTGTAATCATTAATTGCCATCAATTGGTAGGATATTTAGTCATTTTTATTCATTGATTTTTATCCATTGGTAGTATATTTAGTCATTTTTATTTACTAGTTTCCATTAATTGGTCTAGTATATATAGTCATGATATGCATAATTTATTAAATGCCATAAATGTTATAATGCAAAAATAACATAATATTAAACTTGAACTAAAACATAAAAGAAAATAAAAACATTACATATATGAAGAAGCTACAACATGCTAGAATTAAAAGTTTGATTCAACATCATGATAAATAAAGGTAATCTGCAATATATATATATATATATATATATATATATATATATATATATATAAGATGTCAAAGCTGTCTAAGAGTATATATGTAAATATAATAAAAAAATGTCAAAACTGTCTAAGAGTTTCCAACTCTGTCAAATACACCATAATAATTAAGACCCCTGAACAACACATTTAAAATACTGCATAAAGCAGTGAGCCAAGATGTCTAACAACTAGTACACATATATATAAGATGTCAAAGGTGTCTAAGAGTATATATGTAAATATAATAAAAAATGTCAAAGCCGTCTAAGAGTTTCCAACTCTGTCAAATACACCATAATAATTAAGACCCCTGAACATCACATTTAAAATACTGCATAAAGAAGTGAGCCAAGATGTTTAACAACTAGTACATGAAAAACATGGTCAACTATGTCATTTTTTGCAAATAGTTTAGTGGCCACTATGTGAAGGTTTCACTTTCTCTTTCAGATGAACAACTCGATCTATTTTGTCTTCATAAGAAAGGGGTATGTTACTTGTGACCTTTAAAATGTTTACATCTGCATCTCCTGTTCCTTTCAAGTTGAATCCATGTACAATAGATAGGGAGTGAATCTGCCCAATGCCCACAACAACATCATCAAACGGATCCAACACCCTAACTTTATCCCCTTCTTTGAGTTTATCAATACATTTATGCAAAAAGAAAAAAAATAACAGATTATATTACATAGTTAATGATTACCCTTTTTTGCATAATAAAACAACCATAACTTACTTAAAGAGTACTTGCATGTGTGCGTTAAAAAAATTGCACAAAAATAAAATAAAAAATAATTGCAATGATTCTATAGCTAAAACAAAAGACATTGCAACAACTCCATGAGTGCTATAGAAAGATGTTGAAGCATTTATACGAAAGCTATTGAGATTTATTGAAGAAACTTCATGCAATATTAGATCGTCAATAGTGAAATGAAAGAGTATGGCTAACATAATGGATAGTGAAATAGAAAGCTAAGACTTGATAGTGATAAGGTTCCATTGCATCACGTCATCATAAAAGAACACTTTCAAAATTTTAATGAAGTTAACAACAGTAGTAACCCCGATAGAAAGTGTCTGCACATAAACTATTATGAGATGCAAAAAATAAGTTATCAACCACATGGAATGGTTGTCCTTAACATTCATGACAACAAGTAGAGGGCATAGTGGCAAGCAATAACAAATTGTGACTATGTATGGAGCAACTTTATAGACAAGTAGATCAAGACAAAATACCTGGACAATAGATGGTAACATCTGACAACCATATAAAAAAGAGAAAAGAAGACATTGAAGAGACTTAAAGAAGATACTTGTAACGATAGTCCATGAGGCTATGAAGCTATTAAAATGACCTATGCAAACTAACTCTGACTGGTTACTGCAGTTTAGAGGAGGCCATTACAACAACAATAACATATGGTGGAATAACAACATCATGACACCAAGGAGACTGTAGGAACAACAATGAGTAACAAAGCCTAGGTTCTAGAGATGAGAAACAATGAAGGAATAAGGTTTAATATAAAGTTTGCAAGAGACCTTAAAAACTTAGAAAAACAACGATAAAACCTTGTAAAGAATGCAATGTCTAAATGTGAAGACAACCAATGTAGATAAAGAGCCCAAAGTCTGAATGTGAAGCTGTGACAACCAATGGAGATAAAGGGCCATGTTTCTTTTTTGTGTTTCCATATGATCTTTTCTCAAACCCTATAGGGTTTTTTCATTATAGTACGTGACAATCAAATAGCCTAAGAAAAAAACAATGAAAAGAGTTAAAGGATGGTGAATAATTGATATAAGTATACTTTCATAGCTAATATATAGTCCCAAAGGAGACAAGAGCAACAAAGGGTTTGAAATAGAGTTTGTAGTAAAAAGGGAAGATACAAGTCTTGTTTTAGTGTCACAATATGAGAAATAAAAAGGAATACAGTCCTATGATAATGAAAGGACATATCAAGAGAGATAAATGCAAAATAATGGAGAGAGAGTTGCCAATGAAATTTTTTTCAATGAAATAAATGGTTTTTCTTTTTAGGGTCACAATTAAGACTGACTCACTAGACATATCTAATGCTAGTGAATACCAATGAACACAGATAAGACAAAGTTTGCAGACCTCTTGGAAGAGGTCATGGTGTAAAGAATAGAAGGGATTGTCATTATGAAAAAACACATTGTTTTGTGCCATTATTGGCCATCACCATACAAGAAGAGTTTGCAGTCATTGCAGAAGTATAAACAATTTTCAAGAGGTCAATGATAGAGCAAGTGCAACATTCAATAGATAGTGATAGTGAACTTGTGACAATCCATGAAGAGGATAGTTTTTGTGACAATGACAAGAGCTATAGTGTAGCAAAATATATGATAATATTTTACGACAAGTATAAGATATAGGAATTGCAGAGGTATAGAGGTAATTCCTTAACTAGATTTTATGTGATAACAAACATATGGAGAAACTATCAAAGGTACTTGGTACTTGTTTGCTTCTTAGAGCAAAGAAATAAGAAGTGAGTCCTATGCAAATTAGAGGTAATGAATAGTCTAAAGGAAGCATTCTTGGTCAAAGATCTGCTAGGTGAAATGGACAAGGACACACAAATTTAATGATAGCCTTACAATGGAAATAGCGTGCCTCAAATATAGTCACCATAAGCATAACAAGATAGAAAACACCAAAAAGCAAGTTGAAGGTGTTTGACAACCCTAATGCAGTCCTAGCAGCCAATCATATAAAGGATATTAAAGTGTAGAACAATGTATGAATCAATCACCTACAAAGGGAAACACAAGAAAGAAAGAGTTTTAGGACAATATATAGCAGTATCTTCAAACCATAGTCAAAACCAATCTTGCAATGATTTATATAAATGAAAAGGGTCTTTAGGTATTCATCAATCCAGTGGAATAGTCCTAAAGTCTGAAAAATGGGTTTTTCACTATCAGAGCAACAAAGAAGCCAATGATTAGTCTAATACAAGCATCAAAATATAGTGACCAGTCCATAAGTAAAAGAATTTGCATGAGATTTTATAACATCAAGCTAGAACGATATGTAGTCCCAATGATAATCTTTGCAGTCAAGATGACAAACACTATATAGTAGTGTTTAGGTTGAAGATGCAATCATCGAAGTATAAAGCTAAAATGAATACTTGACAATGATATTAGACAATGTCAAAGGAGAGTAGTAAGAAATGCAAAGGTCAGTATTTCTAAAGTTCTAGGGGCTTTATTGCATTCAAAGGAGTACTAGTCAACATGAGCATTCAGAGAGGGAACTGTTGAGGATTCATTACAGATCAACTATAAGCTTTGAATTATGAAGGACTTATTTATTTTGAAAACTCCATGAAGCTCCCATGATCAGGAGTAAGATTTTATTCAAAAGACATAATTGCAACCTTGTACTTGGTTTAAAGTCTGAGAGAGGTCATTTATAAAAGTTATAGGAGTAAAATCTGTCCATGAAGGAGACAGAGGAGTAAATATATCAGTCTGATGTCTCAAATGAAGGTAACAGTGAGCATGCCCTAAATAATATCAGTGTATGATCTTGACAGAGGTGAGAAAGATAATATGTAATCAATTATGAAAGGAATATATGTTCATATTTAAAAGAAACCCAACCTTCAAAGAAAATTAACTCCAAGAAGTGTAACACGACAAAGACATAATGAATATCAAAGGCAAAAGTTTTAATGTAGTCATAATAAAAGAGGATCAAAGTCAAGAGCAACCATGTACAGAACAATAGTCAATTTAAACAACCCATTGAAAAAGATAGTGCTACAAGCATAGAAGTTCAAGTTTATGATAGTCAAAGGACAATGATATAAGCGTTTCAAAGACATAAGGGAGAATATGAGGGTCAAGATAAGTGTTGCAACATCATTAGCAGTTCATGCATAGATAAACAAAGACATTCTTAGTTTTTAAAGACTTATGTATCTTGAGATTTTCATGATTAGGTGCAAGGTTATTAAATAAATTTATGGCATTAGAGCAACCATAGTCCAAAATGAAGATAGATAGATATTAATATTTGGTGAAGAATGAGCAACAATAGTGTTTTTATTTTTCAGATTAACAGATCAAGGGCATAAGTAGGGTTCTTGAAGGAAAGTAATTATAGTCATGGGGCATCAGGAGTCCAAGATTGTAGTTATATGCATGGGTGAACTCACAATACTGGTTCCCACTTTTTGACCAACTTTGACACTTATATGAATATTTTGAAAAAAACCTTTACTTTCCGACACCTATAGCTTCTAAACCGTTAAGAATTTGAAGATGATATAAACTAGTGATTTTTAACATCTTGTTTGTAGATTCTAAATATATTTTTTTCAAATTTGTTTGAATAAAATTTTATTGATTTTTCCATCTCCCTCAAAAAGTAATTTTTAACAGCAAACAACATTTTTTAAGAGTGATGTGTATCTCGAAATGCATAATTTTTTTTCTATAAATGATAAAAACTTAATTTTTTTGAATTTTTGTTTGTAACATCAATACCCAGGGTATGTAGTTGGTTTGATAGTGATATGTTGAATATTTTTCATTTTATTAAGTTTTGAAGTTCGACTAATTATAATTTAGATATAGGTGTACGTTTGAACACATAACTTGTTCTATATATATGAACATTCAATTTTCTTTTTTTTGTTAGAAAGAAAACATCAATACCTAGTGCATAGATATTTTTCAGAATTTTTTTGAATTAGTTTACTATTTTTCCCAATGCATTGAACAAAGAAGTTCATGTTCGGTGAAAAACCTACATTCATAAGAAATAAAATAAAAATATATTAAAAGTTATACTATTTGGAAAGATTATAATAAGGACTAAATACTTAAAAAAAAAAACTTTTAATTGAATTAATTTGACCCCCCCAAAAGCTAATGTAATTTTTTTTTTTTTATCAGCATTTGATAGATGCAAAGGAGACTCCATTGCAAGTATGATTTAGAAGTAGAAAGGTTCTATCCAAAAATTTTTGATCTAAGAGCCTTTGATTTAACTCTCTTAAATTAATTACTTAAAATGGGACCTCTTAAAGCTTAAATCATTATATTTTCTAAAAATTGTATGATTTCAACAAAAATCAGGACGTACCAAAAAGTGGGAACCAACTTTGTGAGTTCATCTGCATTCAAATTACAAATAAGATCTAATAGAACATTCAAATTACAAACAAGACCTAACCGTTAAAGCTATATAAATTAACATTACAAAAATCCACTAACAAAACATTGAAAGTACTTAATGTTCATTACAAATAAATTAATTATAGCGTGGGCAACAAAATATACCAATAACTAAGTGGAAGACATGTACCTAGTAATATATCCGTACAACTAGTAAACTAAAATATTAAATTTAATAAATGAATGCATGTTTAGTAAAAATGTAAATAATATAACCTTATACCACATAAATTTACACAATGAGAAGAAGTAGGGTTTCAATCTGTGATGTCTCCATCCTTGACAACACACAACTCGTATCTCATACGCTCCATCAATTTTGTGAAGTCTCTCAAAAGAGAAAAAAATTTAGAAGAGATAGATGATTCAAGTTGATAGTGAATGAGACAAAGACTTAAGCATCTAACAATCGATTGGTCATGTCCATCGATGTAACAACCTACCCTCCATACACAATTGATAAGACTAATATATATATATATATATATATATATATATATATATATATATATATATGCACGCACACACACACACACATATGTATATATATATCAATCAGTCTAAAAAGATATCCAATATGGTGCGAATGCATCAATCACATAACAACAATTTGGTGATGGGTAATACATATTACAATTAATCACCAAAGTAACAATGACAATATATCAATTATGTTAATATCGTAGAGGAAACAAATAGAATGAATAAGTGTTAATACAATCATGATAATCATTATTGTTGGTATATAGAAGACATGAATTAAGATACAAAAGACAATGATTATAATCACAAGCAATAACAATGATTACTACCAAGGTAGATTGAATAAGACAAGTTAACATATGCAATTATCATAAGATAAGAATGGTTAAGAGTGAAAGTCTATTCGACAACCAAAATGATAATGAAGTGGTGATATTAGTAAATAAGGGAGTAGCAATTTCAATATAGAAGGAGCTGCAACCCTGTCCTATGATAATGATACCCAACAATGGAAAACAATACACATTGTTCTAATTCATAATGAAAGTATATATATGGACTGTAAATAGAAAGTAGGGGAGATAACAAAAAGACACTTGAGAACTTTAATTATTTATTTCCAAATTAAGAGCAGGAGTTTACAATATAGAAATGCCTATCTCAAGTATATAAATTAGAGAAAGCCATCAAGATAAGTTCTATCTTCCAAAATTATTCTTAGCATTATGATTTAAATATTATAGTATAATGTCTTTAGAATCAATGAAATTATATTTATAAATGTATTACAATTCTCACTTTAAGTTAGAATTGCTGGTGTAAATTATCTCATAATTACACTTTACTTAAGTTGACTTAAGGTAATGCATTTCATAGTAGTTTGGATATGGGACACTTAGGGAAGTGTGTACATAGGCATGATGTATGTAGGAAAAATTCCACCTTTTGTGGTCTTATCTTGTTGTTACATTCCACTTTCGGTGGGTGATCCACCTCTTGTGGAATATTTTATTATTTCTTTTACCTACCCTCACCTACCCTTGTTTCTCATTGAGCCACATGTCATGATTGTGTGCTCACATATCCATATTGCCTTGCCTTTATAAGAAGGCTCATTTACATTCTAAGTAAGAATCCAATTCAATCAATCAACTCAGTCAGTTGGGTATTTTGCATATTGATAAGAATACTGTTTATTCTTGTCACACATTTTATTCTCTCTTATTTGTGCTATCAATTGAACTCTAAATCTTGGAAAATTCTCACAAAAATTATTGTTTGAGGACTAAATCAAGGTAAATCCTGAATGAGGACATTACAGAATCCAATTCAATGCCCTACATTGACTAGAAGTCAGTATTTTGCATGTTATTCATTAAATCCTCTTACATTCATGCTCAAAGAAGAGCATGTGATAATAGACATACAAGGAAATAGAGAGGAATATTGTTCACGTTAATATCAAAACAAATATAGACGCAATCACAAAGAATACAATCAAATGCAATGATAAGGACTTTGAAAATAAGGAGGTAAGATGTGATAGATACACATCATAAAGTCACAATATATAGAAGAATGAAGACAGAGTGAAGAAGAAAATACAATGATTTTTATTGTTTTGAAGAGCATATGGAGTAGTTTTGGACAACAAAAGGAATCAAAGAACAAGGAAAGTAATTATGATAGCCATGGATGCATTAAAGATCAAAGCTAATATTGTCTCAACAAGTTATTTCACCACTCTTATACAAGAAAAACAGAGATGTGAAATTGAAAAATCAAATGAAGGCTTGAATAGGTAGGTGTCAAAATAAATATCAAAAGATAGTACTATTCAAGTCTTTCAATTTCCTCAATATGTGAGACACAAGGCATCTAGTGAGTTTACTCTTACAGTTGCAATGAAAATTTGTAGAGGTAGAACTTCGCTCTGTCCCTTTGTACGTCTCCATTCCGAAGCTTGATTTGTAGGATTTACATTCAGAAATATTTTACCTTGTACCCGCATCTCCAAAATAGTAAAAATAAGCCATCAAATGTAACATAATAAAAGAAAATATGAACTCATCTTTGACACAAGAAAACAATTCAGAAATTGGTGTCATATCAAATGCCTTGTTCTTTTACTTGTCACTGTCAGTTGATGAAACATGCACTACCATACTTCATTTCTATGCTAATGAGCATTCTAACTAATCAAACTTTTGTAGAAAGCTTTACATTAAATAAACCAAAATTCAACAATTCTTCAATCACAATGAATAATTGTTCTCTGAAAATAAGATCAATAGGAATTGGAGATGGCTAACATTTCCATGTAGTAAACAAAACTATAAGGGTATTTTTCAAATGCTAATCATATGAAGTGCCACAGTCATGAATTTATAAGGAAGAGTATAGAAAGCTTTCCCCAATACGCTCATTGTTCATAGAATACAAGAACAGTCTTAGATCAAAATTATCTACAACAGGTAGTAAGATCAAGATAGCCTTAAAACAATGATAAGGAGGCTTGTGAAAGGAAAAAGATCATTGGGAGAATTGAGACAACCCTGTAATAAAGATGACCATCACCCATTCATTGATTGAACAGTGACAAAAGAAGTCACTTACAAACAAAACAAAAAATACTTTGTATTGTTGAACTAGTCAAGTCACAAAAAAAAATACTTTTAACAAGTAATTGTCAAATGGTATTTACCAATATGGTATGCAGGACTACATGTTTTCCCGCTGCTATATTTCTAGGACTATCATCAAAGAAAACCTACAAAGCAAAATAACAAACTCAATTAACTTACAAAAATTTGCTAATATAAAAACTGGAAGTGAACTAAGAATCAAGTCTACAGAAACATGCAGTCCTTTTTGGATCAACATTTGAAAGGACAAGAGCATGCTCTATAGCCTCTCTTGAGGTCTTGCAAACAATGGGTGCCTTGCAGATAACAAGAAAGGGTCTATCCTAGCTGTTATTATTTTCAACAGTTTCTGGACGAGAATTAAGTGTTTCAAATCATATCACACCTTCAAAATAATATTCCAACCCAAGCCTGCTTAGCACTTTTGCAACATGAACTTTGTCACTATTTGTAAATATATATTTCATGTATGAATTCAAATTTCCAAAAACTCCACGGGATCTCAAGAACTAGGACTACCATGATCAAATTAAGAACTGATATAAGAAATTCCAAACTGATTTCATCTTTCAAAAAACTCAACATCATGAAGCATTAGAGCTTACAATTTTCCGTTGAGGCATGCTCAGTAATAAATTCTTTAGCATTGGGTCGGGCTTAAGGTTTTCATATGGAAATCTTCCATGAACATAACTGTACAAGTAAAGGAAAATAAAAATAACTTAAAAAACCAAACAAATTAGTTTCCAAAAAAATTAGCTTTTATTTTATTTTATTTTGGGCATTTCATAATAATAAAAGCAAATTAAAACCCGAACATGCAATCCAACATGCATCATTTTTGACATATACATGTGATGATCATCGTAGTCGAAGTCATATCCCAATACTTGTATAGATCCACAAACAAGGTAAAAAGTATGAAAACGTAGTTCACAAGAAAACATTCATCGACATCCATCAGTTGCAAGCATCATATACTACTTAAGCATGCAACTTTAATTATTTGTTGGAATTGAAAAATTTGTATCAAGTTTACAAATATTTTATATCCTGCCATCTGAATAGGAATATAAATATTTGATTATGATAGGATTCTAGGCATTAGAGGGAAAGAGGGTACACAGTTCAAATCATGTATTAATTTTGATTTTTACTATGAGAATCATCATAGTTCCCAATATCCTAATCAAATAAATTAGTGAAATAACAATGCAAGTTCCACAAATAGCATTGCATGATCCAATCTCATGTGATTGAATGTCATAAATTCACCTCCAACTAGATATAATTCACAAAACTCCCATCTTATGCTTAAACTATTTCCTAGACCCACAAAAATACTTAGGGCAATATCCCCTAAAGACAACAATATAATTTGACCAATGCCCAAATTCTCAAAATACTAACCATTGAAAAAATAGTTCCTAGGAAATTTCAGGTTCATGCTTGACCTACAAAGGAAGTGGGGAGCATAGTTCAAGTAACATATTAATGTTGATTTCTATTTTTAGAACTCAGAGGGATTATATCTCCAGAGCTCATAATGAAAGAATCCAAAATATGGCATGAACCAAACTCATCCACTTAAATGGTTCATATGAATTCACCTAGTAAAACCCAACCTAATATTTAGTTACTTGCAATTATAATCTAAACATAGAACAAGAGTTTACCAAAATTCCCCCTTGCTTAGGTAAGAAAGCAGGTGATAGAGAAGGGGTAGTATGGCTTCCTCCCCAATTGGGTTGGCTCAAATTAAAATTCGATGGGGCTTCTAAAGGAAATCCAGGAGCCTCTGGAATTGAATGTGTGGTAAGAGATCATAGGGGAATAGTTCTGGGCAAGATGGCTGTCCCTATTCCTTCGCACACAAACAATGCAACAGAGTTTAAGGCTCTCTTGTTTGGTCTTTCCGAGTGCTCCAATCAACATATCAGAAACTTATCTATTGAAGGGGATTCAGTCATAGTTATAAATTCCATTAAAATGTCCCATTCTTATAGTTGGAAGTTGCAAGCATTACTAGACAAAATTCTAATGCTTCTGTCCACCTTCGATAACTTTACCTGCCACCACATTTATAGAGAAGCAAATATGGATGCCGATGCTCTTTCCAAGTTGGCTTCGACTGACACTTCATTGAGTTGATAGGTGTTTGACCTTAGCTTTTAATTGCTTTGTTCAAAGGAGTGCGGATGAATGTAGCTGGATTGTTGGTGTAAATAATTGTTCACCATGGATATTGTTACACTATACTTAAGTTTACTTAGGTACATGCATTTCATAGTAGTTTGGGTACGAGACACTTGGGCGTTTGTGCCACATTGGGATAGTGTGTGTAGGATAAATTCCACCTTTTATGGTGTTGATCTTGTTACTACTTTATCATATCCACTTATTGTGGAGTGATAATTCCACCTTCGGTGGGTGATCCACCTCATGTGGAATATTATATTGTTTCTCCTACCTACCCACACCTATTTCCTACCTACCCTTGTTTCTTATTGAGCCACATGTAATGTTTGTGTGCTCACATATCCATATAGCCTTGCCTATATAAGCAGGCTCATATTCATTGTGTGAAATGAACACTTGATGATCCAATATATCAGTATTTTCATCTTGATAGAATACAGTTTATTTCTATCATCTATTTTGTTCTCTCTTATTTGTGCTTTCCATTGCCTCTAGATCTTGGCAAAATCTCACATGGTATCAGAGCCATTAGAGTGTCTTTGGTTTGCCAATTGAGAGAAATTTGATGCTATTTGGAGTTTGCATTTTGGAGCTTCTATTGCAGGTTATTATTGAAGCTTGATGGGTCAAATCTGAGGTCACATTGGATTGAAGAGGTCCAAGAATGTCAGTTTTGCCTTTTGTTTCATCCAAATCGGACTTCATAGGCCAAATCTAGAGGCATTTGAAGTTTGAAGCCGCGACGGAAATTTTCCAGAAATTATAATTTTGCAGGCAATTTTCAAAAAGCGATATCTCACTCATCCAAACTCCTTTTTTCGAGCAATTGTTTTTTGTTTGGGGTAGAATTTTGTGATCTGTACAATGGTGTAGGAGTTTTCGGATTTTCAGATATAGGTTTTTCGGAAATCATGAAATCCCAATTTTTACAACTTTGGAGGCTTCATTTGGGCTCATATGGACTCCTTTTTAGGTGTCATTTTTTTTAAAGTGCATAATTCTTCTTCTACTTTCATAATCTGCTATCAGTTTTCAACAAATTTGGGTAGAAATTGTACTTTCATCATATGGTCTTATTTGGCCAATTTGACATTTGTATTGCATAGATCTATCTTTCTAATCTTTTTCTTTGTAGTTCTTAGCCTATTGGGGTAGTTGTAAAACAAAATCAAAAGTCCACCTTGCCATTTTTTGCAAGTGGCCTATTGTACACGCACTACATATAAGGTGCAAAAATCATCATTTTGGGGGGTACTTTGATTGAGTGAATTTGGGGGGTGTCTCTTGTGCTTTTGTGCTCTTGTGTTCCTTCCTTTTTGTTGCTATGGGTTCTTCTAAGTTTCCTCTCTTAACTCCTCATAATTATGCTACTTGGAAAATTGATGCATGGAGTAAACTTATGGAAAAAGGACTAATTCATTATATTGATGGAACTATTGTTGCTCCCGCCGATCCTAAGGTTGATCCAGTTGGTCACTTGGATTGGCTCACTGAAAAATATCATGGCAATTGGTACCTTAAGAAAGTATGTATCAAAGGATCTCATTTTTCAGATTGAGAAGTGTACTCTAATCAAGGATGCTTGGCAAAAGTTTCAAAACTTGTATGGTCAAGTTGATGAGATTAGGGGATATCAGATTGATAGTGATCTCACCATGTTAGATCCAAAGAACTTTGATACTATACAAGATTATGTCACTAAGGCAAATGAGTTGAGGGTACAACTCAAGGTTTGTGGCATCGATAAGAAGGATACTCAATTTATCTTCAACTTGATGGGCAATCATACGTACATGGATGCGATTGGGAAAGGATCTATTGACATTGGGGATAACTCCTTCAATGATGTGTTGTGTGTACCCCACTTGACAAACAATCTCCTTTCCATCTATCAAATCACACATGGCGCAACTAAGAGAGTTGTGGAGTTCACACTTGAGTCAGTTTTCATTAGAGACTTGGAGACTAGAGCTATCATTGCGACTGGGGTGGTTGATCATGCATCTCGGTTATACTCCTTTTCAGATTTTGTTGATGATGATGATTTCACATTTGATGATTCTACACATGATGATCACACTTCTTGTGATGGTTCAGATTTTGAGGAGAACTTTGGGCACATGAACATGGGGATTCTCACATGTGACCCCATTCTTGAGCATTTTATTTCATCTCCACATATTGATATCACATCACCTATTGCACCTGATGATGTGGATAGTGTGACAATTTTGCCTTCATGTGATTCAGTGCAGCAGGATATTCATTGTCTTCCAGCTTCAGATTCATGGGATGATTACTTGACAGACATTGCAGGTTTGTTTGTGGAATCCTACATTGCATATTTGGGAGACATCATTGATGACATTCGTCTTCTCTTTGATGAAGATGATCCTTCTTCGATTGTTGTGAGGGCACACTCTGACCCTCTTATTCATTCTCTACATGATCATTCTTTTGAGGTTGACATGATTGTGGATACTTATGTACAATAGTTGGAGGAGGTCTCTTTATCTTTTGAGGAGACATGTGAGTCTTTGGGACATGTTCTACATCCATCTCCACTAGATCTTGAAGTGCCTTTTTCAACAGTGTGGCATAGTTTACCACCTTTGGAGGGGGTATCTTTCAGCATCGACATGGGGACACTTGAGCAGTTTTCAAAGATTCCATTCATAATGAGTTTTTTTCATACATCTTCCCTTCATGATTAGGGAGACTTCATGGATACACCTTTGGTTTTGTTTCTTCCTAAGGGGAGGAATGTTGTTTGATGTTCGTGGAGCAGTTTCTTGATAAATTGAGCTTCTATCATTGGTGCAGATTCCACATTAAGGGGGGGCTTCCTAGTCTCTCTCTCTCTCTTCTTCTTCTTCTTCTTCTCTCATATGGGGGGGACTTTTTCCTCACATGGGGTTTTGTCCTTCATATACTTCTATGAGAGTACTTTGTATCTAGTTTTCATCTCTCTTTTGGGGGAGGGTTTTTTCCCATTGGGTTTTTCTCTCTTTCCACGCTTTGTGAGAGATTTCATTGCATTGGTTTACATGCATTTGCATTTGTACATGGGTACCTAACATGGCCTAGTAGCCGGGACCCATCTTGCATTTCTTAGTTGCATTGTAGACTTAAGTGCATTCCCCTAAGTTGCACTTAAGGGGGGGGTGTTGGTGTAAATAATTATTCACCATGGATATTATTACACTATACTTAAGTTTACTTAGGTACATGCATTTCATAGTAGTTTGGTATGAGACACTTGGGTGTTTGTACCACATTGGGATAGTGTGTGTAGGATAAATTCCACCTTTTATGGTGTTGATCTTGTTACTACTTTATCATATCCACTTATTGTGGAGTGATAATTCCACCTTCGGTGGGTGATCCACCTCATGTGGAATATTATATTGTTTCTCCTACCTACCCACACCTATTTCCTACCTACCCTTGTTTCTTATTGAGCCACATGTAATGTTTGTGTGCTCACATATCCATATAGCCTTGCCTATATAAGCAGGCTCATATTCATTGTATGAAATGAATGCTTGATGATCCAGTTGATCAGTATTTTCATCTTGATAGAATACAGTTTATTTCTATCATCTAATTTGTTCTCTCTTATTTGTGCTTTCCATTGCCTCTAGATCTTGGCAAAATCTCACATGGATACATTGATATTTAAATCCTAAAATATTTGTTGAGGCTCACAGGTTTTTATTTGGACAATCTATTTGAGTTCAAATGAAGAACCCTTTTTCAAATTTTAACGATCTTCTTTTTTTAAAAATGAGGCCTTTCCCTCCAAAATATATATGCAAAGAGATCGCCTTATTGAAGTATCGTGGTCCATTTTCCATGCATTTGTTGAATAGGCCCACATAATCACAATCATCACTGGGAAGCTAAGCTGACACTTATTAGTTCAAAGAAATGCCACGTCCATTTCGAGTTGCTTTTAGATAGTGGAGTGGACGTTAAATTTTTTTAATTTCTATCTAAGCGCTCCAAATGCGAGGATAAAAAAGGCTTGATGAGGTCACCAAATCTGACAAACCTTCAGGAAATGAGGGAAAGTACGTCATAATAGTTGGTAAAGGCTCATTCTATCATGCTGGCAATGTTCTAAGGACCGGCTAATTAATACCTTAGAGTTGGAAACTTTATTTTCTGCCACCTTTCTTCTAGGCTCATCAACTCCAAGCATTTTGCATTAATGAACTTAGGAATGTGCAAGAATGTTGGGAGATTTTTAAGGAATGTGTTATAGTTATCATGTATTAGCTAATAATTATTTATTTAATTATTAGTCTATTATCCTCTACACTTAAGCTAAACTTAGGCATTTAATAATATTGTAGGTATTTAATAATTAATACACATTATCCCTTTAGGGTTTCTTTAGGGTTGCATAATATCCTTTATAAGGATTGTATTGTATTTCTTTATTCATTCCCTCTCTGAATGATAATTTTTTTCTTCAGAGCCATTATTGCTTTTTTGCCTCCATTCTTTTCTTGTGACAAGTATTTTGTTTGCAGGGGTTCTTGGGATCTCTGAAGTTATATTTCTCAACTTCTTCATGGTATCAAAGCCTACATCTGCTGCTACTTGTTCCTGATTTTTCAAAAGAATTTTTGGAGGCTAGGGTTTCAAGATTTTTCAAAGTTTTTATTTTGAATCTGGGGTGCTTCTTTGTTTCTGGGCATTTTGGGCTCAAACAAACCTCATTGTTGAGATCAAAACACCCAAAAACCCCCATTTTCATATAAAATTTGTCCAATTTACAAAACTTTGGCCTCTGATATTTTTTTTGGTTTTTGCCCTTTTCTGGGCACAAATTTCATTTTAAAAAAAATTGGAGGCAGTTTTATGACATACCGAGGCCAAAATGCAAAAAAAAAGAAAATTGTGAAAAGTTTTTTTTTAAAAGCACAAAAGGGGGGGGCGACGACCTCTACAAGTCTATACAGCTTGCAGCAGGTCGTGGACCCTGCCCCATCCCACCACTGACCCTGTAGATGGCGAGACCACTGTTGTCATTGGCATCCCCTTCTTTGTCGTTGGGGTTTTTTCTGGTAGGCCACAACTTCCGGGCTGTTGCCTCTATGCCGCCTCCGCCGCCATGGGCATTGTTAACCCTGCTCTATCGCCGCAATGGACATCAACAGCCCCGCTCCATCGATTCCCGACCACCGTCGCCGCCCAAGCCCCTGCCTATCAGATTTTTTTATTTTTGGCCAGGGCCTTTACTGATGCTTGCAAAAAAAAATTTCTGGCGAGAGACATTTTTTTTCCGACAGGGAATTTTTTTCGGCAAGCAGGGAATATTCTGGAAATATTCTGCTGACGTCAGCAGTACGGAAGCCTTTGCATGGCCCCTGAGACCCTCTTTGTGCCCTAGAGGGTTTTTTTTCTTTTGGCTATAACTTGGGCATACGATATCATTTTTTGGCAAACGAGATACCGTTGGAAAGATGGTTTTGTCTAATTTCTAAATTTGTGGGTTTCATTACCTAGTTTTTTTGCTAGTACATTCTATAGCCATTTGAAGTCAGAGATGTTTTTTTCAGTCCCGAGCTCATATCTTTTCACTAGTTTCTCCATTTTTCAAAATTCTAGTGACGTTGGGACGGTGTTTCAGATCTCTTCACATCCATCTGTGCACTTTTTCTAGAGTTTACTCCAGGTACTTTTTATTTAGTTTTTTGTGTTTTCAGACTCTGGTGAATTACTTGGGTATATGAGCTCATGGAAACTTCTCGTTTGGGTGGGATGACTTGTTGGCTGTTCTTCATGTATTTCCAGTCTTTTTGTCTTCTTTGAACATTGTATACATATTTTTGTAAACATTTTTATTTTTGCAAACACATAGAGATAAAGTGCCACTATGCCTTTGTATTCTTGGGATCTTGCACATCTTGTGCATAATTGTTGTCATGCCCTGCCAGGGAACCCGGTAGGATAAGAACAAAAGTTCCAAAATATGCTACAATTTTTTTTTAATATAACATACATCTACCACTTCTATAAAGTAAACATACTTAATGCCCTTACAGGTTCCCTATAATGTTCATCAACATAATTGAAAGATATAACAACTTAACACATAACATAATGTGCATAAAATAAACATACAATGCTCTTCTTAATTTTGAGCATGATATAATATTTCACAACACATTAACTTTACTATCTATTTGATACGCTACAAAGCTTTTATCATTTCATTTGAGACCAAAGTAAAAGTACATACCAATCCTATTTCCCATAATCCCATTCCCACTATAGAATGAATAACTATCCTTTGCATCATTTTCCCCTTGATTATTATTTACAAAATCCATGCAATTAATACTTTTCATTTGATAACAATATATATAATAATGCAATTGTAGTTTCTATTATTGCCTTCTACTCAATTTTCATAACAACACAATAAGATCATAAAGAGAATAACTTTAAGAACATTGTTTCAAATACAAAGTAATCATCCCTTATCACAGTTCCTATAAACTACCCTCCCTTTTACAATGCTTTTCATAAAATTACATGTTTATTATAAGGCCATTCGTGGCTTACAAATAATCTTTACAATATTTGAATATACTAGTTCAAAAGCAAGGTCTTCAACATCTTCAACTAAGGATCAAGAAGCATCATCAAAAGAGATCACAAACACACCTCAAAAAATATTTACCACCCAACCACGTGGAACCACAAATTTCCACTCCCCCATGCTAGGAGATAAAACCAAGGTCTACGCAAGTACTAGGGCAATACTAAGGCCATGAGACATAATTCCCCAAAACAATAAACGAGGACCACATATCACATAACAAAATCAAATAACATCACAAGAGAGAGAGAACCAGAACACCTACTAGGTGGGTGTCATTATATAGCCTTAATGTCAAGATCCACCCTGCCTACCATGTACCACGGTCCCCTCTCAAAAGGATCCACCCAGCCTGTAACAATGGTCGCGGTACTCCAACAGGCCTATATGGACCAAAATAATCATTTATCTTGTATTAGTGTGTAATAGCCCAACCCAACCCAGGTTCATTTTAAAAAGGTTATCACTTGAATTAAACCAACTCATAGGATCTCCTAGCAACAACTTTGGGTCCTGGCAACCTATAGTGAGCCACCCACCTAGGGTATCTAGTTACCCTACTCAAACATTCATCAAATAAAAAAATAATAATTCATCTCACACAATCAACATATAAGTTCAAGTACTCTCCCATGTCCTCCAAACCATAAGGATGAGTCTGACCCTTATCTCTAAGCCACAATCAAGCATGAGAAGGAGGTGGCCAATGCATACATATATAAAACACTTATTTTTTTTTATCATGAACACCTCACATACATGAATTAGAGGTCTTTAAAATAGAGGTACCTACTATAGAAAGCACCCAAACCCCTAAGAAGGAAAAACAACCCAAAGACCAACTCAAAAACCCATAAAATTGAACCATGTTTCCTTGTTGTTTAATAGATATTTATCTTGATAAATGGTTTGAGTGAAGACTGAAATATATTTGAGAAAATAGTATAATTATTTATATTTAATTTGAAATAATTTTTAGCCTCAACCAAAGATTATAATAAAAGTTTAAATAATTTTTCTTAAAACTATTTAAAACCCTCTTTGATAGAGTTGTGTAAAAGAGTTTGTTCATAAATTCATTTTAAACCATTAAAAGATTAAATATTTTGGATTATTATAATATTTGGAGTTATCTTTCATATCCATTTATTTTATAATCATTTGGTTTTAGTTTGAGGAAGATATTTGATGCCCTAGTGACACAAACAATGAATTTGTTTTGAGTTTTTATTGACAAAAAATTAGTCTCGGTACGAGGAACTTAACTTTCAAATGAACCATTGGATTTCCCTACATTTTGGATATGTTTTAGTACACCTAGATATATATGATTTCACCGAAGCGATTTGAAAAATATTATATGTAAGGAAAGTTATGAATAACAGAATCAAAACTATCAAAACTAGGACAATCATAAGTGTTGGTGTAAATAATTATTCATCTTGGATATTATTACACCTTACTTAAGTTTACTTAGGTACATGCATTTCATAGTAGTTTGGGTATGAGACACTTGGGTGTTTGTGCCACATTGGGATAGTGTGTAGGAGAATTTCCACCTTTTATGGTGTGATCTTGTTGTTACACTCCACATTCAATGGGTGATCCACCTCATGTGGAATATTATATTGTTTCTCCTACCTACCCACACCTATTTCCTACCTACCCTTGTTTCTTATTGAGCCACATGTCATGTTTGTGTGCTCACATATCCATATAGCCTTGCCTATATAAGCAGACTCATATTCATTGTATAAACAACAACGATTGATGATCCAGTTGATCAGTATTTTCTCTTGATAGAATACAGTTTATTTCTATCATATATTTTGTCTCTCTTATTTGTGCTTTCCATTGCCTCTTGATCTTGGCAAAATCTCACATGGTATCAGAGCCATTAGAGTGTCATTGGTTTGCTAATTGAGAGAAATTTGATGTTATTTGGGGTTGTGTATTTTGGAGTTTTCTATTGCAGGTTATTATTGAAGCTTGATGGGTCAAATCTGAGGTTACCATTGGATTGAGGAGGTCCAATAAAGTTAGTTTTGCCTTTTGTTTCATCAAAATCGGACTTCGGAGGCCAAATCTAGAGGCATTTGAAGTTTGACGCTGCGGCGAAAATTTTCCAGAAATTATAATTTTGCAGGCAATTTTCAAATAGCGATATCTCACTCATCCGGACTCGTTTTTTTGAGCAATTTTTTTTTGTTTCGGGGTAGAATTTTGTGATCTATACAGTGGTACAATATTTTTCTGATTTTCAGATACAGGTTTGTTCGGAAATCGTGAAATCCCGATTTTTTACAACTTTGGAGGCTTTGTTTGGGCTCATATGGACTCCTTTTCAGGTGGCCTTTTTTTTTTAAAGTGCATATTTTTTCATCTACTTTCATAATCTGCCATCTGTTTGTAATGATTTTAAGTAGAAATTGCACTTTCTGTATTTGGCCATTTTTGGCATATTTGGTACTTGCATTTTGTTTGGATCTCAGTTTAGATCACTAGTAGTATTTGTTGAAGTCTCTTAGATCTCATTTTGAGAAGTTGTAAATTTAAATCAGAAGTCCACTTTGACTTGTTTTGCAAATGGCCCATTGTATACGCACTAAGTATAAAGTGCCAAAATCACCATTTTGGGGGGGTGTCTTGTGTGATTGTGCCTCTCTCTATCTTGTGTTTTTTTCATTTTGGTGCTATGGGTTCTCCTAAATTTCCACTTTTAACTCCTCATAATTATGCATCATGGAAAATTAAGGCATGGAGTAAACTAATGGAAAAGGGACTCATTCATTATGTAAATGAAACTATAACAACACCACCCGATCCTAAGGCTAATCCTAATGCTCAAATTGAATGACTTACTAAGAATGCTATGGCACTTGGAACTCTTAGAGTGTATGTATTAGATGACCTCAATGTTCACATTGATAAGTGTACAACAATTAAAGAGGCTTGGGATATTTTTAAGAAATTGTATGGTCAAGTTGATTAGATTAAGGGCTACAAGCTTGATAGTGAACTCACAACTTTGGATCCCAAGGATTTTGATACAATCCAAGATTATGTCACAAAAGCAACTGAGCTAAGAGAAAAGCTAAAGGATTGTGGAATTGACAAAAAAGATGCTCAATTGGTTTATAACTTGTTGGACAAGCTTCCTTCAGAGTATGCAGCTTTTGTTTCTAGCTTTCACACCCATAGGTTAGCTCAAGGTTCCTCATACACTTCTCCCTCATTTGATTCATTCATAGAGATGTTGATACTTGAGCAATCTAAGTTGACCATGATGGGGATTCTCAAATCTTCAAAGTCACAAGCTTTGGTAGCTAACAAAGGGAATCAAAGTAATCAAGGAAAAGACAAGAATCAAAAGCAACCTAAGTCTAAACTACAACAAGATGGAGCACAATCTTCCTCTCCACAACAAGGTAATCCACCATTCTCACCTAAGAGGAAATCATATAAGGATAATATTTTTTGTGGATATTGCAAGAAGTCAGGACATGATGAACATCATTGTTATAAGAAGGATATTGATGAGTTGAAGAATCTTCTTGAGAAGAATAGAATCAACCTACCTTATAGAATGTCTACATCGGCTTCTTCTTCTAATATGTCTTTGACGTAACCAAAATAATTAGTTTTAATCCTAATTTTATAGTAGCATACCTATATCTTAAAAAATCTAAGTATGTTGAGAGATATCAAATTTGAAAATATTTAATTTTCGTAAACAAAGTAAAGAGTTTATTGTAATGAGATTGACTTGAAATGGTTCAATAAATCCTTTAGACTACTTGAAGGAAAATTAAAAATATAAATATTTAACATTTGATTTATAATGATATAATTATATATAAATATTAAATTTAATATGTGTGATATTTATCTTCTCTAAAAAGGAATGTTGTATATTTAATCCTTATTGAAACCTAACCCTAATCATACATTTAATTATAATTCTAACCCTAATCTTAACCCTTATCTAATACAAAATCTAACCCCAATTAAATCTAGACACTAACCCTATTTAAACCCCAATGTAACATTGATCTTAATGCTAATTCATCCCTAACCCTAATACTATATTTAATTATAATTCTAAACCTAACCTTAGACCTAATCTAGCATTAACCCTTACCAAAATTAATTTCTAACCTTAACCATAATTTGACTTTAACCCTAATTGAACCCTAGCCCTAACCCTAATTGAACCCTAATATAACATTAACCCTAACCCTGACCTTACTAATATAATATTTGTGTATGCTAAAATTCATCATGAAATTCAATTAGAAATAAAGGGAAATCATGAATCCCTATCTAATCAAAGAATTCTAAATAAACCAATGAAATAAGACAATCAAACAATAGGAATGTAAATATTCAATAAAATCTCCCTATTCCATGATCGCGTATTGCTTCCATTGTTCTTCTCTTCTTTGTGGTATGATGGCTCTCAGATAATGCGTTGGCAACTTGCAATTGACACAAAGATTCGAAGTTCGTGATTGTTCTTGATTGATCGTGATTGTTGAAAATAAAGATTGAATGCTCAATTTATAGATTATTGGAGAGGATTGATTGAGAAGTGGAACAAATTGATCAAGAGGTGGAACTCAGGTGAGCTCACATGTTGATTGATAGTTGAACTGCTGATTTGGAGATGGAACATAATAGATTGAATAGATTAAATCAGTTAATTGATTAAGAAAAAAGTTGATTGAAAGATGAAAAAGAATGATTGGAGGATAATTAATTGATGACCAAGAAAGATTTATTTAGAAAAAGCTAACTAGAAGATAGGAAAAGAATGATTGGAGAGAATTAAATAAATGATGTAATTAATCAATTAATTGAAATAATCAATTAAAATAGATGAAATAGTTAACTGATTGAAAGCTTTTGAGAGCTTTTTGGAAAAAAGCAAAGTGGAAGATAGAAATAGAGATTGAAAAGATAATGATTTAATTAATTAATTAATTTAGCACGTGCTTGCACTTTGACTTGGATTTTCAATTTAATCTTTGCATGAGATTTAATTCAAATATTGAATTTATTTTAAATTTATTTATTTTCAATAAAAGTGGCATAGCCACTAAACTTTATTATATTATTTTTAAATTGTTTTTACAACGGGTTAAAAAAAGGCATACCAGCAGGAAAGAACCTGCAAGAAAACCTCCGATTGTCACCTTGAGAAAAGAAACTACACTACCCTTACAAAATAGGAGGATCCTGATGACCCAAAATCTCACCCATACCCATATAGATGCCCTATGTACAGAGATCCCGTAGGACATATATCTCAACTGATTAAACACTCAGTTGGTTACAAAAAGTGGGGCTGAATTGCCAAAAAGTTTACAACAAGAAGATCTAGGGGCCCATCAACTGATAACAGCAGCAAGATATAAAATGTAGAGAAGCATGCCGAGATACCAAGGAGACCAAAAAAGTGAAACCAAGGAGGACCGAAACTGAAATAGACCGAAAATGTCCAACTCCATAGATTTGAGATAATGAGAACTGCCCAAAATCCATCCCATAAACAACTTGCAAAAAATGTGAGATATCTGCAAGAGGTGAGAACAGTTAGTCCAAAAACCAATTACTTGAGCTTCCTTCCGGAGGAGAAGGTAGAGCATCATGAGGAACCATTGACTGTATAGGAACCGCAAGGAGAGGAGTAGCAGATGAAACAAAACATAAATTAATTAGAGCATGAAGACCAATTAACACTTCCTGTGCTTTGACCAAAACCTGGGGAGATATAAAACCAAACAAACTCTCCACAGATTTTAGAGCTTCATCAATAGTGTCACAGATCAGGCCCATTCTAATTTCAAAGAGAAAATCTCCATAGTGACCATCTTCCAAAAGATTCTGAACAGAAAGAAAGCCCCCATAAGGAAGAGTACCCATATCAAAAATATAACTATCCAAAGTTGACCCAAGATGATGCATATCAAGCATTGGATGTGCCACAAATTTTGATGCAATAAGCTGGACCAGAGTCTTATCCCACAGAAGATCATAACATATAGTAAAAAAATGAGACAAAACTTCTGAAAAAGAGATAAAAGGAGAGAGCAACCAACGATTGCCCACCACCCTGCGAATTTCAGACTCCAACTCCAGATTATGCAAAACAAAAACTCTCCCAAGCTTTTCAGAAACATGACCATAATTGTCGACAATGTCTTCCTTAGGAGTAGATACTAAAACACGATAAGTCAGAAGAATAATAGACATGAGGAATAGTTACCTTTCCCACAAAGAGAAGAATTTCTTAAGACACCCTCGACACAGATAAACAAAGACATTCTGCACCAGAATTAATATATAGCCGAAAGAAACATAAATTAATTGGCCACCATACACCGTAATGAATGTTTCATACGTGTGAAAAGCCAAGAAAAAACATGCCGAGAAATGCATCCTGATCGATCAAATTAAATCAAAGGCCTATAATAATTTAGCCACCTTTCAAAATAATGAATGATCCGCTCATGTGAAAAAAGCAAATCTCCAAAAAATCATTTTAAGAGATGCATCTCGAGTGAACCACAAAAACCAATAATCATTAAACCTCATAATCGCCTCTGTGAGAAGTACCATACTATCTCCACTGAAGCTGATAAACAGTACAACAATAATCATTATATAGAAGGCCATGGCACGTCATAATTAATCAAAACATGTAATCAATATCCCTCGTATGAGAGCAACCTCGAAAAAAGCTATGAGAGAAAAACAATGACAAAGCATGCCGCCACTCTCAAAGCATTTTGGAGATAAAAAGAACGAAGTAGAGCCAATAAACATATTCTCCCTTAATGCTTATGACAGCTCACAACCAAACTATGTATATGGCAACAAATTACCACATACAGAGTCAAATTACCAACTGAGCATAAACACCTTTCATAATAATGAATGGTCCGCTCGTGTAAAAACAAGTTTCCAAAAAATCATTTAAAGAGATGTATCGCGGTTGAACCACAAAAAGCCAATAATGATTAAACCTCATAATTGCCTCTGTGAGAGGTACTATACGATCTCCCCTGAAGCTGATAAATAGAACGACAATAATCATTATATAGAAAGCCATGGCCCATCACAATTAATCAAAAACATGTAATCAATATCCCTCGTATGAGAGCAACCTCGAAAAAAAAGCTATGAGAGAAAAACAATAGCAAAGTATGCTGACACTCTCAAAAGCTTTTTGGAGATAAAAATAATGAACCGAAGCCAATAAACATAGTCACCCTTAATGCTTATGACAACTCGCAACCAAACTATATATCTGACAATTACCACATACAGAATCAGAATACCAGCTGAGCATAAAAAATAAACATGCCTATCCGGACTAGCAATAGAGGGTCAATTTATCAAAAGTCAGAGACAAAAAAGACCACAAGATTATTGCAAGAATTCCAAAACTGAAACAGGAATTTCAACACAAAGCTTATATCACGAAGAATAGCATTACTATCAATAGCAAGATTAGCTAAAAAATCTGCTACTCGATTAATTTCTCTATAACAATGAGTAATGAAGAAAGAATCAAAGAATTCCAATTGCTGAAGGATAAGATCAAGAAGATATTGCAATTGCCAACAATGAGATTTCTTTTTTAACACACTCTGAATGATCACCAATGAGTCCCCTTCAATAATGAGGTCTTTAATTCCAAGGGAAATAGCCAATTCCAGACCCAAAGACAAAGCCTTAAATTCAGCAAAATTATTAGACTGAATACCAATTGCATGACGCCTAGCATGAATAATATGAGTGTGATGATAAAAAATCACCATACCTACCCCAGCTAAACCCGGATTTCCATGAGAGGCATCATCAAAGTTCAACTTAAACTTACCAAGAGGAGGTGGTTTCCAAGATGCCAACTTTCTTTTATTTAAAGCATCACCTTATATTAAAATTGAACCATGGGAAGGAAGAGCAGATAACATGCTCCAAACTCTAGTCACCCTACTATCCCAATGAGAAAAAGAAGTGAGATTATCCAAGTTCCTACATATATGCGACAAAGCAACCTCAGAAATGGATGATTCAATCTTCCGTAGAACCTCAGCAAGAGAAGAGCTAGTGTTTCTAAAGATCCTGTTATATTTAGAACTTGACTTTTATTTTCAATTTGACTTTTGAAATCATACACATGTATTTGAAATTAGAAGAATATAAATTTGAATGAAATTAAAGAATTAAATGAAATCAGAAGAATTAATTAAATTAAATGGAACTAGAAGAAACAATTAGTTAATTAAATAATTTAAAGAAACTATTTAATTATTTATAAATGGACTTTAATTAAATAATAAAGATTATTTAATTTAAAGGATTAAAATCACAATTAATTAAATAATAAATATTTAATTAATATTTTAAAAAGGGTTAAATGATTAATTGAATAGAGATAGAAATTGAAAATGAATTTATTTAAATAATAAAGATTATTTAAATTGAAGGATTAAAAATCATAATTAATTAAATAATAAATATTTAATTAATTAATATTAGAAAATGGTTTAAATGATTAAATGAAGATAGAATTAAAATAGAATAATTAGTAAGATGATCAATAAATATGAATTTAGAAGAATAAGATTAGTTAGCTTAGATAAATAATTAAAGAATTATTTAACTAATTAGAGGAATAATTAGTACATTATTTAAGATTGATCAGTGAGACATTTTTAGGTGTCTACAATATTAACCCTAACAATATTCAAATAATAATTATAATCTAACCCCTAACCCTAACCTTTTTTTGCCATAACCCTAATACGAAGATTTCTCTTAAAACCCTAATTTAGCCCTAACCTTAATTCAAACTCTTATCTCTTATTCTAATTCTAACCTTAACCCTAACTAAACTATTACATTAACTCTATTTGAATCCTAATAATAATTTTTCCTTAACCCTAACTATATTGTCACTTAATGGAATCTTAGCCCTAACTCTAACACTAATTAAACCCTAACCATAATAAACTTTATCAATAACCTTAATTGAATGTTAATCCTAATTTAAATGAACACTAACTTTAATACTTATCGAGTCACAACTCAAGTTGAACATTGATCTTAATCTTAGCCCTTACCCTTATTGAAACCTCGCCCTAATTTAACTGTAATCCTAATCCTATCTCTAAAAATAATTATAACCCTAGTCTAACATTGGATTCAACCCTATTTAACCCTAATGCTAACCTTGTTCAAACCCTAGCCTAGCATTAATCCTAACCCCAATTTAACCCTAACACTAATTTTAGCTATAACCCTTATTAAACATTAATCATAGCCCTAATTCAACCCCAATCATAACTAAAAAAATTTCCCCTTATTGAACTCTAATCTAACATTAGTTCCCTAATCATAATTGAATCCTAACCCTAACCTTAACCTTAACCTTAACCTAATATTAACCTTAATGTTATTAAAATTTTATTCCTAATATAACCCTAACCCTAATCCTAACCCTGACTCAAAGATTTCTTCTATAATCCTAATTGATAGCTAACCCTATTTAACCTTAGTCCTAACCTATCCTTAACCCTAACACTATCCCTAATTGTAATGGCAACCCTTATTCTAATTTTAATCTTCATTAAACTTGAACTCAAACCCTAGTTTAACCGTAATGCTAATTGTAACTTGATCCTAAACTTTACTCTATAACTTTATCACTAACGCTAACCCTAACCTAATGATGTAAAGCATTAATCAAATCTCATGGGTAACAAGTTTAACAAATGTAATGCTAATCTTGACCTTATTTGAACCCTAACCTTAACCTTAACTCTAAATGAACCATCACACTAACCTCAACCCTAAACGTGACCCTGAACCAAGCTTTATCCTAGAATCTTAACCTAACCCTAATCAAATTGTGACCCTAACCCTAAACATAACCTTGATCTTGATTACATGATTTATCCTAGAACCCTAACACTAACTAAACACTAAGCCTAACTTTAATCAAAACCCCTAATTAAACCTTATCGCTAACTTGAACCCTAACCCTAATTTAACTCAAAGTCTTATCCTAACCAAACAAATGCAAGGCTTCAAAATAATGAGGGCTAGAGTTAGTGTTAGGATTGGGATATAACATTATGATTAGGGTCATAGCCCTAATTTTAATCCTAACCTTAACACTAACCCTAATTTTAATTTTAATTCTAAATAATTCTAATTCTAACATGTTAAATACAACCCTAATACTAACAAGGTAACCTTAATTAAAACCTAACCTTGATCTTAACTCTAGCCCTTATTAACTTTAATTTATTTACTTTCAAAGGAAAAGCAATTTCATTTATAGAAAGGTATTAAAGGTAGCCATCAAACATAATATTTAAAATTAAATTCAAATTATTATTTTTTCAAAATATCTAAAATTAAAGATAATCTCTCTATGCATGTCCCAATTTAATTAAAAAGTATAATTTTAAAGTTAAACAAAACTAGTTAATATTTTATTTTTAAAGCAATTACTATTAATTGAATATTATAATGAAAAAATAACTAGTGTGTACTCAGTGAAAATATGTTATTTTAGAATATCTAAAATTAAATATAACATATTTATGCATGTCCCAATTAAATTAAATTATATAATTTTGAAGTTCAAAAAATAGTTAATTAGCTATTTTTAGATTAGTTTCTATTAATTGAATAGTATAATGAATTACTAACTAATATATACTCATTAATTTTTTAATTTCTTTTAAAGAAAAATTGATTTAGTTGGTATAAACTTGAAGTGTAACGTTGTAAATTGCACCCCGTGCAATTCCATGTCACATAAGTGCCTCCACTTTAAGATGAATTGGAGATATTCCCTTGGTTTCTACCTCACCCACTTGATTGGTTTTTCTTTTCATCCCTTTTTGTCCTCTTTCCTAATTGTGTTTACTATCTGACTCGGGGACACCTAAGTGTCGTGAAGACGTTTGCACCTTGTGCTATCATCCCGTAAAAATGCAGTTTGAAGGTGATCACTAGAGCATTACACCTGCTATTTTTGGTTTTTTAATGCCTCCTTCTACATCCACTGTAATGGCACTTTTCAACCAAACTTAATTAATTATTTACCAAATGTAATGACTCTTTTCAACCAAACTTAATTAATTATTTGCAGCGGAATGAATAGATTAAATGTTAATGTAAAGTTCATTAATTAAAGGTAATTATCATTAAATTATATGTAAATGATAATAATTACAAAGTAAATTAATAACACAATAAATGGAATAACATAACCACTTAATTCAACCATATTATTGGCAAATCATATATAAAGCATTCTCAATATCTTATAGCATCAAGGTTTTCCAATACTTATCTTAATCTTGAGCACTTGGAGTAGTCATTCTCACTCTAAGAAGATTCAAGTGGCCTTGGATCTTTTATGGCTATGATACCCCATGGAGGAAATCGGTTCTTACGCAAAACCAACCATATTATCTACAATTCAAAGGAATAGTCACAAGTCTAGGCTCTTTTATGACAAGTAAGCACTCCAAGAGGACAGGTTCTTACATAGAACCTCGCATGTCTCCACGACACGAAATAAGCACAGCCCTGGCCAGGACACTCTCGAGTGTACACCATACCCCGAGTCGGACACACATTGTGTACCCCTTCTCCAATGCCCATGCAAACCAATGACCTTAACCTTCATTCCTTTGTGCCCTCTAAATTCCTATATTTCCTCCCATGCCCATAGCCCACCAAGCCACCTTCTTCCTCTTCCTTGAGTGATCTCCATGCCCCCTCCCAAGTCTCACATAAATGACTTATATAACTTGTTCAAGGGTAGTTTCCAAACCATCACACCCTTTCGAAAAGGTCACCTTTAGTTGTCCTTTAATAATTATAATTATTCCTCTCTCCCTTAAGAGAGTTTGTCATAAACATTATTTATTAATATTTATTTAAACCAAAGGATTATAAGATCCTTTATTTTTATCTCCCTTTTTTAATTCTAAAAGGGTTATTTCATTACTTTATCTTCTCTTGGAGAAAAAGTCACATAACAATTCCCCCCCCTGTAGTTTAGTTGATGTCCTCAGGAGCATGAAATATATCTACATCACAACTCAAACAAATACATAATCAATAATTGAAGATGCCAACATTGAGTATTTATACTTCATAATATTTCTATTTTATTTTAGTTCATCTACATTATTTTCTTATTTTAATTCATAGATCTATTTACCTTTATTTATTTATTTTATATTAATAAATAATTTCAAGAGAATCATTTTGCCAATCAAAATTATGATGAGAACTCTATATACACATATTTCTTATAAGTATATCCCAAATTTATAGTTATTCTTTATTTCATATATTTCAACTTCATCAATTTGTCTTACTATGCACTCTATTTTCTTTGGTATCTATATTTTTAACATGTAACTTAAAATTAAATTTAAAAGTATCATTCTATGTTGACATAACATTTACCTAGTGAATGACATGCATGTCCCATACTATGTAATCACTCACATTATCTATTCAACATATATTCCAAGATTATAATCATGCATTTCGAACTACATGAGTATCCTCTTTTAATATAAAATAAAGCACATGTACAAGGTTATTAGGTTGATCAAGTCCATTAACAAAGTACAGTAGATAAAGGTAGTACTAAAAAGTTACTAGCATCTTAAAAGAAAACAATAATGCATCATGATCACCCACAAAGTGCTTCATAGAAAATAGTTCCATCCTTTCTTTTGTTTAAGTAAGTATGGTATTTGAATTTTGAATGGTAATTCAATGATACTGATTCTAAACATTAAAATAAACGAAAAACAAATAAATTTCAAGTTCATTTCTACCCTTGTAAAGTCCAACATGTCCACATGTTTCCTCCTAAAATATTTTAACTCATTTAGATATCTAATTTTCTAGTTATGAAAATGATTTTGGGATATGTGGGTTATGGGCCCACAAAATAAATTGTATTGAACAAATTTAGATGTCAAGTTTATGTTGTTAACTATAAATAAATTTATAAAAAATACTTTTTTTTCTATAAGTGATAAAAATTGACATAGATACACAAAATTAATCATTGGAAAAACCAACTTACTAACTCAATATTCTAAGACACGTGTCATGTTTAAGAAAGTACTAGCCAAATATAGATGAGCCTTAAACTTAATATCCCTAAAGTTGTCATCTTCCAAAGACCAACATGTCCACATTGGTACACCATGTATTATCAATGTTGAAATTTCACTTTGAAACTCAAGCTTGGGTTTGTACAATGAGAAACCAATAAATTAACTATTTGAACACAACACTTTTTGACCTTCAACTTTTAAATTCTAATTGCTTCAATCAAACATAAGCTTATGGGGGGACATTATGGTAAAGGTGACAATATTAAACTTCACAAATATTAACTCAAGTTATGGAGGAAGTCACAAAGAAATATGTATGTTTTTTTTTTAATCTTATGCAAATCCAGAACATCAAATCATAACATTTCTCTCATTACAAGGCTACTACATTTCTTGAGATTCCCAAGGATATTCTAATCACTATTATCATAAAAATGATATATCAAATTTATCTTTCTAAACGACCTTGACAAGTGGTTAAGACGATATCTATATATATAAGCTTCAACAATGGTGAACCTTGCATACATTTTTTAGAGAATAATAATAGTGAAGAACACTAGCTACAATGGCTTACTAACTATGAATTTTAGTTGGTGAAATCTAAATTTGGAAAGAGACTTAAATGACTAAATGAGACAAGCTATATTTAAGGCACTACTTGATAACTAGAATATAAGCACGTGAATTTGGATTGCTCATATGAATTTTTCCTTGTCATCTTACATTCCTATGATAACAATGTGCTACATGTGTTTACATGAGGAACAAAGAGGGTAGACCACCATAAGCCTATTAAAGAAAATATTTTTAACAAATCATCTAATACTTCATTTATATAATTAATTCTTAAGTGAGAAACTTGCATATAACTTATGAAAAGGTTTTGTAAAGATGGGGAAAATTACTAAAGTTGGATTTACATCTTTTATGTTGAATATGACCCATAATATCAATATTAAAAAATTTATAATCTTTAATATTTGGGAATTGATCACCTTAACAATACCAACTTCTTGAGCATATCATGTTAGGAGAAAAATTAAAAATAGCACATAAGCTCTTTAATTGTTGGAAATGAATAAAGTTGAACCTCTTCTTAGATTGCCTTTGACATTTCATGGAAAATACTAATTACTTATACCAATATACAACCATTTTGAAATAACACAAAATCATTCAAGATGAAGCAACCTGTTCATTATTTTTACAATAGCAACCACTTTACATGAATTACTAAACCCGACAAAATTTGAATAATTTATTCTAAAACAGCCGAAAAATCATAGTTCTAAACAAGCAATCATACTTTGATAAGACTTCCATTTCATTTTGGCTAAAAAGGTATTCTCAAATGGAAACTCGAATTAAAATTGATAAAACAATTGCCTACTGCTCACGTTAATAAGATGAATTCATATTACTAAAAAAAACAACTACATGCCAAAGATGATTCAATTGATAATATGTATGTAAAGCGGAAAAATCGAACCCTAGTCATTCTCCCCTCCCCAACTCCAAGGAAAGAGAAGGGAGAGTCACTAGGGTTGATGGTTTTCACTTAGGGGAGACTTTACATTCAAAAGAGGGGTTGAAACCCACAAGATCCAATCCCACACAATGCAAGATTGGATTCTAAATGAGTTTCAAGGGTTGTGACATCAAGGATACCCTCTTTTGTAAAGAATGTAGATAGGATGATTGAACTAGGAATGTATGTAGAAGCAAGAAAGATTCACTTGTAAACAGAGATAGGGATATGGGATGAAGCTGCGGACCTGGAATTAGTAGTAAAATGTCGAGACGGTTCTGTTCTGCAAATTTGAGCGAAAGTTGACGGGACGATGGCGCCCGGCGTGCACACGGTCCTCCGAAAAATCCGCGAAATGAAGGTGGATCTGTTCGTCTCTGCACAAGGATTCCAGATCTTCAATTACAGCCGCGTACCTGCAACCTACACATAGAAAAGAGAGGACGATTGGGGGGTTAGGGATGAGGGGTTTGCCTTTAGGTCAAACCCCGGTTTTGGAATTAACCAAGAAATGAGAATGCTGTAAATGTAAATGTTTGTAATGTAAACAAGTACTGATACCTTGTTGTAAGAATGTTTGTATTCTTACATGCGAAGGTGTAATGTATGTAGTATGTTGTATGTTGTATGTGATCTCCTCTTCAATGCTTGAGTCCTTGTCTTGAATGCAACACTTAGCCTTGAATGGAGACTTAGAATGATCAATTGCTTGAAGGAATGCTTGAATGCTTGAATGTTTGAATGTTTGAATATTGCTTCCGCCTTTTTCCCATCTATCCTCCTCCCTTTTTGAGAGAGGAAATGTAGTTTATATACTTGCCAATTAGGGTTAAAAGACTGATTTTCCTGACCTTAGGCCGACCTAGGAAGATTATTTTCCAATTTGCAAACATAAAGACCCGAAGCCCCAAAAGAGACCGGGCCCAAAATAGGGCCAGGCACCAGGGCGCTGGGCGCCCTAGTCCTGAAGGACCAGGGCACTGGGCGCCATGGTCCCACCTCCAGGGACAACAGGGTGCAAGGAGGATCAGGCCAGGGTGCTGAGAAATGCAGTTTTTGATGTCATGAACAAGTTTCGGGGTCTCCATTCAGGTTCCGTGTTGCATCGCCATCGTGAAGACCAAAATGCAGTTGAAATTGCAAGTGTCGCAATTTTAGGATGCTACATTTAGCCCCCACTTTAGCGGGAGTATAAGCGTACGCCAATACTTCCGGTAAAGTACAAGGAAACAACATTGAAAAGCTTTCACCACGTCAAGGAGGCAAGATACACCAAGCCCCCAGTGGACTAAGGATCTTACGACTTCGATTGACAAAGTAAAAGGGAAGATCACGAGGGAGAACCATGACTGTCAGTAGTAAGGTTCCCTCACTATGAGTCATGCAAGAAAGATATCAAAAATTTTCAAGGCAAAGCTAAATTTGTCAAGAAATTTTCAAGTATCTTGAAAAGATATGAACGGGATGTATGCCCCCCTACGTTAAAGCGATCGTACACGCCTCACCGGGGGTGATTGCTTTAAGGTAGTGATACATATAAGAAATGAGAAAGGAGAGGAGCACGTTATCACAAGGATTTAGCCCCCAAGTATGAGATAAGCCCAAGGATAATAGACACAAAACACAAAGCACAAGGTGACTTCGCTTTCCTCGGGGTCAGTATGCTGTATGATAATTCATGTATATCATATGTATGTATGCATCGTTGTTCTTCATTCCCCAATCAAGGAAGGTCACCTAGAAGAGGGGAACACATATGTCTTTTGAGTCAACATGAGAGGGACCAAAAGAGATCTCAATGCTTTGCATCGTCCTCAAGTAGACAACACTAAGGACAACAAATAGAAGAATGAGAATAACACATAGAAGAAGTAACAAAAGAGAGGAGGAGAGAATCTGCTATGCTAATGAAACTAGTCTAGCACGTCATCTACCCCCCAATCTTGCTGATCAATATTTCGGGAAGGTAGGAAACACGCTAGAGGAGGAACATCCAACACAGCAGATGGAGCTATCACAAGATCCAAACAAGGGCTATGTTCATGTTCCGAGCCACGTTGTTCTTGTCTAGGAGCTAGGATAAGTGCTTTAGAAAATTCGTTAGATAAATGGTTATCAACATCAACATATTCATATTCACTATCAGAATAAACAGGAATAACATTTTCATCATGAATAACATTTTCAGCTATATCATCATCAAGATTTATAAAAATAGGATCTTTAACTCGCACAGGATCAAGACCATCATGCATCTTATGTTTAGGAGATTTTGGCTCAATTGTCGGCTGAGGAGAAAATGGAATAATACTAGCTGAAGGTGTTTTTGGGGATTGCAAAGTTTGAGAAGCAGTTGCCTGAGCTCTAAGACGACGCTTTCATCGGCGTTCATGTGCAGAACAATATCGTCTAGTCTTAGTAGGAAGTTGAGAAGAGTGAGGAGGAGGAATGTTCTCATCCTTATCACTTGGGTGTTTAGGTTGTGGTCTCTTAGGTTGAACAATAGGAGAAGAGGAAGCTCTCTTTTCTCCATAAGAGGAAGGAGGAGGAACTGCTCCATATAAGGGAGGAATATTTGGTTTAGGAAGGAGACCAAGTCCATCATGACGAGGAGGTATAGGTCTACTTTTAGAAATTTTATTAGATATAGGCATAGTCACATCCATAGGAATGGGTTGGGAATCTTCTTGAGGAAAGACATTAGTTTTATCTTTCAAAGGAAGAACTTCCTTCTCAAGAACGATGGGAATGTCAAGTTTGGGTGTTCTAGGTTCACTTAGAGATAGGATCATATCCTTTTTCCACTTTTGATAAGATTTAAAAGATGATCACTTCGCGGAGGAAGAGATTGGAATTGTTTAGGCCAAAAGTAATCAATAGGAACGCTAGAAGTTCTTTCAGCTGGTTTAAAGAGGCTGTGATTGACAGTAACAACTTCACCATTATGGGGAAATTTCAAGCACTTGTGAATAGGAGAAGCAATAGCTTTCATGGAAGATAGCCAAGGATAGCCTAGCTTCACACGAAATTGTTCGGATGATGGAATAATAGAAAAGTCCACATCAAGGGATTTGTTATGGACCTCGATAGGTAATGTAATAGAACCAACTGCAGGAGAAGAAAATGCATCAAATAGTTTCACAGCCACATTTGTTTCGTCATAGATCACTTGATTCAATTGCAAAGTAAAAAGGAATTCTTCAGTAATGATATTAACCATACAAGAAGGATCAATAAGCACTCCACGGCAAGGTGTATTCTTGACTTTTGCAACTATATATAAAGGACCATCAGGTGCCCTGATAGTTTCACTAGAATCAAAGGTGATGGAAGGTTCTTTAGGGATTTTCTGCTATCCCACAAAGTTAATCACATTCGGAGTCATAGACACAAGATCATCAGGTGAGACAGAGGAATCATTAGTATCAATCGCATTAGAGGTATGAGAAGGCAATGGATCAGTAAAAATCTAAAGATTTTGGTTAGGAGGAGCTACAGATGTGTCGCCTTTATCATTCACTCCAGAAACAGAAATAGTATTATTATCAATCAAATCTTGAATTTTACCTTTTGAAGCAAAACATTTTTCAGTATCATGCCCAGGATGACGATGAAATTGACAAAAAGATTTGTTATCAAAATAGGGTGAGTTAATCTTTGCAGGGTCTATTTGCCTTATAGGAGGAAGAGTAAGCACATTTTGTTCCAATAACTTATTCATAATACGATGCAATGATTCATTCAAAGGAGTGAACTTTCTTTCTTTCTTGAAAAACTTAGAAATAGGAGGCACACCTGATGCTGCATTCACATTGTTGTTGATGATGTTTTCATTGAATTTAATGGACTCTCTGTTTGGTTTAAACTTCCCAAATGGTTGTTGACTACTATCACCCTTATCACTCGGAGTCATAGGATTTGCTTGTTCCATTTGACTCACAGTCAGTTGATAATTGTGAAGAGTTGCGCACAACTGTTGGAAAGAAGTAAACTCAGAAAACAGGAGTTTTTCTCTAATATCTTTTTGTAAATTAGAAATAAAGATTCTTTGAATATCATTGTCAGGCACTGGAAAGGAAATTTGAGCATACAAATGCTTATATCTACCAATGAAATCAGTCACTTTTTCTTTAACACCTTGTTTACACTGCATTAAATCAATCAAAGTAACTTTAGGACTTATATTGTTTTGAAATTGTTGAATGAAAGCATTTGCAAGTTGTTCGAAAGAAGAAATAGAATAAGAAGGCAACGAGCAATACCATTGTAGGGCTTTATCTCTTAATGTTCTAGTAAACAGTTTTGCAAGCAACCTTTGGTCATAAGCAAAATCGGTACATATTGTTTGAAAGGTCTTAACATGTGTTAGAGGATCACCCTTACCATTATAAAGCTCCAAATGCGGAATTTCAACATGTTTAGGGGGGATAGCTCGAACAATGTCAAGAGAAAGTGGGCTCGCAACATCAAATGTGGGCACACTAAACTTAGATTGGTTCATAGAGGCAATTTGTTGATGTAAAGAAGAGACAGTTTGTGCAAGATTGTTAATGGTCGCTTCAGTCGAAGAGTTCATATTAGACGTGTTAGATTGTGATGGAGGTGTTATGTTATTGAAAGAAGGTAGAGAGTAAGGTGGTGGGACACTATGATAGTTAGTCATAGGAGATGATTGGAAGGGAGGAACACTACAAGGAGGAATGGAATGATTAAACGAATTGCCCCCTTGCGTCATGTTCATTTGTGGAGATGAAATAGGGACACTCATTGAAGGAATGAATGAAGAAGTTGGATTGAATGAAGGAAGAGGGTTGATTGAAGAAGAGGGATTGCCCCCATGACTGGTGATCATAGGAGGAATGTCTTGTGTTGAAGTAGTCATTATGTTTGATGTAAAAGTAGGTATACTAGCAATAGAAGTCGTCAAAGGAATAGAGTGATTAACTTGAGTAGGAGGTTGTGTATAACCTAAGGTTTCGGCACAACTTTTCATGGGCATCACATTCGAATCCACAATGTGTGCAATACCACGCAAAATATCAATTCCATTCTTATCACTTTGAACCATACGTTTTAGACCCTCAATTAATGAAAGAGCTTCGCTATCGGGGTATTCTTGAGACATCCATTGTCGAAAATCATCAAATTGGTTATCCAATTTTGAAAGTTGTTCTACAGAAACCTCATGGAGAGCTTCTTCATCATTAAGAGGATTAGAGGTATTACCCATGTCCTCGTTAAAAAGGCCATTCAAATTAGGTTCCATCTCCTCAGTAATTAAACCTTGGAAAGACTTAATTTTAAGGCTTCGTCTAACGGGAATAGTGTAAGTAGGGCTTATTGTTGTAAAACTCATGCACTAAAGAGAGAGAGAAGATTTTGAATTTTAGAGGTAGCAAATTTCAATAAAATCAGCCAATGTCCTAGATTTAAGCTGTTAAATGCAATCAGGACAATCTCCCGAAATTTCGGAAAAAATGTCCGGGACTGTGGTGAACGGAGTGCACACGGTCCTCGCAACTTTTTTTGAAATTTTCAGGGATGAAAGTTATGATGATTTTAAAGCGAATCTGAAAAAATTGAGTGATTTTACGATCTGTAGATAGGCCAAATTAAAGTTGTAATCTCAAAATTGAACCCTACCAAGATTGTTGAAAAATGTAAAATTTGAATTTTGAAAAAGAGGGGGAAACTGAAATTTTGAATTTTATGATTTTAGAGGGAATACTAAAAGCAATGCAAGTTTTGAAATTTAAAAGTTGACTCAATTTCATGCAAAATTTGAAAGTGGAAATCAAAGTTGTTGCAATTAAACACTTAATTTCAAAAGTCACAAACTGCAAAAATTTGAATAAAACACTGAAATTTCGAATGAATGCCAACACACTTTTCAGATTTAGGACTATAAGAAACACAATTTTGATAGGAATTTTAATTTCAACAATTTTTGAATGATTAGAAGCCTCAATCCAAGCAATCGCTAGACCAACTTTGACTTTAATTTTGAAAGTGTTAAAATTGATAAAATCAGCCAAAATTCTGGATTTTAGCAGAAAAATACAGTAAGATCTAGCTCCCGAAATTTTGGAAAAAATGTCGGGGACGATGGTGCTCGGGGTGCACACGGTCCTCGCAACTTTTTTCCAAATTTTCAGGGATGAAAGATATTGTGATTTTATTGCGGAATCCAAAGTTACAGTCGATTTGGAGGTGCTTTGATCAGTGAAATTATCAGTCAAAGGTTGAATCAAGAAGGTCTTAAAAATTAGGGTTTTGACATTTAACCACTTAATTTTCAGAATTAAAGCACAAATATGAATTGACAATTTGCAATAGAAGGGTAGATCTGAAACAAGTATTAATAATTAAACATTTCACAAGTTCAATTACTAAAAAAAAAAGAAAATTTTAGGGTTTTTTATGCAATTAGCCTCTAAAACTTTGCAAAAGATCAAACATGGAAATGTAATTAAGGAAACAAAATTTTTAGATCTAACCATGAATAATCAGAATGAGGATGTTCACGTCGGGTTCACCAAAATGTAAAGCAGAAAAATCGAACCCTAGTCGTTCTCCCCTCCCCAACTCCGAGGAGAGAGAAGGGAGAGTCACTAGGGTTGATGGTTTTCACTTAGGGGAGACTTTACATTCAAAAGAGGGGTTGAAACCCACAAGATCCAATCCCACACAATGCAAGATTGGATTCTAAATGAGTTTCAAGGGTTGTGACATCAAGGATACCCTCTTTTGTAAAGAATGTAGATAGGATGATTGAACTAGGAATGTATGTAGAAGCAAGAAAGATTCACTTGTAAACAGAGATAGGGATATGGGATGAAGCTGCGGACTTGGAATTAGCAGTAAAATCTCGAGACGGTTCTATTCTGCAAATTTGAGCGAAAGTTGACGGGACGATGGCACCCGGCGTGCACACGGTCCTCCGAAAAATCCGCAAAACGAAGGTGGATCTGTTCGTCTCTGCACAAGGATTCCAGATCTTCAATTATAGCCGCGTACCTGCAACCTACACACAGAAAAGAGAGGACGATTGGGGGGTTAGGGATGAGGGGTTTGCCTTTAGGTCAAACCCCGGTTTTGGAATTAACCAAGAAATGAGAATGCTATAAATGTAAATGTTTGTAATGTAAACAAGTATTGATACCTTGTTGTAAGAATGTTTGTATTCTTACATGCGAAGGTGTAATGTATGTAGTATGTGATCTCCTCTTCAATGGTTGAATCCTTGTCTTGAATGCAACACTTAGCCTTGAATGGAGACTTAGAATGATCAATTGCTTGAAGGAATGCTTGAATGCTTGAATGTTTGAATGTTTGAATATTGCTTCCGCCTTTTTCCCATCTATCCTCCTCCCTTTTTGAGAGAGGAAATGTAGTTTATATACTTGCCAATTAGGGTTAAAAGACTGATTTTCCCGACCTTAGGCCGACCTAGGAAGATTATTTTCCAATTTGCAAACATAAAGACCCGAAGCCCCAAAAGAGACCGGGCCCAAAATAGGGCCAGGGACCAGGGCGTTGGGCGCCATGGTCCTGGGGGACCAGGGCGCTGGGTGCCCTAGTCCTGAAGGACCAGGGCGCTGGGCGCCATGGTCCCACCTCCAGGGACAGCAGGGTGCAAGGAGGATCAGGCCAGGGTGCTGAGAAATGCAGTTTTTGATGTCATGAACAAGTTTCGGGGTCTCCATTCAGGTTCCGTGTTGCATCACCATCGTGAAGACCAAAATGCAGTCGAAATTGCAAGTGTCGCAATTTTAGGACGCTACAATGTATAAAACATCAAGTTTTTATTTTTTAAAATTGTCTTCACTTTCTAACGCACAGAAGAAAAAAAAAAAAGGATTAGGTTGATACCATGTAACGCAAACCTTGGAATATCCCAAGTGCTCACTATGGTTGAGTCAGTCGGACCAACTTATTGTTGATATATACTCCAGGCAAGTGGGGAATGAATAGTAGGAATGGAGTTTGATTTATTTCATCACAAAAATGCGATCTCATAACAAAGTATGTGAATGGTCTAAACTTACCAACGTTATCTTCTGATGTACCATTTAAATAAGTGATTAGTTATATCAGTCATGACCATTGAGGAATGGTTGTTTCCAACTATTGTCGTAACTATTGAATATGAAATGAATTTCCAAATCTCTAAAGTTTTAAATGACACATACTTAACCGATTGGCTTTGTCCATTTGTCTATGAAATTGAGGGACATCAAGTTTATTGGAATGTCTCAACTTTAATCTAATTGTTTGATGGAATATCATGTTCTTCTAAAAGCTTATTTTCTTTCAAGTGTGACAATTATAGATGTGAATAAATCTAACAGCGACTATGTAACATCATTTTATCTATTCTCATTTAATCGGTTTTTCTAATGTTATCACTATACCAGTAGAGCTTGTATATACTCTAGGAGATGGTGCCATCATATTATTTTTCTCGGTCTTCATATTTCCATATTGTCCATCAAATATCACTCTAGAATAATTACTATATTGGTAGCCAAATTTTATTGTTACATTTCTTAAAAAAAATAAAAATATAATTAATTTAAAAATAATTATACTTCTTTTTATGTGAATATAACTTTTCTTAATTCAATATATTTGTTAACATCAAGTATGAACTGAATATTAAATCATATATCTTCTAGCTTATAACATATTCAATCTAGATTATTAATATTATATTACACTTACAATCTTGTCCTCTAAACTGAATCACATCCTTTAACTCCCTAATGTTTAAAGTTTATGTTGAAAAAAGAAACAATTACCAATGAGAAAAATAGAAAACAAAAAGTAACATTTGGATAAAAGTTATAATCTAGGTCTTATATAACCAAGTCTTGTAATTCCAAAGATAGGGCAATAATGCTAGATATATACTAGGAAAATTTTTTTAGGACTAGTTAAAATGAAATTTCAAAATGTTACCCCATTATTTGTTTTGAAAAAAATAATGTGTATTTAATTTTGTTTCCCTTATTCAGTTTGATCCGTCTTTAATCGTGCACCTTTTGTTCCTTTATGTTTCACCTTTTTTGCCCCATTGAACCTACCGGTTGAACCTGCGAGTTTGTTCAAGGTTCAACTGGTCCCCTTGCGTGGGTCACGGCTTTCTAATGTTGTTAAGCGAGCAAGTGTGAATGTGTTAAGTCGGTCTTGAACTTGAACTTTGAACCATTCCTAAATCAGTTTAAGTTTCAAGGTTCAAAGTCTTCCTTTATGTTTGTTAAGGGTCTTCACTCATTCCCGGTATTGTGTTGAGCTGCAAGTTGAGAGTTCTTTTTTTTTTATTTGGATTGAACGTGAACCATTGAACTCCTTGCGAGTTAGTTCAAAGTTCAAAGTTTCATTCCAAGTTTGGCCCTGAGGACATTAATAACACTAAAGGTGGCATGATAAAAGGAATATTCTCGACATCTTATAATTTAAAATTTAAGATTTGGAAAGAAATCATAAAAATGTAAACCGTTTGTTCGGAGTTGATGTGTAATTAAGAAAGTTGTCAGGTTCCTATCAAATCATTGGTTATCTCACATGTTCGAATGAATCATTATGAGGCGTGTGTAGATGTTACTCAGTTGTTTTATGTTTCTTAACATGTGAATTCTCAAAATTGTGAAAGTAGTAGATGTTATTGTTCAAGGAGAAAAAGACATCGAAGGTAATTTCAACTCCATACTTCTGAGGGTTTCATAGATTTCATGGTGGTAACAAGTGAGTTTTGATAATTTCCCTTCGCTATGTTACTAGCTCAGAAGGTCAGTCAATGTAGGAAAATTCTTTTGTTTTGGAATAGAATTTTGTCCTGTTTAAGAACTGTTTGATAAATGTAAAAGCGGCCATTATGAGTTTGACTCTTCCAGAACTTGGTCGCACATCATGCCTAATTAGTATACTTCTAGAGTTGAGTGACACCTCTTTGGCCCACGCTGACTTGGGAGATTTCTTAGAAAGAGCTAAAAACTCTAGAGCATATTTGATGATAGAGAGAATAGTTAGAAGTGGCCTGATTGAAGTTGTTGCTTTCCCAACTGCCGCTCCTTGTCCAGATCCAGTAATAGCATGTATGAACAGATATGATGTTGATAGCAGGTGCATTAGGACCAGCAATGGCGAATTGTTAGTGGAAATTAATAGAGAGAAGGTGATGGCTACAATGGGAATCCCTCATAAGGAGTCGTACGAAGACTGGTCAACTAGAACCTCATATGCGTTTTTATCTGAGAAGAAAAGCACATATAGAAGCATCATTGCAAGGAATTGGCTTCTGAAGGTTCAAAAAGGGAAGTCTCGGTTACCTGAGCCTCTTACCAGAGAGCATTTCATCACAGAGGTGCGAGATATTGTCATATTGTTAAGTAGACTTAAAGGGAACTCACACTCTTTCTATTGGAAAGATTAGATGTACTTTTTTATCAAGGTTTTGTTAGTTGGTGAGAAATACCTTGACTGGGCACAAGTTATCGCTAAAAGGCTCCATGAGGGTTTGAGCAAATTTGTTGGAATGTCCAGCTTTTACATGTCCTTATATTTATTCTATATATTGGCCTGTACCAGAGAATACTTTATTTCATTGCCAGTTTTTTCTAAGTCTGTGAATTCATTGATTTTCTTTTTGTTTAAAAAAAGGTGCTACATTGTTGTTTAAATGACTTTGATCCCCCTTGTCCTGTGAGGCATGAGCGAGAATCGATCAGCATTTATGCTACATTGAGTATACTTGGTGGAATAATTTTTTATATTAATTGGATATGTGCAGAAGTAAAGTCTGTGAGCTTTACATTTATTGATAATCATCTTGTAGCGTTCTTTTGTGTTGACAAATGAATGTGAAAGCCTTTCTCGCTTTCTGGTAAAAACTATGTCTCTTTCTGAGTTATTTGCATAAAAATTCATTGAAAATATTACGAGGAGTTGCACTCTTATGCAGAGGGTATATCGAAGCTCAGTTCACCCAACTGTTGGTTCATTTTCTTTTTCATGAAGGGTATGCATGAGTCATTATTTTAAGATATATAATATTAAAGGAAAGGCAAATCTGTTAACCAATAGATTTTTGGCGACTCTGTTCGGGAGTCAAATAATAAGATTGGTTGTTTGGTTACAGGATACAAAGAATTGTCTTGTGAACTTTTAAGAGTCTATCCAGTTCTATTAAACCTTTTGCATTGTGAACAGGCTGGAGCTAAGAAGATACACTAGGTCTCAGAGGTGTGAAGGAATAGTTGACTCTGTTTTTCAAGAATTGTAAAACCTAAATTTTCAAGTGTCCTTTTCACCTAAGAGACGGGCAAAGAGTAGGCCTTCTTCTCCATCCCCTCCATTTCTTGTGTCTTCCATTTGTCAAGCCTTAACCTTGCATGGTGTTACCTTACCCAATTTAATTAACCCAACACCTCTTTATATCATTCTTCCGATGGCAGCCAATAATCCTTGGGGGGGCGCAGTAGGTCCATTGAACCTTGGTCTGAATTTGAATGCTTTACCTAAAGGAGCGAGGGATCATTTACCTAAATTCAGTGTTGATGGAAAGGTTGCAATTGATGAACGTTTGAATACATTTAATGTTGCATGTGGTATAATGTTTGTCCAGCATGAAGATGTTGCAGTAAGGTTGTTTGTACAAACATTAACTGAAGTCGTTGCAGATTGGTTTTATCATTTACCAAACAGTGTAATAACAAACTGGCAAGATTTGAAAACTACATTTAAAGATAGGATCAAAGTAGCAGAAGATGAGCATTCCCTTTTGGCCCAGTTAGCACAATTAAAAAAAGAGATTCCCGAATCTATTAGAGATTTTGTGGCTAGGTTTGATAAAATTGTTCATAAAATTCCTGGAAATCAGAAACCTTCAGATGATAATTTGAAATGTTTCTTTATTAACTCTATGCCCTCATAAATTGGTTTCTTGATTCACAGACAGAGAGCTGCAACTCTAAATAATTTTAAAACACTTGCTATTGAGTTAGAAGATGACTTGATTACTATGGGAAAATGGAAGAGAGAAGTGCAGGTGGCTAATTCTCAAACATCTATCTCATCAGATCCTGTAATTCAAAGACTAATGAATGTTGTAATAACACTCAAAAGATAGTTACCCAAGCTAGTACATCTTATTCATAGCCTTATCAATACATACCAAGGAGGATTACAAATCAGTCTATGGGAATTGGGAATAAAGCCTTACAATTGCCTCTGGCTCAAAAAATATTAGCGATTGAAGCTCCACCAGATAAGGGGAATATGTGTGTCTTTCATCTCACTGATGATCATGATGGTAATTCTTGTCCAGAGATGGTGCAGTATGCACAAATGATAAATACAAGAGAGGCCATAAGTGAATTTGGTCTAGAAGAAGTCCATGGGCAACCTGGCGACTCTGGAATACACTTCTTGGAGTATGAATCAGATTCGGACAGAGGAGGTGATATATTGGTAACCCTTGGAGATCCTTCTTGTGCCATCCTCACTAGAGGCCATCGTTAATCTAAAAATATAGGTACCACAACCTTTCCCTAAACTGTAGCTAAAGGTAAATAACCCTTGAACCGGAACTTAGAGAATGGTTCAAGAGTTCAAGAGGTTCAGATGTTGAAGCGTGCTGACCCTGATTCTTCTTTTGATATTGTTGAATTTTGTAAGGCATCAAAAATTCAGATTTCTCTTGCTGAATATCTTTGGTTGAATCCTAAAGAAATAGAAAAATTGATTAAATATGTTCAAGGGGAAACTACTCAGTTGAAATACACCAACTCATCATTGATTAACCTCGAGTCTTCACAGGATGAAAAGGGTACCAGGTCTACAAAGTTATCTAGTACTATTCTAAAGATATTAGCCAATGAACCAATTGAATCACCATTAGTACTTGACCAAAAGCCCGAGTCATTCTATGTGTCCTTATTTATCAATGGGGTTAAACTTAATAATTGCATTATTGATTCTGGGGACTTTGATAATATTATGCCTTCTACAGTTGCTAAAGCACTAGGTCTTTCACTCACTAAAACATTTGGTAAATGTTATTCAATGGATTCAAAGAAAATTCCTTTACTAGGTCAAATCAAGGATGCGCAGGTTGATCTGGCGGTACATCCTAACAAAAGAGTGAAGTTGACTATTCTAGTTGTTGATATTCCTCCAAGTTATGGAATGCTGTTAAGCAGGACCTTTTGTAAGGATCTGGGAGGATAAATTAAAATGGATTGGTCTAAGGCAATAATTCCCATTGGTAAACAAAAATTTGCTCTTCAACCTGAACCAAAGTCCAAGTACATCATTTTTCCCTCTGATGACCCAAAATCACAAATATTGTATCATGAATGTGATTTTGGTAATTACTTGGTCTTCTCTGATAATAAGAAAGGTACACCAAAAGATGTAGTGGACCCTATTGCAGGCCTATGGGAGATAGAATTTGATGGTAGTTGTGCATCAGCTGGATCAAGTGTTGGAGTGGTGCTCATTTCCCCACGAGGTGAAAAGATTCCCTTTTCTTTCAAACTAGAATTTAAGAAAACTAATAACACCGTAGAATATGAGGCATTGTTGTTAGGAATAGAGCAAGCTAGGAAAAGGGGAATCAAATTGTTGCATGCCAAAGGTGATGCATAATTGATTGTTAAACAGGTACAAGATCTCTTCTCAGTATAGAATGAAAGGCTCAAACATTATAGAAACCAAGTCCGGGATGAGATTGAATATTTTGATGCTTTCTCAATTGAAGCTATTCCTAGAGATCACAATTCCCGAGCAGATTCTTTATCAGTGTCAGCATCTCTATTGCTCCCACATCCTGACTTTGGTATAGACATTTACAGGATCAAAGTTGTATATCGTCCTAATGTACCTAACAATTTAAATTTCTGGCAAGTGTTTGAAAATGATAAACACATAAACCAATTCTTGTAAAATTCTAAAATGTTTGCCTCCTCTTTCTTTCAAGGTTCTGAGAACGAATGTAATAAATTTTGTCCAAATACAAGGGAAAGCCTTAAAAAGGAAGTTTTTCAATTGAAGGGAAATCGAATTCCAAAAGGCCTTGTATCCTTAGAATGCCTCTTTGATCGCAATGACAAGTATGTTAAAGAATATGTTTCCCAAACCGCTAACACATCAGGAGAATATGAAAATATTAATTTAGGTGATGAAAACAACCCAAAGATGGTCAATTTAGGCAGGTGTTGCAATCCTAAGGAAAGACATTTGTTTATTAAACTGCTACAAAAGTATTTAGATTTTTTTGCCTATTCTTATGAGGATTTGAAAGACTTTAGAAATGGTCAGTTTCAACATCATATTCCCCTTAAGCCCGAAGTAGCTCCTTTTAGACAAAAATTAAGAAATTACAACACCAAGGTTGCAAATGCTATTTTCAAATAAATAGATAAGATGCTTCAGGTGAGGATCATTTATCCTATTCATCATTCTACATGGGTGGTAAAATATCATTCCGGTTCGCAAGAAGAATGGAGAAATAAGGATTTGTGTGGATTTTTGAAACCTGGATCAGGCTAGTTTAAAAGATAATTATCCATTGCTAGCGATGGATCATATTCTCCAAACTATTGTCGGATCAAAGATGATGTCGATGCTTGATGGTTTCTGTGGTTATAACCAGATAAGTGTAGCAAAAGAAGATCAGCATAAAACGACCTTCACAACCCCTTGGAGAACTTTTGCCTACAATCAAATGCCTTTTGGCTTGATAAATGCAGGAGAAACTTTTCAAAGGGCAATGAACCTCTCATTCGGTCACCTCATTGGTAACAATATAGTTATCTATCTTGATGATTTGATAATTTTTTCTAAAAGAAGAAAAAACCACTTAAGAGATTTTGGAGACTGTGTTACAAAGATGAAGAGACCATGGTATTTCTCTCAACCCGAAGAAGTCAGTTTTCTGTGTTACAGAGGGAAAGTTGCTAGGAGATATAGTTTCACAAGATGGTATCAAGATAGACCCTGATCGGATAAAATTCATTCAATAGTTAAGTCTTCCATAAGACAGAAGTGGTATCAAATCATTCTTTGGGAAAGTGAGTTTCCTCAGGAGGTTCGTGCCATACTTTGCTGAAATTACTAAACACGTTGTAGGGATGATGAGTGAGAAGCAGATTTTCAAGTGGAAGGAAGAAGCAAAAAAAGCCTTTGAAGAGGTAAAAGAAGCAATTTCTCATGCTCTGACATTAATAAATCCCGATTTTAAGAAATATTTTATCATGTATTGTTATGCTTCCGAACACACAATGTTTGGTATTCTTCTAGAAAAGAATGAACTGAATGAAGAAGTCCCTATTGCGTTCATGAGTATTCTACTCAAAAAGCATGAATTCTGCTCAAAAAGCATGAACTGAATTACTCATTGGTAGAAAAGAAGGCCTTTGCAGTTGTTAAAGTTGTGAAGCGTTTCAGGTATTATGTTCTGTATTCTCATTCAATTGTCTTTGTACCAAATACTACTGTGAAAAGTATCTTGATTCGGCAAGAGGTAGGAATGAATAATAGAGCGACTTGGGTTTCAAAGGTTCAGGATTTTGATCTGGATATCCGACCAACCAAATTAGTTCGGGGGAAAGGATTATGTCGTTTGATAGCTAAAAACAAGGAAGAGGAAGACAAACTCCCACTAACTTTACTTGTTAGCTTGCAGGATGAATGGCTCACTGATGTGGCTCATTACTTGGCTTGTGGAGAATGCCTTGAGCATTTAATTGCAAAAGAAAAGAGAAATTTGAGATTGAAGGCAGCTAAATATGTGATTGTTGATGATATCCTATATAAGAAAGGTTTGGATGGGTCATTCTTAAGGTGTAATGACAAAGAACAACAAGAGAGACTTTTACAAGTTTTTCATAATGAGGCATGCAGAGGACACTATTCATCCACTGTAACAGCATTCAAAATCCTCAGGAGTTGTTACTACTAGCCAGGAATGTTTAAAGATGCCTATAAATGGGTTGCAGGCTACGAGAAATGCAAATTATTCCCAGGAAGACCTCAGTTAGCTGCATTGCCATTAAGATCGATAATCATAGATGAACCCTTTAAGCAATGGGGATTAGATTTTGTAGGTCCATTGAATCCTCTGTTAAGTGTCGGTCATACCCATATCCTCATAGCTACAGATTATTTTACAAAGTGGGTAGAAGCAGCCCCTGTCAAGAAGACCACTTCAGAAATTATTTGTACCTTCTTGAAAGAAAATGTCATGACTAGATTTGGTGTACCCCAAAAAATTGTGACCGATAATGCCCCAAATTTCTCTTCTGAAGAACTCACCTTGTTTTGTTATGATCATGGCATTTACTTATCTCACTCTTCAAATTACTATCCGCAAGGAAATGGCCAGGCCGAATCGAGCAATAAGAATCTGATTTCTATAATGTGAAAGTTGGTCGTTGAGAATGCAAAGGATTGGCATAAAAGGTTATGTGAAGCACTATGGACAGACAAGACCTTTCCCAAAAGGGCCATAGGTATGACACCATTTGAATTGGTATATGGAGTTGAATCTTAGTTCTCCTTACCTCTGGAATTATCATCCGCTAGGTTGCAGAAAGTAATAGAAGATGAGTTATTTAAAAGCGCCCTGGAAAAAAGAATTGTGTACCTTTCAAAAATTAAAGAGGAGAGACAGGAATTGGTAGATCACATCACTGCTCATCAGGAAAGGGTTAAGAAAAATTTTGATCGTAGAGCCAGACCACGACAATTCATGCTAGGAGATCAAGTTTTACTCTGGGACAAACGCAAAGAACCGAAAGGAGCTCATAAGAAATTTGATTCTCTATGGAAAGGACTATTCACTATCACGCAGGTATTGGGTCCTAACTCATTAAAACTTGAATATCCTAATGGAGTTTCACTGCCCCTGTCTTATAATGGGCAGGATTTAAAGTTGTATCAGTTGTAAGTAGATCTTTTTCTGCTCTGTACATGAGTTTTTGCTATGTTGTTTGTTTTTCTTGTTGTGTGTTTGTTGTGTTCAGACCTTTGTCCTATCTCACTTGCATGTGAAACCAAAGACTCTAAGTTCTTTTCCTAGTCCTTTTCACTCTCGGTCCCCAGTCAGAGCCGATGTTACCCCATTATTTGTTTTTAACAAAATAATGTGTATTTAATTGTGTTTCCCTCATTCGGTTTGATCTGTCTTTAATCATGCACCTTTTGTTCCTTTATGTTTCACCTTTTCTGCCCCATTGAACCTACCGATTGAACATACGAGTTGGTTCAAGGTCCAAGGTTCAACCAGTCCCCTTGTGCAGGTTGCGGCTTTGTAATGTTGTTAAGCGAGCGAGTGTGAATGTGTTAAGTCGGTCTTGAACTTGAACTTTGAACTATTCCTAAATTGGTTCAAGGTTCAAGGTTCAAAGTCTTCCTTTACATTTGTTAAGGGTCTTCGCTTGTTCCCGGTGTTGTGTTGAGTCGCAAGTTGAGAGTTCTTTTGTTTTTCTTTGGATTGAACTTGAACTATTGAACTCCTTGCGAGTTATCAAAGTTCAAAGGTTCATTCCAAGTTTGGCCCCGAGGACATTAATAACACTAAAGGTGGTGCAGAAAAAGGAATATTCTCGACATCTTATATTTTAAAATTCTAATTTTGGAAAGAAATCATGAAAACGTAAACCGTTTGTGCGGAGTTGATGTGTATTAAGAAAGTTGTTAGGTTCCTATCAAATCATTGGTTATCTCACACATTCAAATGAATCATTATGAGGCATGTGTAGATGTTACTCAGTTGTTTTCCATTTCTTAACATGTGAATTCTCAAAATTGTGAAAGTAGTAGTTGTTATTCTTGAAGGAGAAAAAGATGCCAAAGGTAATTTCAAATCCATACTTCTGAGGGTTTCACAGATTTCCTGGTGGTAATAGGTGAGTTTTGATAATTTCCCTTCGCTGTGTTACTAGCTCAGAAGGTCAGTTAGTGTAGGAAAATTCTTTTATTTTGGAATAGAATTATGTCATGTTTAGGAACTGTTTGATAAATGTAAAAGTGGCCATTATGAGGTCGACTCTTCCAAAACTTGGTCACACATCATGCCTAGTTAGTATACTTCTAGAGCTGAGTGACACCTCTTTGGCCCAAACTGACTTGGGAGATTTCTTAGAAAGAGCTAAAAACCCTGGGGTAGATTTGATGATGGAGAGAATAGTTAGAAGTGGCCTGATTGAAGTTGTTGCTTTCCCAACTGTTGCTCCTTGTCCAGAACTAGTAATAGCATGTATGAACAAATATGATGTTGATAGCAAGTGTATTGGGAATTAACAGAGAGACGATGATGGTTGCAATGGGAATCCCTCATAAGGAGTCATACAAAGACTGGTCAATTGGAACCTCATATGCATTTTTCTCTTAGAAGAAAAGCACATATAGAAGTGTCATTGCAAGGAATTGGCTTTTGAAGGTTTAGAGAAAGGAGGGTCTTGGTTACCTAAGCCTCTTACCAAAGAGAATTTCATCACAGAGGTGCGAGATATTGTCATATTGTTAAATAGACTTAAAGGGAACTCGCACTCTTTCTATTGGGAAGATTGGATGTGCTTTTATATCCAGGTGTTGTTCCCTGGTGAGAAATACCTTGACTAGGTGCAGGTTATCATTGAAAGGCTCCATGAGGGTTTGAGAAACTTTGTTGGAATGTCCAGCTTTTACATGTCCTCATATTTATTCTATATATTGGCCTATATCAGAGAATGGCAACGATTGCATAATGAGCCTTGGGTAGACAACATTAAGGTTTATGATTATTACCCTTACCTGCAACAACAAAAACATGCAAAACATTTCACTAGATGGAATGATGTTTTCGTAGGAAGGCTTGCCTTTGAGTTGCAAGGAGACATTAATAAAAAAAGGTCAGTCAAGGCCATGGACCTGATTAGCATATATAGAAGCTATTTCATTCAGTTTCCCAGATTTACTTATATTCGAGTGGGGGGTTTTGAGGGTGAACCATTCAAATTACCTAGACATGCTTTTGATAGTTATGTGCTTATTGAAGTAAGTAGACAATTAGTTCATATTGACAAAAAGTTAAGAATGAAGGATAAATCTGGAGTTGTCTTCCCGGTTGAACTTGGTTACGATAGTTATAAATTTGTATTTGATGCCTTGAGACTAGAATTAGAGTTCAAGAAAATGAATTTGCAACCCTACATTGCCGAGCGAAAGTTTGATAGCAGGGGTGTTGGTGTAAATAATTATTCATCATGGATATTATTACACCTTACATAAGTTTACTTAGGAAATGCATTTCATAGTAGTTTGGGTATGAGACACTTGGGTGTTTGTGCCACATTGGGATAGTGTGTGTAGGAGAATTTCCACCTTTTATGGTGTGATCTTGTTGTTACACTCCACATTCAGTGGGTGATCCACCTCATCTGGATTATTATATTGTTTCTCCTACCTACCCACACCTATTTCCTACCTACCCTTGTTTCTTATTGAGCCACATGTCATGTTTGTGTGCTCACATATCCATATAGCATTGCCTATATAAGTAGGCTCATATTCATTGTATGTAATGAATGATTGATGATCCAGTTGATCAGTATTTTCATCTTGATAGAATACAGTTTATTTCTATCATATATTTTGTCTCTCTTATTTGTGCTTTCCATTGCCTCTTGATCTTGGAAAAATCTCACATGGTATCAGAGCTGGTCCATGTCTCACAAGGGGATATGTTGTAGAAAATCTGAATGTTGATGACCATTTCTTCCATGAACCTCAGTTAGAAGATTACTAGGAAAACTGTTGTGATGAATTTAAAGTGAGGAGGAGATTATGGTCAAGATTCACTTTACAGTAGGTTATTACCATGAAGTTGCCCATTAATGTGTTTGGAGTACAAGAAGAGGAAGGGGAAGATGTATTGGATCTCGAATTCAATGAAAGGGTTCAAGGGCAACCTATTCCTGAGATTGACTGGGACAGAAGGGAAGAGGAAAATATTCAAGCCAAGTCCTTCAATGTCATAAGAAGGATGAAGAACTGGTTAAGAGATCAAAAATTTAGAAACGAGTTGATTGTCACTCCTCATGAATTAACAGTGGGTCCACTTTCTACAACTCAGATTCCCACTTCCTCTAAAAAACTTGTTGATGTTGCAAGTGATACAAGGTCTATTATTGGAGAAGTTCAATCCAGAAGATCAAAGAGGTCCTCATTGAGTTCTTCAGCAATTTGAGTTACTCACTCAAGGAGAAAAACAAAGAACAGAGAACCAGCGGCAGATCAAATTGTTGTGGATTTGGAGTCAAGTGAAGAAACTCGGGTTACAATGGATCAACAAGTGTTGAGTAACCCTCCAGTGCAGGATGTGGATACAGAAAAGGAACCTGAAGAAGATCCAAATCCGATGAACACTATGACTATTGTTAACCCACCAGATAATCAGACACCTCCACCCAAAGAGACTTCTAGTACTTCTCAATGGCTTGGAGCTTCAATTGGGAAGAAACACAACATTGTTCCTATTACAATTCCCATGGAGGATATGGTGAGTAAATGCCTCGGGAAAATATCTAAACCCAAGAAGCTCAAAACATAGGCAATGATGGAAGTTGATGATGAAATGGGTCATTAGATAGAGGAAGTGGCTAAGCCCATCTCAGATAGAGATCCAGAAAAGGCCACGAAGAGTGATTTTATGGTTGAAAAGATCGACCTGGGAGTTGCTTCAAGGGTTGTAGATGCTAAACATTTAGAATCCTCCACAAAGAGAATGATATTGAGGACCTAGAAATATGAAAAGGACAAATGGGAGTTGAAACAAGTTGTCACCCAGATGGTAGAGTATATCAACGTCATACATCATCTGAGTCCTCACCCCCTAACACAGATGACATTTTCCTTTGATCCCAAATCACCAGTGAATCAAAAACTGTTAGATCAAGTCTAGAGAAGCTGCATGATAGCTGAAGTATTTGATGAGTGGCTTGATTCTATAGTGCAGCAAGGTACATACTACATTGCTAGCCTGGTCAAGGTATATGAAAACGCCATAACTGTAAGCAAAGAGTTAGAATTGGAAGCAATTGCATGGGAAAAAGGAACAACCAAATGGGTAGCGGTCTTGGCATAGATGAATGATGTGCAGAAATTTGGCATTATGAAATTTCTAACTAAGAAGCCAGTAGAAAACCTGGATGACAACCTGTTGTATATATCAAAGAAGAATGTTGAATGTAGAAATTCTATCATTAAGCAAGGTCATGAAGAATCTACCAAATTACTAAAAGGATTAAAGGAATTGATTGATACAATGTAGAAGGATCTTAAATGCATCGATATACAACTCTTGAAGGAGGATGGACAGACAATTGAACCTGCAGAAGATATGGCCAAATTCTTCAAAGAAAGAGTGCATCTTGTTAAAGAGATGAAGTCTCTAACCACATACGACTTTTCAAAAGTGGCAAGGATAGAATCAATGCTAACAGTCTGCTTTGATCACTTGGAAGCGCATAAAGAAAAATTTATGCAGGTGAACACGGACAAAGAAGTTTGGAAGCAGTGCATCCTACACATTGGACTCCTACACTATCAGGTTATCCTGAATTTCTCAACAGTGCATCTGGAGTGGCGAAATGTGCGTGATGCCGTGACAAAACAGGACAAATCAACAGCCGCTTCGTCCATGATGGAGACATAACCAGTTTATGGATGAGCTGTCATCCTATCTGTGGTCGTTGCTCATTTAAGTTTTATTCAGTTCAAAACAAACAGTTTCTTTTAACTCTGGGTAGAGTTTAAAAGTTTAGGGTTATTTTTCAAATGAACTATTGGCCTGGGGGCTATAAATGTAATTAAGCAAGCTTTGTTTAAGGTCCGAAAAACTTTGATTTAAAGGAACGGACTTAATTTTATTTGAATTTCAATGTAGACATTTCTGGTACATAAATGGAATGATATTTTGGTACGATCTTCAAATCTGTGTGTTTGAAAGATATAGCAATCTCTGTTGGGATGTATGTTTATGTGCAGAATACTTTATTTCATTACCAGTTCTTTCTAAGTCTGTGAATTCATTGATTTTCTTTTTATTTAAAAAAAGGTGCTACATTGTTGTTTAAATGACTCTGATCCCCCTTGTTCTGTGAGGCATGAGCAAGAATCAATTAGCATTTATGCTACATTGAGTATACTTGATGGAATAATTTTTTATATTGATTGGATATGTGCAGAAGTAAAGTTTGTGAGCTTTACATTTATTGATAATCATCTTGTAATGTTCTTTTGTGTTGACAAATGAATGTGAAAGCCTTTCTCACTTTCTGGTAAAAAGTGTGTCTCTTTCTGAGTTATTTGCATAAAAATTCATTGAAAATCTTACGAGGAGTTGCACTCTTATGCAGAGGGTAAACCGAAGCTCGGTTCACCCAACTGTTGGTTCATTTTCTTTTTCATGAAGGGTATACATGAGCCATTATTTTAAGACATATAAATATTAAAGGAAAGGCAAATATGTTAACCAACACAAAACATAAAGGAAAATTTCAAAGGTAAGAAGGCATGATCATTAGGCTCTGATACCAAATGTAATGGCACTTTTCAACCAAACTTAATTAATTATTTACCAAATGTAATAACACTTTTCAACCAAACTTAATTAATTATTTGCAATGGAATTAATAGATTAAATGTTAATGTAAAGTTCATTAATTAAAGGTAATTATCATTAAATTATATGTAAATGATAATAATTATAAAGTAAAGTAATAACACAATAAATGGAATAACATAACCACTTAATTCAACCATATTATTGGTAAATCATATAAAAGCATTCTCAATATCTTATAGCATCAAGGTTTTCCAATACGTATCTTAATCTTGAGCACTTGGAATAGTCATTCTCATTCCAAGAAGATTCTAGTGGCCTTGGATCCTTTATGGTTATGGCACCCCATGGAGGAAACCGGTACTTACACAGAATCAACCATATTATCTACAATTCAAAGGAATAGTCACAGGTCTAGGCTCTTTTACGGCAAGTAAGCACTCCAGGAGGACGAAACCTTGCATGCCTCCACGACATGAAATAAACACAGCCCTAGCTAGGAGACTCCCCAAGTGTACATCGTACCCCGAGTTGGACACATGTTGTGTGCCCCTTCTCCAATGCCCATGCCAACCAATGACCTTAAGCTTCATTCCTTTATGCCCTCTAAATTCCTATATTTCCTCCCATTCCTATAGCCCACCAAGCCACCTTATTCTTCTTCCTTGAGTGATCTCCATGCCCCCTCCCAAATCTCACATAAATGACTTATATAACCTTTTCAAGGGTAGTTTCCAAACCACCACACCCTTTTGAAAAGATCACCTTTAGTTGTCCTTTAATAATTATAATTATTCCTCTCTCTTAAGAGAGTTTGTCATAAACATTATCTATTAATATTTATTTAAACCAAAGGATTATAATATCCTTTATTTTTATCTCCCTTTTTAATTCTCAAAGGGTTATTTCATTACTTTATCTTCTCTTGGATAAATAGTCACATAACATCCACCAATGCCAAGATTCCTTCCTGGCCTGTTTATCTTGCCCTTTTTGCTTCATTTTGGCTCTCTAATCGATTCTTTAAAACTCTTGAATCTCTCTACACAATCTTTCATTCTTTCGTAGACATATCACTAGTCTTCCTACATCATCTTCACACCTATTTGTCATGCCATCAACACTATTGCAGCTTCATGTTTTGGAGGATCTTGTGCTCATATTCACTCCAATAGACTTCCACTTTCCTAGTGTTGAAATGGAGTCTCTTCCCTCTTATTTATTGCATCTTTCATTATCATATCTCCATTAGCACATCATTTGTGTGTTATTCTTTTTTACTAATCTTACATTATCATTTTATACATCAATCTATCTTGGCTTGTCAATGAAAGTGGAAACACCGAAAGGAGGGTCTAACTTTGGCTGATCTGTTAAACACAACCCAACATTTTCATCCTATTTTTTGCTATGTCCAGGTTCATTGGAACTTCATTCGTTGGACATTTGTAAGCTTTTTTTATTCTTCCTTGCATCTCTATCATTTTATTTCAACTAGTTATTACCTTTTTGTCATTGTTTCCATCACATTAAGTTAACTTAAAGGTCTGAGGACTTCAAAGGTTTCTCTGAGCAAAGAGGAGGTTAGTGAGTCCTCAAAAGGTTTGACCACCTTTCGCAGCAGTTCACTTTTCCTACTCTACATGAAATTGAACAAAATATATTAATAATCTATTTTTAAGGAAATTGTACCATTAATAGAATAGCATAATGAATAACTAACTAATTTGTACTCAATGAAAAAAAAAAAAAAAGCAATTTCTTCTATAAGAAGTTATTTAAGGTATACATCAAACATAAAATTTAAAACTTAATTAAAAAAAAAAATTAAATATCTAAAATTAAAGATAATACCTCTAAGCATGTCCCAATTAAATTGGATAGTATGACAATCATCCACCCACAACACAATACTTACTTGCCAAGCGTACAACACCTAGTCAATATCGTACGGCAATACAAGTCCTTTGGTGCACAAAACCTTGCTACTATTTTTGGTGTATGACATGTTTCCTATCCAATTCTAAGTGTACGACTTGGTCTAAGTAGTAGAAGAATTGGAATTGGTAGACACCAATGAGTAAGTGGTACAGTAGGGCATCCTTGGAAATTGCACATTTTTAGAGAATGGCCTCATACTCAGCCAAGTTATTCTAATCATTTACAAAGGAAGTATTATAAATTTAAATTTAGGCAGGTGAACTCATCAATTTCAGTCGAGAGTATGGATGCGAGTAGCAATAAAGGGAAGAAACCATACAAGCCTCAAATCACAATAGGAATAGCAGGAAAGGCAAAGAGCAATGATGTTATTAAGACAAATTCAATTGCCCTGGGGAACATCACCAAAAGTGTGTTGTAGTTGCTGGCTGACTACATAGGAGGACCATGTTTTGAAGGTTGCACTTTGCCATGCTCAGGTTGATAAAGTGACACTACTTCCATTTTTTTAATTTGAGGGACTTTTATTAGTACTTGTGGGAAATGGTTGTGTAGTATAACAGGGTGACTTGCAAGTCTATTGATTACAAGGGATGCCAGGTTACCATTTCTTATAGACCCTCAAAATTCACGAGAGTATTCAACATACCCTCAATAGGGAGATCAGTGGGGAAACCTACAAAAGTTACCCACCAATATGAGGCACTTATCAAGTGAGTATGTAGACAAGATTTGATACAGTAGGAGCTTGACAATATTTGGAGTCCAGGGAATAGAAGACTTGAGAAGAATTTTATTGCCATTGTCGAGTGGAAATGTGTGCTTGACCTTATGAAGTGTAGATTGACAAGAGCTAGCCGAGTGCTAGATATTGCATTTTGGATGATAGATTTTATAATAGGCCTGAGTGTAGGAAAAGGTCTACAACTAGGCAAGAGGGTTGTCAAAGAGGATACATTAGTTCTTGTGCTTAAGACACAAGGCATTTCACATGATCCAACACGCCATGAGGTTGCTGTTGGGCGCCATACACACACAAGTGCCCATTGACACATGGGGGAGGTTGTAGCCAATAGGATATTTGGATCCCACATGGTTGACAACATTTTGTTCGGCCAATCTATGGTTCCAGGTAGGTGGTGAGGAGGTTGCTCAACCAACATGACTACCGAGGAAGAGGAGGAGATGAGAGCAATAGTGGAGAGTAGTGACTATATAGTGATTAAGTTATCATCATACACAAAGACAACCACTCTCGAGATTGCCACTTTCGAGGAGGGTTCCATAGTAGTGGAGGCCTACTCAGTATTAGTGCGACGACCACTAGCATGTTGGAATATGAAGTCAATTCTAGTGTTATTCTAGCAGTGATGAATAGTCAAGAATGGATATGACACTAGTGTTATTTTTAGCCATTTTGACATTTGTTTGACATGTAGTTGCACGAGTCATACTTTCTTTTTTTGGAGAGTTATCTTCAATTAAGACTCTACAATTCGGATGTAAAATGCTACCAGAAGTCTTGTTTTCTCGATGCTTTTTGAAGATTGTTGTAACTGTGAAAATTCTTGAGAAATAATATGAAAGATCTTTTCCTGTGGTCTTGTTCTTATTATAGTTTTACTAGGTTTTTCCATGTAATTCTATGTGTTTATGGTTTATTTCTTTCTTTATATAATTATGTGCTATATATTTTCTCTACATAGCAAAGACTACATTCTTGACCATATCATCCGCAACAAAGATATCAAGAGGACTCACAGCCATGGTGACTATCTCATCTTCGATCGAGATAGTCCTGCCAGTCACATTCTCGCTTGTAACAAAAGTATCATCATCAGCTGAGGTGGGAATAGTTTTAGTTGTAGCACCATTGGTTGTTGCAACCTAAGGCAATCAAGTGGCAACAATAGGTACATAGGGGATAGTTGAGGCAAAGAAGATTGATAGTTGGTTGGGTATGCTTGGTGTACCAGTTGATGTTCCATCACTACCATTGCTAGGTCTCTCTGATGAGAACTTGGAACCCCTGGCACTTGAGGCAGTTCAAACAGGGGAGGCAGAGCTAGTTGTGCAGCTAGAGAAGGTATCCCTGAGAGTAGAGCTTGAGGTCAAGATCATGCTTGCCTAGCCAGAAGGGCCATTACTAGATGAGCCACTACCAAAGGGGTCATAGCCAAAGAGATATCAGCTAGAATAGCCCCGAGAGGAGGTTAGGAGAGATACCACTCCTACAGGATTGTAGTAGCCTGAAACGGATAAACATTCTAGAGGGGGAGGATTCAAAGGAGTCATCCATCAAGGATGAGACTCCTAGAACACATATTGAGATCACTTGACCAGATTCACATGACATAATTGGCACCGTGCAACGGTACTTGAGTGAGTTGTAGGACATGACCTTGGTGATGAGTGAGGTTGCAGAGTTATCCCACTAAATGGATAGTGGTCTTGCTCCCCTTCTTATTACAGAGACTAAGAAGATTTGGCATTCATGCAGTTGGAGTGTGAGGGAAAATTCTTTGTTTAGAACTATATTTGATAAATCAAATACATGAAATAATAATATACATGACAACGCATACCAAACACAATAGTAAGTGATGCCCTCCTAAATGGCACAAGGTTAGTCTATGATCAAATAACACAAAAGCACACAAAATATTAGTGTTAGTCAATCTAAAACTAAACATATGAAGGCATACCAAAAGAGACACAAAGAGACATGCTAATATATCTAATAAGTAAAACAAAGATCATGAGACATCTCCAACTGCCTCTTAGCATGGCCTTAGCTTCTTCTCCCTTGTTCCTCTCCTCTCCAAGTTCCAAAATAGTGTAGCTCTCAGCAGCTTTTTGCACTATGGATGCTTATGGAGGATTGAGATTTAATATTAAGCTTCAAATATGAAATGAAAAGCTAAATACTATGCTATTGATGCTAAAATGATATATTTTAACCAAAAATGATAAGATGTTAGATTGCTTATGCTAAATGCTCTCAAAAAATGTCTATAGCCTAAATGCATACAAATTTTCAGGATCTGGATTATGATGGAATGGGCTCTATTTATAGGAAAAATGGAGCAATGGATGGCCAGGATTGAAAGGTTTAATCAAGGGTCAAGCTTGAAAGTTGGGGATCCATGTGCACAATTTGCACCAATGAAATGGTGACAAGTGTCAACATAAGATTGGGTTGAGAGAAGAGGTTGGAGGCATTAAATGCCTGAGGAGACCTCATGGTTATCTAGAAGGTAAGGGTCAAGCCTAAATTAGGATTACCCACTAGATTAGGAGTTAATGCAAGGATAAATCTTTGTGCAAATGATTAAGAGATAATCATGGTCAAAGCATTAAAGGCTTGATGAGACCCTTGGGTTGGGTAGAGGTTGAGTCAAAACAAATGTTTTAACCATGTAGGAGGGTTTGGGTTAACCATTAATGGTTTTTGAAGACTTTGTGGATTAAGTGGTTGAAGGTTGGAAGCTTTCAAAGGTTATCCAAGACTTTGAGACATTTAGTGGTTGAAGGTTGGAAGCCTTTAATGGTTATCAAAGACTTTTAGGCTTTGAGAAGTGACTCCATTTTGCTTAGGAATGTGACAATATTTAGGGGATGGATTAAGTTAATTAAGAAAGGTTTAGAAGAATCTAGAAGGGGTTTAGATTTTGCAAGTGGATTTGGTGGGTGAGGGAAAATAGGATTTTATTAAAATAAAAATTCATTTATTTCAATAAATGTGTGCAAGTTGTATTTGGATAAATATTCAAATAAATATTAATTTATTTAAATGAGAAAAAGGAAGATAAAACATTAAAATGCTTGAAGACTTTGAGAGGAACCATTAAAGGCTTGAAGACTTTAAGGAAAACCATTAAAGTCCTAAGAAGACTATAGAAGGAAGCCATCAAGTTTGAAGACTTTAAAGCCATCAAGTTTGAATACTTTAAGGAAAACCATTAAAGGTTTCAAGTGGGTGAGGATAAATAGGATTTTAAATAAATAATTTATTTAAAATAGTTGTGCAACTTGCTTTTGTAGGAAAATACAAGTGGGTGGAGGATAAAGGTGATTTAAATAAATTATTTATTTAAAATAATTGTGCAACTTGCTTTTGTAGGAAAATACAAGTGGGTGGAGGATAAAGGTGATTTAAATAAATGATTTATTTATTTAAATGTGAGAGGTGGGATTTTGGGGGATTTAAATAAATATTAATTTATTTAAACGTGAGAGGTGGGATTTTGGGGGATTTAAATAAATATTAATTTATTTAAATGTGAGAGAAGATTTAATTAAACAAATATGATTTATTTATTTAATTAATGGTATGAATTTGGTTAAGTGAATTAAATCAAATAAATTGAATAATTTATTTAATTAATAGGAGAAGAGGGTTAAGATGAATTAATTAAATATTAATTTAATTAATTATTAATTGATGGTTAAATAATCAAATAAATACTAAGTATTCATTTAATTAAGTGGACAGATTTATGTGACTACAGTAAGTTATATCTTTATTTGCACATGAAATTATTATAGAGGAGAAGAGTAGAAATGGTCAGCCAAGGATTACAATAGATTTGATTATACTGTACTACCTTCCTTGGCGGTACACAACATATTTAAAGGACTTGACGATTGCCGAGAGGAATACGACCATCAAGAAACCAACACATTAACTACCCGAGAGTGACAACCTACTTAATACAAACCATAGTTACAAGACTCAGACTCGGCTTGGACTCGACAAGCTGATTTTTGACTGAGACTTGGACTTGGCGCTCAGACTCAACAAAAAATTGTCCAAGACTCGGCAAATTGAAAAACCCAAGAAGTTCAAAGATTTTTAACGATTTTAAACTTGTTTCATGTATTTTTTACTAAATAAACTTCAAAGACACAATAATTTCATCAAATAGAAGCTTCTTTGAACACATACACAAGTTTACATTCATCACATAAGTATAAATGCAAATTTTAGGCTTGATCTGAAGGAAATAAGCTAAACTAAATAACATATTAGAAATATAGATAGTGTCAAATGTCTACAAAATTCATGGAATATGAAATCCATGTCATCAAAAGTTCAAAACATATATCAACATCAAAGCTAGAGCCTAGAGGCTAGAAGTCTAAGGCTTAGAGGAGCCAATATTAGTGATCGCTCGACTTCGCAATTCAAGGCCGAATGCTCACACTCACACTACCACAGACCACTACTTCCAGATCTAGGAAATTCTTCCATTTGCTTCCTTTTTAATTCTTTTTTCTCTTTAAATTCCTCTAATTGAGCTTGCACTTCATGTATAGCCTCAAGGGGTGCTTTTTTGCATGGATTTGCATCGTGGCATTCTATTTGTGCAATGTGATATTTCAACCGGTTAATACCTCCCCCATTATATTTTGTTTTGCAATAAATACATGTTGCTTCTTTTCTTGATCCAGGGATGCCATGCTTCCAAGCCTTATCCTCTCTAACTGGGGCACCACTTCCACTACCAGTAGGCTGAGACATTATGCTGCAATATATTATAAATGAAAAATATCAGCATGATGTCTCTTATTCTAGATAAATTAAAACTTAAAAATAAATAATAGAAAGAAAAAAACAATACTAGGGTTTCAACTTTCATATTTTTTCTATCAATATAAAATAAAACAAAAACAAAACAAATGTACAAAAAAATGGAAATATGAAAGTAAAAAAATAAAAAAATTGCAAAAAATTGGTACTTATCTCTATAAATTTGCTAGAAACCTCTTCCAAATCCTTCTTTAACACCTTTAAATGCTTGAATGCAAGCTACAAACTTGCACAAACAATCAACAATTGCAATCTCCTCTATCTACTGGTCTGCTCTTCAGTGCCTCTATTTTTTTGCTCAAAACCCTCTTTTTCTCTCCTTGTGTTTGCAAACAAGAAAAATGACTTTTTAGGGTGAGATTCAAAATATATTTACCTTTTGTTTCACTTAAAACAAACACATTAATTTTTTTTTTCTTTTTTTATGTTGCTTGGGCGACAGAGTCCAAGGCTCGAGACTTGGCGAGTTTGCCCAGACCCAACCAGACTCGGCCGAGTCCGAGTCTAGGGTCCCCTGGCTTCGGCAGAGGCGACCTGCCTCAGGACTCGCTGAGTCTTGGTAAGACTTTGCAAGTCTTGTAACTTTGATACAAACAATTAATATATTGGCAGATAACAAATATTATCAAATATAACAATAGGCATTTTATGTCGACTACATTCTTTAGGTGCTTCATATCTCAAGGGTGGCCAAGCGTGGAGACATTAGCCATGTTAGCAACATGGCATTCACTGAGACCCACTATGGTTGGACGATATGGTTGAGTGCTCATTGCACTTCATTGCATGGAGAATTGCTATAGGGATGTCTTTTACAGACTATGAGGGGTGACATACTCTCTTGAGGAAGCTGAGGAGGCTAGGGAGAGGGCACTTCGGCTAGCTCGGGTTGAGGTGTTAGATTCCCACTAGAGAATGCAAGGGTGATATTTCCACCCCTTGTGCTTACAATGGTCAAAGTTGGTTTTTTGTTTCCTTTTGTGTTGTTTCATGTTAATAAGGCCATTTTAGGCCATCATTGTTCATTTGGACCCATTTGTGCAAGTTTGGGGTCAATTGGTTCAAAATTGTAAAAGTTGTCTTGACCACTTTGCATTTTCTTGTCAACTTTTCAAAAAGTTGTTAGATGGTAGTTGGGGTTGGTTTGGATGATGAAAAATGATTGTATGGGCATAAATAGGCCTACATTGTACGAACCAAGGGTTGATGAAAATTTGAAATGGGAGCAATAAAAACACATCATTTTTCCTCATGTTTTTTGCTGCTCTTTTGTATTTTACGGCTCTGTACGACATTTTACTGGTCTGAAATCAATTGTAATTGATGGAGGACTGAGTTATCTTTCATTTTCCATTGGTTTGGTGTAATTTTATCAAGTTTCAAGAAAGTTATGGCCATTTTACCATAGGCCGTCCTATTAGATTTTTTTTTCTGGAAGTTGCAAGCTGTTGCAGCAATTGGTATGGACTGTACTTGCAAAATAAAAGTCTGAGACTGGTTGGGAATGAAAGAGAACTGAATCTAATTTCTAAATCTTTTTGTTGTATCCATTTTCATTGAGTAATAAGCAAGTTACAACAATTTCTTTCCAAACTGGTCCAAACCCTAGGTAGGGTAACCAGTGAACTAGGAAAATGCACATCTTTTCATTCCACCAATAGAAAATCCCCAAAAATGGTGGAATGACTTGTTTCCATGTGTACTTTAATATTCTTGACTTGCAAGGATGGATGGGAGAGTTTGCACATGTGGTGATGCAATGAAAGTCTGATATCCCTATGTATCAGACTGAAAAACCAGTGAGGGACAAAATTGCATTGAAAGGCAAAAGGTTGAAACAACCTTGGTGTTTGGTGTTGAATGGATGTGTGAGGGACCCTACCAATCTAAAAGATGCTTATTTGAAGGTCAAAGTGTGAAGAGAACTCATGTAATCATGACTGTCCTAGTAACCCACCTGTCACAATAATGTTGCCAGTCATATGAATGTTGCAAACAGAGTTACAGTGGGGAGTCTTTCATTGTTATAAGACCAGTATGATGTGTGTAAACCTTGTGTAGGGTTCCCAAGTGAGGTTGAGAGGGGCAGATGTGCTTTGAGTTGGCCTTTGGCTAGCAATAAATATTAACTCAAGCTGGGTAAGCCTTATGGTTGTCAACTTTGGAGAGGGTAGAGTTGTTGAAAGCCTACCTTCGAGTGTTAGTCCCGTGTCTTCAAACCTTGATCAGTTTGCCATGATACTTGACTCTGCCCTTATGATGACAGTTCAAGTCATATTGGTTGCCCAAGCCTAGAAGCCAAATAACACATCCAAGGGTGTCAAGAAGGATGGAGTATGTGATCATCGTCTTTGTGTGTTGAAACCATTGTACATGCCCCTACCTCTGCATCAAATTGGTATTAGAGCAAAGATTGGTTAAGAAGAGGGAAAAATTGAAGTGAAGGGAAGCAAGAATACCTCCAAAAGGGAATCCAGTTGCCAGAGAGGTGAGTGAGTTGAAGGAGAAACATGCAAGAGAGATGAGGGAGTTGACAAAAATCCTTCAAGCCAGGCTTGATGCAGTTGAGAGTCTGAGACAAATCAGAGAAGAGGAGTGGTCACAGGAGATGTGAGTGACCAAGAAGAAGTGGGTGAATAAAGCACACCACAAGGAGAACAAGAAGGAGAAAGAGAGATGTTGAGGAGTTGAGAATGGAAAGGTTGTTAAGGTTGTTTAGAATGTTCGCTCTAAGGTCAAGATGGACCTACCAGTGTATTCAGGGAGTTTGAATGGAGAAGAACTCCTAGACTAGATAGGAGAAATGGATAAGTACTTTGTTTTTGAAGAGATACCTTTCATCTATAATAGAGAATTTAATCAATATGACAACATCTTTGTCACGTTTGTCAAATTTGTCTTGGTCTTTACCTGCAATTGCTAGACGGTAATTTTTTCAAGGCATCTATTCTAGAAAATAGTCAACATATATTGCTTCATGTGTTGTAGTTTTTACCAAATAAATTTCTAGTTGGCTTCCAAGATGATCTTGGGTGGTGAGGACATGTTAAAATATTCTTCCCTCAACTTGTAGTCTTGGAGTCAAACAAAAAGTCAATGCCTCCCTGATAATGTTGCTGCAAATTTTTTTTTGTAGAAATTTGTGCCGTAGTTGCGGCTGCCATTTTTTTTTGTAGAAATTTGTGTCGTAGTTGCGTCTGCCATTTTTTTTTGAAACCCTTCATTTGCAGTAGAAAGAGCCTACAACAAATTCAAAAGTAAAACCCTAGATTTGTAGTAGAAACCCTAGTTGTAACACCAAAAATTGGCACTTTGTTTTCAACCTGAAAACCTAAATTTGTGATTTAAAGCCTTGGTTTTTTTTTTTGAGAAAAAATCCATGATTTAAACCTTAAACAACCATGTGACCTCCACATGCCCTAATTGGCATGATTTTAATTAAAAATATATCTTTTGGGATTTTTTTCCTTTAAACTAGCGTGATTTTTACCATAAACTGATTTGCGACTTTGCCTTCTAAGCAAACTACACAATTTTACTTGTTGAAAAAACTATCAATATTCATTAAAAATCTTTGCAAAATTCTCAACAATAAATCCTTGCATGAATTTCCAAAACGGACATGATTCTATACAATTTGTTATATGAATTCTTTTGGCTCTTTACTATGCTATTGATGATCTTTTGATCCATCTCTACCAATAAATCCTTAAGTCTTTGTGCTCTCATAGTTTCTGAAGCTCTAGCTGATCTTTGATATCATATTACAAAAAAATAGAGCACATAAAGATTACCAAAATATTTATTAGTTAAATAAGAAGCTAGAGCTTTCTTATATATTTTTACAATGTAGGGTGACAAGCTTCTCTAAGAATGTTGAAATAAAAAGAATAAATTAATAAAGCATAAATTATATCCTAGTCTCCGATTTTATTAAATCCTACAACTATAAGCTAATTGACCATTACTAAATAATAGAGTAGCCAGATACTCCTTTGTCCCTCCTTGAGCATGCGTTTCCCCCTATCTGAAATAGATATGTATCCAATATGGGCCAGATACATGTTGGATACTATACCCACGTGTGCCCAAAAAACCTTGATTTTTCAACCATGCCAGAAACTATGTGATTGGATATTTTTAAAATTTGACGTAAATCTTCCTAAATTTAATTTAAAAAACGTCATTCATGTATATGCTTTTCTTAAAATTGGTATAAACTATAAACATAAACTACACATACTTGGTTCTGTCATGATTTCTTGACTGTTCTTCTATATCCAATATCATTTCTTGCTGCTTGTAAATTACTCACATTAGTTGTTATTTTTATACTATATTAGTTAATTTTTATATATTTTTTTATATTTGTGTGGGTGTTTCGTAATTCTAGTGCAAAATGTCCCTTGTACCTGATGGTGTTGGAAATAAGCCACACCTGAACCGGCGATGGACTGGTCCAAGAGGGACCAGTAGCTCAGTGGTAGAGCACTCCAGCAGCATATGGAAGGTCCTAGGTTCGAGTCCTAGCTGGTCCATGTCTCAACATGGTATCAGAGCCAGGTCCAGGCTAGAAGCCCCAAGCACACGAGAGGTGTGGCTTAAGGGGGGGTGTTGGTGTTGGAAATAAGCCACACCCGAACCGATGATGGACTGGTCCAAGAGGGGCCAGTAGCTCAGTGGTAGAGCACTCCAGCAGCGTATGGAAGGTCCTAGGTTCGAGTCCTCAACAGTCCATGTCTCAACAGTACCATCCCCAAAAATACGGGGGTCTTTCCAGCTATACTTGAAACTCATCTCCTCAACTCCTGAAATTGGATTGCATAATGTTTCAAAACTATCTCAAAACTGTTAAGGAATTTCATATAAATGTCCATAGAAAAACTGGAAACTCTTTTCTTTATTTCTAGTTGTAGTAATAATGTCGGTTGATTATAAAGTAACAAGTAATATATGTGGGTATCAGTAAAAAAAATGAGACCTTAAGTTCCGATAAAAATAGAGACTATAAGCATGTCTGGAGCTCCTTTTGGAATATGTAAGTGATGTATTCTTAGAGAACAATAAAGAAGGCTGCAAACAGTGGGCCTAGTCTAGCAGTAAGGTTGTAATATAATTGTGATGATGGTCAGGGTTCGTATCCTGCTGGATTCCTCTCCATTCACTTGGATTATGTAGTTTGATAATTTAAGGGTTCCAAACAAGATCCTTTAACATGTGGCATTTAGCCAAATTGGGTCCTCTAAGTTTGACATGTGGTGATTGATGCTGCAGCAGGTGTGCCCCCAGTTCTTTCATATTTGCTCCAATAAGAAAACAATGATGAAGAGAGCTCTAGTAAAAGCTTGCAAGAAATAGTAAGGTTATCATTCTATGGGGATTGTACCTGATCTAATAATATCAATGACTGCATTGATGATATAATATGATTTCTTGCTTCAGTTTGTTAGAGAACCTTATATAGAGTACACCCTAATTTAGATTTTATAGGTCTTTATTCTCAAGTATGAAATGGGACATTCTGACAGCACTGTTGGTGAATGGTTGGCTGGTTAACTGAATAATTTTGTTTCTTGTAATTTTGGAAGCAGCCATGAATTATAATACCTTATTTGAAAGTGATGTTGCTCCTTATTTCAGATAGAGAGCCGTCCCCAAAGAAAATGGCCGTTACGTGTAATGGATGGTTGCAACAATGGGTCTGCCAAGTCAGTATATTTACTCACTAGTTTCCCAGATTTCTTTCTAATTTTACTCTCAAATAAGGGTCCCTAAGAGGAACTAATTAATTCTTTTCATGAGTTCCTTAAGTTTATTCCATTGGACACACTATAAATAATATCAAGAACCTAAATTAATCGAAATTATTTATGAGTTGGAATCATATTTTAATTGTATTATATGTATGTATTTTCACCCTGCAGGTATTTTGATTATCTTTTCTATGTTGATTTTGAAGCTTCAATGGCTGATGCACGGGCACAAAATGCTCTTGGGCACCTACAGGTATTTATATCTGTTTCTTCTTCAACATTAACAGGTTGGAGGAATGAAAATGTGGTATATGTGAATGGGTGCTGGATCTAAATGAAAATACAATTAGAAATGTTCTGAAAAAGTGCATTCCACGTCAAGTATATTTTATCCACCCTCTAACATTCTTCAACGTAATGAGTGGATTGCCATAAGTTGAGTTCTGAAGGTATTACAATTCATAGTATGCTTTTGCCTTTTGCAAGTAGGCATTTGTCTGAAATTTGAAAATAATGTCTTCATTAAAGCTCTGCAACTAGGAATAAAAAGGACTATATGCGTTTATGGAATGCACATTGTGTTCGAGTGTAGTGGCATGCTTTATTGCTTGTTCTTAAGATCTGAAATTTTAACGAATTTATGGTAAAAGTAAATTTACATTTCTGGTTACTGGATGCATAAATGTATTGTATTTTAAACAATGGCAACTCGTTCCCTAATTCAGTAATTTACACACATATCCCAGATGCAATCTTGGAAAGGATGTTTCAGGTTTCCATATGTTACCTAAATGTGTTTGCACCTTTACATGCAGTTGTAAACAAATTGACAATATGTTTTAACGTGCAGGAATTTGCAACATTCATGAGAGTACTTGGAAGTTACCCTATGGATGTGAGCTCAAGTGACTGATTGGCTAGAGACTTGATTTTGGAGGAATTGGCCAGGGTATTATTGTTTCAATTAAATGTAGTTGTACAATTACATGGTAGCTTACCTAAAACTGAAGTGGGTAAGTTATCGGGGTAAATGACGAACACATTATATTTGCACAATTGAACATATTTGTATTTGGTTGTAGTCAAAGAGTTATACATCATTTGCAATTACCTCATGCAATGTTATTATATATTCTTTGTTGGCACATTAAAATTTCCCAAAGGTGGACTAAAATTACCTTTTAAGCCTGTTGAGAAGAAATGTGTACAATTGATTTCTCCTAGAATCATGTAAAGTGTACCTCATTATTATGTATTTTATTTGTATATTATTATTGCCTTTGTATGGTTTGATGACAATAACCCCATGGTCCTATGCAGGAACTTTTAAGCATAATGTGTAATATGCATCTTCCTCTCAAATGGTGGATGAGTTATAGGTTATGAATTAGAATTTTAGTTATGGGTGAACAAGGGGGTTGAAATCATGCAGTCATTGCTTGATTTGTAATCTGGGGCAGCTATGCCATACTTTGACACACGAGTAATATGGATTTGTTTTGAAAAGCATCTAGATAACTTCCTCAAGATGAATTTAAGTGTGTATATTTAGCTTTAGGAAACACTTAAGAGTACTTCCAAAATATGGAAAGACAAATAGTCATGCAAAAACGTACACAATTGCAACACATTTTAATGCTAGAGAAACCCTTCAATTGGTAGAAAACTTCGAGAAGAATTAGCTAGGCTTTTCATGCTACCATTCTGCAATGTACATGTGCTATGATATTGCTCAACAAGCTTTACAAAGTTCTATTGTTTATAGTCAAGCTCACACACCTTGATCTGAATTATGGATTCGGATGACAACACCTGAGTGAGAACCTGCGGTATTGTAAATTCTGTTTACATGAACCAGAAATCATAGAATTGAAGCAAGCCAAAAAGTATTGTATTCAATTCGAAAATTCAACATATAGTAGTCCAAGGGATTCCAAGGGTCACCAACAACTCCTTGAGAATCGAAAAACCAACAGTCGTATCAGGTTTATTTACATAATAAAATCTAAAACTATGAAATTTTTTAAAAAACTATATAAAATTTGTCCTAACTTTAACTAGGCATAATTTTCTGCATAGGACTCGAAATTATGAGCCGTTTAACTCGTTGGAAAGGTCTCCAAGAGTTGTAGACGAAAATCTGCCACTTTCAAGAGCTAAAAATGCCCTTAAGGCCTTCAAAAATACCATTTACTAACATATAGAAAAACTAAAAAATATGAAAATATTTTTTCAACTCTTTCAGATTTTCTTCTGATCATTACTTCCCCCTTGGAAAGCAATGGGCCCCATTGCATCAACACTCTGAATGAGATGAGGAAAGCGTTCTTGAAGTTGCTCCCTGGTAAACCACTTTCCTTGTTGAGCAATTTGCCCTGTTCGAACCACTTTGTACAAGTAAATATGTTGTTGTTTGAGTGTTTTCACCATGGTGTCCACAATCTGATCGCATTGGAATGGGGAAGCTGCATTTGGATTCAATTCTGTAGTGGAGATTGTTTCTGCCACATCTGCAACATCTAATAGTGGAGGAAAATATGGCTTCAAGAGTTCCACATTGAAGACTAGATGAAGACCCAGAAATGGAGGTAAGTTAAGCTCAAAAGCATTATCACCAACTTGCTTGATGATGGTGTATGGCCCATAACGCAGAGGATGAAGCTTCCTATTGGCTGATAACTTAATGATGAACAACTAGTACCAAACCGGTACTGAGAGGGGGGGGGTGAATCAGTACAAACAAAAACATAAACTTAAACCGGTTTGTCAGCAGACACTGTGCATTGACAGACAAATAGTGACACCGGTTCTTCAACAGAGTTCAACTGGCAAACCCAAAATGATTGAGACAAGCATAGACCAGTTGACTCTTATCTTCTCATAAAATCTAACACTTTATTTCTGCTTCACCCTAATGCATGAGCAGATAGTCTACCATCACAGATGTACATATTACTGCAAGATCAACATGAATCACCGCTTAACAGAAAACAATCATAATCATCACATGAAGAAAACATCACACTTGACACACATATTTTTCATGTGGAAACCCAACTGGGAAAAACCACGGTGGGGATGAATACCCACAAGCTTTTTGAACTCTTTAGAAGTCCGCTCTGTTAGGAACTAATCCTGTAAGGGATCACCCGGTTAAGGGATAGCTACAATACCCGATTAAGGGTTAAACCCTGTTAGGGGTTACCTTGTTAGAGGATTTCAAGAACTCAATAGCTAAAGGATATCAATGACTCAGTAGCTTCGAGTTACCCTGTTAAAGGATTTTCAACAAGCCGGTTAAGGCTACCTTGTTAGGGGATTTCACAGCAAGCCGGTTAAGGCTACCCTGTTAAGGGATTTCACAACCGTTGAAGTGGTTAAAGATCAACAGGTATACAAATGACCTGATAACAACACTCTATGCCAATGCAGATCCACTTAAGCTCCTCTTCACCATCTGCACTTACACTTTGTAGATATCACTTCTCTCTTCTGGTCTGGCAAGAATCACGTATCTCTTCTCTCAGATACACACACACAACTTTTGCCAACAACCTCAGAAAGAAACATAACATCGACCTTATAGGAAAACAGATAGGTCGGTAGCATAAACCCTAAACCCTAAACCTGTTAGGTTAAGGAATTCAAACAGTTCAATCCTGACCATTGAGATCACTACATTAAATGCAATAGTCTTGATCCAATCTCAAGACATTCTCCATCATCCATTCCACCGATTTTATGGCGGTTGATAACCCATCACATGTTTATCATTGTTTTACAGACTTCGCACATTCTCGAGGTGGATAGGAACAATCTTCCTCATACAAGATCCTTCACGCACATATGCTTACGTGGCAACACGATCTATTCTTCTTTACAATGCTAACTCATCACACAAAGTCGTCGGTTTGAGCTACACAGGCTTGAAGCACTTCAACCAGAAACCCTGAAGTTGAGACCACCAACTGGTAGTCATACACCGCATCCATGTGCTGGTTCCCATAACCATATGTCGGTTCATCTTGAACAAACACACTGCCCCACTTTGGCACAAATGTCGGTTCACAGTGTTATACCTGTTCTCACATGTGCCGATTCTCTCCTCTTCAGCATATTGACATCAATGACAACATACAATGTCATTATATCCTCATACTAGTTCTTATACCAGTTCACATAATGCCAACAATCTCCCCCTTTGGCATTGATAGAAATATACAAAGATATCTCTTTGCTTCACATCTTCTCCCCCTTTGACAACAATGCCAAAGTGGAGGCACAAGCTTCCCTGTTCCATTATGCTACTCCCCCTGAGAAGTAGCATCTTTCAACACATCAATCCTAAAAAGATTTGACCATGCAATACCTGACTGATGTGGAGCACATACCTTTAGTTCACCTCCTGAAGGGGTAGCACCCCTAATTCACCTCTCAAGTGGGTAAATGTGGCCTTTGGGAGAGGCTTGGTGAATATGTCTGCTAACTTGTCCTTGCTGGAAACATGTTCCAGTGCAATCTCTTTGTTCTGAACCTTTTCCCTCAAGAAATGATACTTAAGCTCAAAGTGCTTGGTTCTAGAATGTAAAACTGGATTCTTTGAAATATTGATAGCACTTGTGTTGTCACAGAATATGCTTACTGGTTCAGATACAGGAACTTTGAAGCCATTTAGTACATGCTTCATCCAGATTGTTTGAGTGTAGTTCATGAAAGCTGCAACATACTCCGCTTCTGCTGTAGACTGAGAGATACAACTCTGTTTCTTACTCATCCATGAGACCAGTCTACCACCGAGAAAGAATGCACCATCGGTTGTGCTCTTCCGGTCGTCCACATTACTTGCCCAATCAGCATCTGTGAATACTTTCAGGTTGAAATCATTGCTATATGGGTACCACAATCCATAGTCAATTGTTCCCTTTAGATACCTAAGAATCCGCTTGACTGCAACCAAGTGAGATTCTCTTGGACTTTTCTGGAACCTTGCAGTAATGCCAACTGCATGTGCAATATCTGGTCTGCTTTGCACTACATAATGCAACTTACCAATCATTGATCGGTATTCCTTCTCATCAACCAATGCTGAGTCATCCTCTTTGGATAGTTTACAACCGGTCACCATTGGTGTACCAATCGGTTTGATATTTTCCATGCCAATGGTCTTCAACACCTCTTTGACATACTTGGACTGAGTGATAAAGATTCCATCTTTCATCTGCTGAATCTGCAGTCCAATAAAGAACTTAATCTCCCCTATGAGTGACATCTCAAACTCCTTTTTCATCTCATCTGCAAACTCATGACTCATCTTGTCATCTCCACCAAAGATAATGTCATCAACAAATACCTCACAGATCAGAATCTGATCTCCTTCAGTTTTCAAGTAGATATTGCTATCTTCACTTGTTCTCTCAAATCCAATTTTCACAAGATGGGAGTGTAGACGTTCATACCATGCTCTAGGTGCCTACTTTAGACCATATAAGGCTTTATGTAGCCTACACACCATGTCACTATCTTCAGATAAGGCAAACCCATCTGGTTGCTCTATGTATACCTCCTCTTCAAGTACTCCATTTAGGAATGCAGATTTTACATCCATTTGGTATAATTTGAATCATTTAAAAGCTACATATGCAAGAAGCATACGAACTCCTTCCAATATTGCTACAGGTGCAAAAGTTTCTCCATAGTCTTCTCCTTCTTCTTGGGCATATCCTTTACACACCAGTCTGGCTTTGTTCCTTATCACTGTGCCATCCTCATTCAGCTTATTTCTGAAAACCCATTTGGTTCCAATGACATTTTTATGCTCTGGTCTAGGTACCAAGGACCATCTACCATTCTTCTCTATCTGGTCAAGTTCCTCTTCCATTGCCTTGATCCAGTCTTCATCTTTAGGTGCCTCTCTGAATGACTTAGGCTCAAATTCAGAGATCAAACATGAGCTTTCTCTGACCTTTCTTCTTGTAAGGATTCCAACATCCTTATCTCCTATGATCTGCTTAGGATCATGATTCAACTTGACATACCGAGGAATGGTCTTAACAGATTCCTCTTGCTTTTCTTCTTCATCCTCATCTCCATCAGTATCAGCATTTGCATCTGTCGGTGTAGGAACACTGTTACTGGTACTTGGTTGACTGACAACCGGTTCCCAGAAGGTTACAACCCATTCATTTACCGCTTGCTCACTACCGGTTTCCTCAGTTTTCTCAGAGGTTTCATCAACTCTTACATTGATACTTTCCATAATTCTTTGAGTCCTATTATTGAAACACTTGAGAGCTTTGCTCTTGGTGGAATATCCTAGGAATATTCCCTCATCATATTTCGCATCAAATTTTCTCTGGTGTTCACTCCTCTTGATGTAACATTTACTACCAAATACTCTAAAGTAGCTAACCACAGGTGTCTTACCGGTCCAATACTCATAAGGTGTCTTATCCTTTCCTTTCTTGATGAGTACCCGGTTCATTGTGTAGACTGCAGTGCTCACCGCTTCTCTCCAAAAGGTGTGAGCTACCTTTCCTTGAATCAACATGGTTCTAGCTGCTTCGACCACAGTCCGATTATTCCTCTCTGCTAGGCCATTCTATTGTGGATTCCGGGGGGCAGATAGTTGCCTCTTGATGCCATGTTCTTCACAGTACTTGTTGAATTCATTGGAAGTGAATTCTCCTCCTTGATCAGTTCTCAGGCACTTGATCTTTTTGCCGCTTTCCTTCTCCACTAATGCTCTGAAAGCTTTGAACTTTCCAAAAGCTTCAAATTTATCTTTCAAGAATGTGACCCACATAATTCTTGAACAGTCATCAGTGAGAATCATGAAGTACCTGTCACCCTGCACACTTCTAGTCTTCATAGGACCACACAAGTCAGTATGCACAAGATCAAGCAAATTGTCAGTAGTGAAAGGTTTACCTTTAAAGGTTGAGGAAGACATTTTCCCCAAATGACACTCTCTGCACAAAGTATTATCTGGTTTGCTTTGCACCGAAAACCCTCTAACTGCTTTGATCTTACTAGCCTTCACAATGTTATCAAAGTTTACATGGCAGAGTCTCCTATGCCATATCCAGCTATCATCAAATTTAGCCATAAGACATGTACTTACATTTGCATTCAGCTGAAATAGGTTACCTTTGGTCTGCATGCCAATGGCCACAATTTCATCGTTCTTTCCTTTGATTCTGCACACTCCATTCTTGAATTCCAGAGTGAGTCCACTGTCATTTAGCTAGCCAATAGTCAAAAGGTTGTGTTTGAGACCATCAACCCAATACACATTGTCAGCACTACTCTTTCCATTCAGAGAGATGGACCCTCTGCCTTTGACCTTACATGGTGCATCATTACCAAAGCGAACCACACCACCATCATACTCTTCCAAGGATAGAAACTTGCTCCAGTCACTAGTCATATTGGGAGAACAACCACTGTCAATGATCCACTCGTTGGAATTATCAAACCGGGAGACAAGAGCTTTCTTGTCTGATGTTGTCCCTATCTGAGATAATGGTATTTGGTAGACCAAAATGAACCCAAATGTATTCAAAGAATAGCTTTGCAGTATCCTCTGCAGAAATTGTTTTTTTACATGCCACTATTACTGCCATTTTTGAGAACCTATCCACAACAACATACACACAATCATGGCCTCTTTTGGTGGTAGGAAGACCAGACATAAAGTCCATAGAAACTGAGTGCCAAGGTTTTTCAGGAACAGGAAGTGGTGAGTACAACCCAAGTTTACATTTGGCAGGCTTAGCAATAGCACATGCGGTACAAGCTTGAATATATGAAATAACATCATTTTGCAATTTTGGCCGATAGAAATATTTTTGAAGTATAGCAGTAGTCTTACCTATACCAAAGTGACCAGCAACCTTACTATAGTGAGCTTCCCATATCAACTTTTTGCGTTTTGCATTGGGCACACAGATTTGGTCAAGGTGACAAAGCATTCCATCGTGCAAATAGAAGGCATTCACTTGATGTCCCTTCACCAATTGATTATAAACATCTGTAAATTCAACATCGTTCTCATACAAGCAAGCCCAGGCTTCAGTTTGATGACCACATGAGTTCAAAACCATGCTTATGGCTGCAATTGGAGGCCTGCTCAAATAGTCTGCTACTTTGTTAGTACTTCTTTTCTTGTGGCGAATATTGAGTTGAAATTGTTGAAGATATGCTGACCATCCTTGATGTCGATCATTCTGCAACTTTCCTTGTGTTTGCAAAAATTGAAGGGGTTTGTGATCTGTGTGGATGATAGTCTCCTTACCCAAAATGTAATGTTTCCACTGCTTACAGGCTTGAACAATAGCATACAGTTCCTTGTCGTAAGTTGTAGACCGACGATGACATTAAAGCAATAGTTGCAGATGCACTAACAAATCAACATGAAGAAATGATTGAGCAGTTCAAGCAAATGCTGGAAAGTCATGGGTCACAAGAAAACCCACCATTCATAGGGTATACGCCATTCAAGGTGCAAGTGAATTTTGATATACCCACATTTCAAGGAAAGACCGATGCAGATGTTGTTGATGATTGGGTTTCAAAACTGGAAAGGTATTTCTTTGTCAATCAGTTTTCAGATGAAGAGAAGATAACTTTTGCTCTCCTCAAAGCTAAAAATCATGTGAAAGATTCATGGGAAGCAAAGTTAGCATCCAAGGCAGCAGAAAATGGCAACACTTTTATTTTTGATCAAAAACCCACATGGGGAGAATTCATGGAGCACATAAAGGAAGAATATTTTCCTATTGATACGTATGAACATAAATATATGCAATGGCAATTGCTTCGACATAAGAAGGACCAAATTGTTCAGGAATATACTAATATGTTTCATGCCTTAGCAGCAAAGCTTGGCATCAAAGATTGTGAGAAGCACCGAGTTTTGAAATATCAGAGTGGACTCCACAGGTACATCCAAACCAAAATGGAATTATTGAACATAGAGACTTTACCTAGTGCATATAAATTTGCTACCAAAATTGAGGAGAAATTCAAACAGAAAGGAAGGAGGGATAATTTCGCAAACAACAGATGGAAGGGTGAAGGTGGAAAAACTACATGGAAACAAACCTCTAAGGAACCCTCTCCCAATTCACCCACAAAAAAGACATGGAGTATGAAGAAGACACAAGAAAACGGTATGTGGTGTGAATTCCATAAGAGTCCCTCGCATAATACAAAAGATTGCAGAACCATAAAAAGCTTAATGATGGAGACACATGAAGACAAGGCAAAATCTAAGGTGGCAAAAACTTGCACAGAAGGAAATCATGAACAGGTCATTGAGGCTGATCCATATGCCATGGTAGCTACTACAAGAATATTGCCCCGAGAGGATGAGGAGAGATTGTTCCATTCACAAATGTGGGTTGGAGGAAAAGCCCTGCACTTTATCGTTGATAGCGGAAGTCAAAAGAGCCTAATATCAGTAGAGACTGTGAAGAGACTGAATCTGAAAACAACAACCCACCTGCAACCCTATTCAATGGGATGGGTTAGTCAAGGAAGAGATATCCAGGTGCACCAGCAGTGTCACCTTTCATACTCCATAAAGCCTTTCAAAGATGAGGTAATCTGTGATGTGGCTCCCTTAGATGTTTGTGATGTTCTGTTGGGACAACCATGTATGTACCAGCGACATGGTGTTTATGAGTCCAGGCCTCGCAGTGTGACCATCAGATTAAGTGAGCAGAAATACCAATTACCAGAGGTAAGCCCTGCATACACTACCTCTTTGATTAGTGCCAAGCAATGTAAGAGGTTGGTTGCCAAAATGGGAACATTCATTTTATTGATGATTCGTTCTAAAGAAGAAAGGAAATCAGTTTATAATTCCCATACCATCACAAACACCACAACACTGCATAAAATATCAATGGATCAAATTTTGATGAAATATGACAATCTGTTTAAGTTACCAACTGGGGTACCTACACACTGCCAAGTGAGACATAGTATTGATTTAATACCAGGACCTCCATTACCTAATGAATTAGTTTACCATAGGTCAGTATTAGAGAATAATGAGATTAAGAGGCAAATACAAGAATTGATTGAGAAGGGACATATTGGTCCAAGTGCATCACCCTGTGGCAGCCCCATTTTTCTAGCAAAGAAAAATGATGGAACCTGGAGACTTTGTATTGACTATAGGGCCTTGAATAAAATTTCAGTCAAAAATAGGTATCCACTTCCCTGAATAGATGACCTCTTGGACCAGCTTAGAGGGACCCGATACCATCAAGTACCAATTGAATAAGCCGATGTGTGGAAGACAACTTTCAAATCTAAAGAGGGATTGTTTGAATGGCTAGTGATGTCTTTCGGTCTAACAAATGCTCCAGCGACATTCATGAGAATGATGAATGATATACTTAGACCATTCACTAATTCCTTCGTGGTGGCATATCTTGATGACATACTCATCTTCAACAAAACTTGGGAGGAACATTTGCAACATGTGGAAAAAAATCTCTCAACCTTACAAGAACATGGGCTTTATGCAAACAAAGAAAAGTGCTCCTTTCATATGCAGAGTATTAGATACTTAGGTTATGTTATTGACAGTGAGGGTGTCCATGTTGATCCGGAGAAGATACAAGTCTTTAAGGACTGGCCGTCTCCTAGAAATCTCACAGAGTTACGAAGTTTCCTCAGGTTGGCAAACTTTTATCGCAGATTTGTGTTGGGATTTTCCCATCTGTCTTGGCCTCTAAATAAATCATTGAGGGGGGGGACACAAGCCAAGTTTAATTGGACAAGTGCTCAACAAGAGGCATTCGAGGGGATAAAATGAAGGTTATGTTCTGCACCAGTTTTATCTCTTCCTGACCTGCAACAGTTATTTGAAATACAAATAGATGCATCAGAATATGCTCTAGGGGTAGTCCTCATGCAACATGGTCATCCAGCCACACAAACTTCAAGGAAAACAAAATCATATGTTTACTAGCCAACATGACTTATAATAGCTCCCATCAATTTGGCTCTTAGAGTTGCCTACATCTTGTTAATGACTCCTACGATAACAATGTATGGCAGCCATATTATGATGGCATTCTCCAATATCATAGATTGGAGAGAAACACTTCTATGTTGACTGAACACGCTTTGTCTTTCATTGTCGTTGCCTCTGCTGATTGTTATTAGTTTTTTCACATTAACATCCATTTGTGGAAATGAACAATGCTTATGACCAATGAAAGGCTATCATCCTTTAGGGTAGATAGATGAACCTATGTCGCCTGACTAGCTAACCAACCAATTATAGCCCTAGGGTATGAGAATTGTTAACTAGCCATGAAAAATGACTATTTGCCAAGACATTATATTTGTCATGCACTTGGGGAAGTTAAATGATTGCCTAAGCAAAAGGTGTTAGGGTAGTGTGATATTTAATTACAATCCTAATTTATTATTTTATGCATTTCCAACAATCTTTTAATGTGTACTTAGACACGCATTTTCTCGAGAGATTATTATTTTATCATTATTTCCCTTGTTGACTTGGAATGTTAGTCATAATGACATTCGTGTGAAGATGGAATTTAGTGATTTTAGCTCAAATTATTAATAATATATATGTAAATTTTGAAGATATATAATGTTTATACAATTGTGCATAAAGAAATGTTCTTCTAATGTATTGCATTAATTTAGTTAGAAAAAAATTATCCATTTAAGATATGGACACAATTTAATATGTTAGTATTCCTCAATGTAGTTGTAGATAATCTCTTATTGACATCCAAATAGAGTTTTGTTTGCATACACTCGTAATTTCTATATAATGAATACCAATAAAATCATTACATCCTTTACACATTTAATCCACACATAGGAATCCATTTCATTTTATTATAACTAGAATTAATACGATTTTACTCTATTCACATGAAAACTTGTAACTTCATAGTCTTCATTGATTTTAGAATAAGATCTCTTCAATACAAGTTGACTCAATGAAATAGCATCCATTGGTTTCTCAAGAACCATAATGGAAACTCCAACGAGGACATGTCAACAGTAGGAGAAATTCTCTTCACTCTACCAATATGGTACCATCAAGCCTTAATCAAGACTAGCCATTCCCTAACGAGAGTGAATCATCGGGAACTCCATTATACACAAGATGGAACAAATATGTTTGAAAATGAAATAGGAATATCATGTAACAATAGAACCTCTTCAATACCACAAGATTCTCAAGCAACCAAAATACAATTATCTCCAAACACAAAGCACAAATCACAAAGAAACTACTATTATTTCACTAAACCATTTTTAACAAAAAATATCTACAAATCAATAATATCTTCAAAATGTCAAAACAATGGATAAATGGAAATGGGAGGATTGATCTTATTACATGAATTATAGGGACGAAGTCTCCTTCCTTCGCCATGTCTTACTCATTTGGTCTCCATCTCTCTTGTGAATCTCGCTTTTCTTTTTCCCCTCAAAACCCTTTGAAGACTTCTTCCTTGTCAAAGTTACACAAAAATAATAGATTTATAAAGAAGAACAATAACGAAAAAATAAGGTTCACAAAAATTATTAGAAGAAGCCCTTTCTTCATTTACAAAAGAAAATAAATAAATAGAAATATACATATTTCAATTCTTCAGTGTGAAGGTGAACTTATCAAGTTCACATTCAATCTCCTTAGTTATCCCTAATCTCTTGGTGTGTCATAGAAGTTGAGATATTCTTCCCAATGAGCTTCTATGTGTCCACCTAATGTGTGATCCATGGAAGGTTATCCAACAACCAACAAACCTTAAACTTTGGAGGATGGAATGGGATGATAACACATCATCCATTGCACCTCAACCCTCATTTTGTCACAAACATTAAAGGACAGTGAAGAGGATTCAAAACTCAATTATAAGTTAAAGATATGAACTTTATAATGTGTCTAACCCTTAGGTACATATATGAGATCTTTAAATCCACTATAATAAAGCATAAATTTACATTTTATCATTTTTAACCCAAATAAATATGAATCCGAATTTAAACAAAGTCATGGAGATTCTTATTCCTATTAAAACCTAGACATCTTAACACGTGATCTTTGATAGCTAGTTAGCTAGCGAGTGTGCGTGCGTGCGTAAACTAAAGGCCATTCTTGATCTCCTATTCAACCTAATTCATTCATTATAGGATGTATGTTGTAGATAATTTCAATCATAAAAGATCATATACAATCCTTAACTAAGTCAAATGGTTACCAACACAAATTTGATAATATAAAATAAATCGCATCAAATATTTAAGCTAAGTTTAGAGAGAGAAAAGTAACAAGAAGATTCACCAATTTGACTGATGATACACCACACCAAAACAAGGTTACAATTCATTAATCGTCTCAACTATTTGGCAATAATGGATCCCACCAAAGAGAAAGGAGTTGTAATAATCACACATAAGGTTGAGCCTTACAAAAACTTTGTTCATAATTGTTGTATTGCTACCTATCACTGCTTTGTCCATTAGCCTTAAATTGTATCAAAATTCTTTATATATAAACAATGTGGAATTGATGTGTGTTGGTTGGAAAATTTAGTACATCATTGTACATAGATGTGATAAGATTTAAAGGCCCCACATTTAAATGCTTTGATTTCTAGATAGCCTTGGAATTTGGCATATTGTCCTATGTATCAAGTATGCTTCACTTGTAACATATAAAATAACCATTTACGATATACCTTGAGTTAGTAGCCTCCAAATTCAATGTAGTTCCATACACAATTCCTCCTAGGACCCATAATGAAGTAGGTAATATTTGTAGTTGACACAAGTTTCAAATACTTAGTGCTAGGTCAACCAAGTTATCATTAAACAATGAATAGTCTTTTATTGGTCACATTGGTGTGAACATGGGTATTTCCTATCCATTTCCCCCTTTTGACTAGGTATATTATCTAACTAGTTTTTGGTTAGGACCTTTTCACACATGTTCACATATTTACTTAGTGAGTTAGGATTCCTTCTAGAAGTATCTTGTAGACATGTGATCTTATCACTTATTTGTCACATGACATAGGATGATAGGATTAAGACACTTGTCATCATCCTAGTTATTCCTATCTATGAACCTTGTCTATATAAGAAAGGTTGCATATGTACATTTAGGCCAATGCATCGATCACATTTGATCTTAATAGATTTGCATCCATTATTGAAAATCTATGCTCTCGCTTTTGTCTCTTGTAGAAGGTTATCATGTAGGCGATCCTTGAAGCTTGAGTCCTTAAGTGACAGGTTAAATTAAGCTCCTCAAGATAAAACACATAAATGTGATGATTAGGATGACATGCAAATGGATTGGGACATGTACAATATTTTCTATTTATGTTCCCATTGCAATCCAAGGTTGATGTAGGAGCATCTGGGCTCACAAGCAATCTTGCATCACCGAAATAATAATTTTTTTCTCTATTTAATTTTTGCATTTTTTGTGTAGGTTGGACTTCAAGAGTATCTTGTGCAGTGTTATAAGTTTACACAAATAAAGTAACCATTGACATTTCATTCTGGTCTTATTCTTTCAATTCAAGTGCCAAAATAGAGGGAAAGCTAGTAAATTTTGGAAAAAAACAATTAATGATTCTTCATTTACCAAAAGAGCATGACGTGGTTTAGTAGTTTATTCATTTTCCAAAGGAAAATACATTAGAAAGGCATTGTATCTAGTGCGATAACATTTTGAAAGAAAAAATTATATTTTATTTTATATTTTTAAATGAACTTAAGAGATCAAATTAAGGGAAATGAAATAGCATATTTGGGGGCCACAATTTGGTGTTGCAAATATTTTAACATCTATTTCAATATTTAATGGTGTTAAGAAGTAGAAATAAACAAAAAAAATCTTGGAGAAAGAACTTGTAGGTTGCTCCAGAGATTTGAATAAGAGTGTTGACAATTAGTTTGCCAAGAGGAAAAGGATAAAAGAAGAGAAAGAATAATTTGTAAGTGTGTTGTAGGTGTATAAGGCAATCATGAGAGCTATATAATGAAGAAAAAAACTATACTTCAAAAGATGAATGAAGCCATGAAGGTGTGAAGAGATGAGGATTTGAACAGTTGTAGGCTTGAAGTGCCTAGAAACATGTAAAATTTCTGAATTTGGTTTCTTGTTAAAATATTCAATGTATATAACTGTTCTTGAAGTATTTTGTTGTGTGAATGTACATTTGAAAGTTTTAATAAAGATATGTTTCATACTATATTTTCATAAATTGGATTGGATGATATGTTAAGGTTGCAGATTGGGTAGTTTGATAAGACTCCCTAATCCTATTTGCACCAAATGCTATCAAAGCCAAAGATCATTGGCATGATTTGAAGCATGCTTGAAGATTGGGGTATGAGAGAGTTGGAAAAAAGAGAGGGTTGCGGAAGAGTTTTCTTACAACATGTATGAAGGAGTTTGTTGTAGGCATGAGATAGGGTTTATAACTTGTATCCTCCAGTAGAGATAAAGTTAGGTAGAAGGTGTACAACTTCCTCCACTAAGAGAGAGTGGGTAGAGGGGGTCTTGAGAGGTGCATCGTCTAGAGTTTTTGTTGGATAGAGGGTAGTGTGATATGATAATTTTTTTTGTAACGAGGATTGATGACTGCAAAGGGTTAATAATCTAGATATTAGCGAGGATGAAGCCTTGTGACTGGAAGTGGACTCGTAAGTCTCTTAGAGAAATTTTAAAAAGTGTTGAAAAAGAAGAAGATGCACGGGGGATTCACTAAATAGGCAATATCATATCACGTGCGTTCATATTGGGGGGTTTAATATCCCAAAAATGAGGGTGCAATATATTGCCCATCAGTGAAAATACGGGGGTTTTAAATTCGAGCTATGAAAAAATGCAACATTTTGTGTAAATACTTAATTCAAGATGTGTATTGGGAGGGGGTGGAAAAAAAGGAGTAGGGCAATATTTTTTGAAAATAGGGGGATTCTTTAGTATGCCATGAACACAAGTGATATAACCCAAGTTCACTAAGTGAAGCCCATGTGAGAAGATGTTTTCAAAGAAGAGGATAAAGAATGACATTTTGAAAAGAACTATAAGAATTTAATTCCGAGAACAACATTGGGAAGAAAAGAGAAATAGAAGGCTTGAGAAGAATTGAAAAAAACTAAAGAAAGATTGTATCCCAATGAAAATAGATTGAAAAGGAAAGATATAAATGAGAAAGAGAAAAAATGAAGAAAACTAGAAAAAGAGTGAAGCTAAGTCCCATTATTTTTTTTATCATAATATGTTTGCAAGTGATGTTTTGAGTATAGGAAATGAAGATGAAAATTTTCAAAAAATTGACCTAGAGATTCCTAAATTTGATGTGCAATTTGATGATCTCTTGCTAAAAGAGGAGATGAGAATAATAGAAAGATTCTTTGAAGGAGAAAAGATAGAAGAAAATGATAAAAAAAAGAAGAGATAGCCATTAAAATGTCTTTTTGAAGGCATAAAGATAGAGGATGGAGTTGCAACACTAGATGTTACAGAGGTAAAATGTTCTTTTTCTATTTTTTTAAAATGTGATATTGATGTTATAGAAATGAAAGAAATGGTGGATGAAAAGGTATATAATGAAGGTAGTACTATTAAAATAAATAAGTGTATTTCAAACTATTACATGTATAGTGTTTGTAGGTGTAGAAGAATGTGAAGAAGAAAAGGTGTTAAATAGTTATGATTTTTAAAATTATATTGGTGAAGTAGTGTATGTAGGTATAAAAGAGGAAGTAATTATTTTTGATAAAATTTAAAAAGATTTGAGTTTAGGTGAAGAAGAATTTTGGTGGAGGTGGACAAATTATAGTGGATTGAATCTCACAAGAAAATAGAAGAGGGGAAAATGTATTTGGTGAAGGAGGTTGAATTGTGGTGTGTTAAATCCCATGAAATTAAATAGGAGTGGATAGTTGATTTGGTGGAGAAGGATGACAAATGTTCCAAGCAAATTTTGGAAGAAAAGCAAAAAGAAAACTAATATAGGGTACCTATTCACAACATTGGAGTATGTTGCAAAGTTATATTCAACTTGAAAGTGTAGTCTAATTACTCAAATCCATTTGGGAGCTATGGTCACAAACTTCTTAATTGGTGTGCCTTATGCAGGATCATTTGGGATTACAAGCAATCCTACATCACCAATATGTTTTTTATTTTCATATTTAATTTTATCATTTTTGGTGTAGTTTGGGATTCAAGAGAATCTTGTGGAGTATTACAAGTATGCATAAATAAAGTAAAATTTGGCATTTTATTCTTGTGTTATTCTTTTAGTTTGGGGTACCAAATTGGAGGGAAAATCTAGTAAATTTTGAAAAAACAATTAATGACTCTTCAATTACCAAAGTAGTGTTGGCAATTTGGAGGAATTGATTATGTGTTGCATTGATGTTTTGTCATTGATGGCAACACTGACTTTTTTGGTTGTTTACTAGTTTCCGGTTGGTTCCGGTAGAGTAGTTGGATTATGATATTGATTCGGTATGCTCTGGTATGCTTTGGTTTGTGGAATTGACTTGGATGTGTCATTCATGCTATTCAGATGCATATCACGATCAGTTGGTTCAGGATTTGATGACTCAGATACTATCATTTGATCTAGTAAGTCTTTTGGTCACTGGTAAGGGTTTTACTGACATAACTTTGTTGAAGATATTTTGATGCACGTGATAAGTGGTGTTGGTGCGACTTCTAGATGGCTTTCAGGATGTTGTTGGTTATCTTGTTAATGTTCGTGTCGGTCGGTGTTGTTGGATTTGGTTTATGGAGACCTATTTTGGGTTCGGTCTTATTCTGCTAGGTTATGGACCGACTTATGTAACGTGTTGATGGGTGATCCTGATGCATTACCAGATGGATTCATTGATTGGATTATGTTGTTTCAGTCTTAGACCGGCTTGGTTGATCATTGGATTGAAAGTTTATGTTATGAATTTATTATATTATCTTTTAGGTGGCTGACCTAATTGTTTAGGTCCTGGGTTGGTATAAATATGATGTAAGATCTCTTTGTACATCATGGTTATAAGATGTCTATGCGATTATCTGTGTGCGAATAATGCTATAATCATATGCAAGAGTTTTGGTCAATCATAGGTGATCGAATTGGGTTGGTAAGAGAGGTTTAAGACCTCCGGTACTGAGTTTAACTAGAACTGTACTTAGGCATAGAAGATACTATCTTTGTAGTTCACTCTTCTTTCTGGATTGTAGTCTAGATTTATTTTGTAGTTAGTGAGGCTCCTTTTGTGATGAGCAGTGCGCTCTAGGCTGTTGACCTTCCTGCATGTGCAGGCCCCTCATTTTGTAATCACATACTTACTGCAAAAGTATTATTTGACTGTGGGTAGGCTTCCCACCGTGGTTTTTCCATTTACCGGGTTTTCCACATACAAATCTGGGTGTCATGTGTTCTGGATGGATGGTAACTATTATGTGATTTATGTTTATGCTTAATTGCTATATCAGTTATTCTGGTATTTGGTATATGAATTTTGGTATTGGGTTTATTTGTTCCAGCAATAAAGATTTGAATGCTTAAAGTTCTGTAATCTGTTGACAACTGATTCACCCCCCCTCTCAGTTGTCCTCTGGTTATCTAAGTTGTCTAACAATTGGTATCAGAGCTTGTTCCTCTCTGTAGAATCTTAACTTCTTGAGGAAGATCCTATGGCATCTAACGTTCAAGTTCATCAAATACATCTACAACTATTTTCCAGAGAGAAATTCCTAGGCTTGATGGAACAAATTACAAGGTATGGAAGATTTAGATGGAGACTCATCTGAGATGCCTTGGAAAGGAAATTTGGGAGATCACTGAGAAAGGAGTAACACCTTTTAATTCAGCATCTAGAAATCCTCCTCTGGAAAGCCTGGATAAGGAGCTTGAGAATGATTATAGAGATAGAGAAGCCCTTTTGTGTGCACTTTCTAATCAACAAATAATGGGACTAATTGAAAAATCAACTGCAAAGGATATATGGGAAAAATTGGAGACTTCGAGTGAAGGTGACCCTACAATTAAAATTGCTAAACTTGATGGTTACCAGATGAGGTATGAGAACCTAAAGATGGAAGAAGATGAAAGGATTACTGGTTTTATGGAGAGAGTTAATGAGATTGTTATGGGAATTCAATGTTGTGGTGGATTGTTGAGTGAAGATGAAAGAGTTTCTAAAGTACTGAGAGATTTTCCACTGACTTATAAGATGAAGGCTACTACAATTAATGAGCCGATAACTATGGCAAACACCTTTGTTAATAGGGATGCCTTGGTTGGGAAGTTATCTGCTTTTGAATTTGAGGAATTTAGACCTTCTGGAGCTATAAAATCTGAACTTGCTTTTCATGCATCTACATCATCTATCGACAAGAGTGATTGGAAAACTTTATATGCAAAGGAACTAGAGGATATGAAGAAAGAAGATGAAGAGTTTGAGCAACTTGAAGCCTTATTTTCTAGAAGAGTTCCTAAAGGATCGGTAGGAAGTAAGTATGAAGGAAAATCACCTTTTAAATGCTTTGCATGTAATAAGATAGGTCATTTTGCATCTAGATGTCCTGAAAGGAATTCAAGATTTGAAGAAAGAGCTAGAAGATCTTTTAGGCCTAATGGCCATGATTATCAGAACAAGCATAAGTATAGGAGGAACAAAGACAAATCATGCTACTTTGCTGATGAGGAAGGTGTGACTGATTCTGATGATGAAATGATACAAGATTCAGCTAGTGGATCCAACAATGGTAAGGAATGGGTATGTTTGGCTATCAAGGAAGATGATCCAGTACCTGAAGAGAAGGCCCTTGCTGCTAAAATTGAAGACAAGGATGAATGGGTGATTTACAGTGGACGTTCACATCATATGACTGGAGATAAAAGGTGTTAGATTTAATGACAGTCCCAAAGACATTGAGAGGGGGGGGGGGTGAATCAGTGTCTAACTGGTTAGCGGAATATTTAAACTTATTTATAACTTTGCAACCCAAAACAGTGTACCAGTAAATAAGAATTATTGCAGTAAACAGAAATAATAGAGACAACATAGAAACACACCATAACACAATATATTTAATGAGGAAACCCATTGTGGGAAAAAACTCAGTGGGATTTGTGACCCACAATATCTACTCACTGGCCAATGAATAAATACTACTTACAAGAAGGGGCCTGCACATGCAGGGAGGCCAACAGTCGAGAGCTCACTACTCAATGAAGAGTCACACTGACTACAAAATGGATTATCAAATCCAATACAATGTACTGCTCAAAACAACATCTCCAATGTCAGGTTCAATACCAGTTTAAGCTCAGATAGATACCTTATCAAAAACCTTCGCTATCACAAATACGAATATTTTCTACCATACATACAATCTTCTCTCCTCTACCAAAATGACCTATAAGATCTCATACATATATGAGTCTTTTACAATATACCATGTCGGCTTACAAAAGATAATTACATTACAATAAACAAAAGTTCATCCTATGTCGGCTGGGGTGCTGGTATGCTTTGTTGCTGGTGTAACCTGAATGCTGATGTAAGTGCCTGCCGGTGTCGGTGTATGAATTTTGTGATGTCAAGGATGTAGAAACCAATTGCCAGTGTAAGTTGCCAGTTGGTTACCATCAATGACAACATCAACTATTCTCATAAGAGTGTAGAATGCCAACAATCTCCCCCTTTGGCATTGATGGCAACACTCATGAGAAAAATCAAAACTGTTATCCAAAATTGAAATCCAAAAAGATGTGCTACCCCTGAGCAGGTGATCTCCTCTGTACATGTATTTTTCTCTCTACTACTCCCCCTTTGACATCAATGACAAAGGATGTCATAAATGATCAAAAGAGTAGAAAAATGCTACCTCAAGGTTTGTAACCAGTTGGTTACAATCTGAAAGATGTCTGCCACAACTAGATTCAGACTCTACATAAAATTGTTGCTGTCAATAATAGTTGCCTTAGTCTGTTGGATCATACCAGTGAGATAGTGCATTTGCTGCTCTGGTGATCATTCTCCTTGAACTATTGCCTTAGATAATTCAATTCTCTGAGTAATAAGAGTATCCAACCTTAGACCAAGTTTATCCTTTAATTCCCGGGCATTAGAACTTATTCTTGCCTTCTCTTTCTCAAGTTTTTCTAACTTCTCCTCAAAAACTGCCATTTCCTGCTCAAAAACTGATATAAGTCCAGATGAACCTATTATATTGTTTGCAATGTAATCAATTTATTTTTGTGTCTTTTTTATCTCCTCATCAACGTCCTCTGTTAAACAGTGAGGTTTACATGCTTCCCTATATAACTCCTTATACTCTAAAATTGTAGAGTTGAGTACCGGTAAAAGTGTATCCAAATGATCGGTACATTTCTTTACGGTGTTCTCAAAGAATGTGTTTTTATCTTTGTCAATTCTCTCCTTAATTATATCCTCATTCACCTTATCTATAGTAATTACATTGTCAGCAATGAATTTGGACAATGTGTCCAATTTCCCTAAAGAATCATTAATGTGATCTATCTTGCAATTAGGTGCAATCATCTTTAGAATAGGTAAAGTGTTATCAATTGTCTTAAATGCTAAGGCATTGCAATCAATAATCCTTTTAAAAGAATCCAAAAGTACCTCTGTTATGTTGGTAGGTCTAAATTCTCCTGTAGATGTACTTGGTTCTACTGTAGGTTTCTTCTCAACAGATGTCTGACCAATCATCTTCGCTATAACCTCTTTACTTCCATCAGATACATCCACTTTACTTACATTTTCTACCGGTGGATTTGTCTGTGTCTGTACCTCTACCTTTAATGGTTTCTCAGTCTGATTAGGCTTCTCTACAACTGTTGATGTTACAGACTTAACATGAACCTCTGCCTCAGACTGTTTCTCTGTTTGTATCACTGCCAGTTTCTTAGATTCCGGTGGCCCTGTGCTAGCTGTCTTATCTTTTGATGGTTTTTCAGTCTCCGGTTGCTATGCTTGAGCTGGTATCTCAGTTTCCTGAGAGTCAATAGTTTGTGCCAGTTTCTCTGAAATCTTGCTTTCCTCAACACTATCTACCTTAATCTCTGATGTTTCTTTGTCCACGACAATATTTACCTCCTAAGTATCTACATTCATGGTAAAGTGTATCTCCAACTCCGGATTAGTATCATCATGGGTTAAACCTTCAATAACTATATTCAGTGGATTATTTATTGTAAAGTGGAAAAATTGAACCCTAGTTGTTCTCCCCTCCCCAACTCCAAGGAGAGAGAAGGGAGGTCACTAGGGTTGATGGTTTTCACTTGGGAGAGACTTTACATTCAAAAGAGGGGTTGAAACCCACAAGATCCAATCCCACACAATGCAGGATTGGATTCTAAATGAGTTTCAAGGGTTAAGACATCAAGGATACCCTCTTTTGTAAAGAAATGTAGATAGAATGATTGAACTAGGAATGCATGTAAAGTAAGAAAGATTCACTTATAAATAGAGATAGGGATACAGGATGAAGCTGCGGACCTGGAATTAGCAGTAAAATGTCGAGACAATGCTGTTCTGCAAATTTGAGCGAAAGTTGACGGGACGATGGCGCCCGGAGTGCACACGGTCCTCCGAAAAATCTGCGAAACGAAGGGGGATCTGTTCGTCTCTGCACAAGGATTCCAGATCTTCAATTACAGCCGCGTACCTGCAACCTACACACAGAAAAGAGAGGATGATTGGGGGGTTAGGGATTAGGGGTTTGCCTTTAGGTCAAACCCTGGTTTTGGAATTAACCAAGAAATGAGAATGCTGTAAATGTAAATGTTTGTAATGTAAACAAGTACTGATACCTTGTTGTAAGAATGTTCATATTCTTACATGCAAAGGTGTAATGTATGTTGTATGTAATGTGTTGTAAGTGATCTCCTCTTCAATGGTTGAATCCTTGTCTTGAATGCAACACTTAGCCTTGAATGGAGACCTAGAATGCTCAATTGCTTGAAGGAATGCTTGAATGCTTGGATGTTTGAATGTTCGAATGTCGCTTTCGCGCCTTGCCTTTTTTTTTATTTCCTTCCCTCCCTTTCTACGAGAGGAAAAGTAGTTTATATACTTGTCAATTAGGGCTGATAGACTGATTTTTTCGACCTTAGGCCGACCTAGAAGCATTATTTTCCAATTTGCAAACTTAAAGACCCGATGCCCAACAAGAGACCGGGCCCAAAATAGGGCCAAGGACCAGGGCGCTGGGCGCCATGGTCCCACCTCCCGGGACAGCAGGGTGCAAGGAGGGATCATGCCAAGGTGCAGAAAAATGCAGTTTTTGGTGTCACAAGCAGGTTTCGGGGTCTCCATTCAGGTTCAACATTGCGCCACCATCGTGAAGACCCAAATGCAGTCGAAATTGCAAGTGTCGCAATTTTAGGACGCTACATTTAGCCCCCACTTTAGCGGGAGTATAAGCGTACGCCAATACTTCCGGTAAAGTACAAGGAAACAACATTGAAAAACTTTCACCACGTCAAGGAGGCAAGATACACCAAGCCCCCAGTGGACTAAGGATCTTACGACTTCGATTGACAAAGTAAAAGGGAAGATCACGAGGGAGAACCATGACTGTCAGTAGTAAGGTTCCCTCACTATGAGTCATGCAAGAAAGATATCAAAAATTTTCAAGGCAAAGCTAAATTTGTCAAGAAATTTTCAAGTATCTTGAAAAGATATGAACGGGATGTATGCCCCCCTACGTTAAAGCGATTGCACACACCTCACCGGGGGTGATTTCTTTAAGGTAGTGATACATATAAGAAATGAGAAAGGAGCACATTACCACAAGGATTTAGCCCCCCAAGTGTGAGATAAACCCAAGGATAATAGACACAAAACACAAAGCACGAGGTGACTTCGCTTTCCTCGGGGTCAGTATGCTGTATGATAATTCATGTATATCATATGTATGTATGCATAATTGTTCTTCATTCCCCAATCAAGGAAGGTCACCTAGAAGAACGGAACACATGTGTCTTTTGAGTCAACATGAGAGAGACCAAAAGAGATCTCGATGCTTTGCATCGTCCTCAAGTAGACAACACTAAGGACAACAAATAGAAGAATAAGAATAACACATAGAAGAAGTAACAAAAGAGATCAAGAGACGAGGAGAGAGTCTGCTATGCTAATGAAACTAGTCTAGCACGTCATCTACCCCCCGATCTTGCTGATCAATATTTCGGGAAGGCAGGAAACATGCTAGAAGAGGAACATCCAACACAGCAGATGGAGCTATCACAAGATCCAAACAAGGGCTATGTTCATGTTCCAAGCCACGTTGTTCTTGTCTAGGAGCTAGGGTAAGTGCTTTAGAAAATTCGTTAGATAAATGGTTATCAACATCAACGTATTCATATTCACTATCAGAATGAAGAGGAGTAACATTTTCATCATGAATAACATTTTCATCTATATCATCATCAAGATTTATAAAAATAGGATCTTTAACTCGCACAGGATCAAGGCCATCATGCACCTTATGTTTAGGAAATTTTTGCTCAATTTTCGGCTGAGGAGAAAATGGAATAATACTAGCTGAAGGGGATTGGAAAGTTTGAGAAGCAACTGCCTGAGCTCTAAGACGACGCTTTCATCGGCGTTCACGTGCAGAATGATTTCATCTAGTCTTAGTAGGAAGTTGAGGAGATTGAGGAGGAGGAATGTTCTCATCCTTATCACTTGGGTGTTTAGGTTGTGGTCTCTTAGGTTGAATAATAGGAGAAGAGGAAGGTCTCTTCTCTCCATAAGAATAAGGAGGAGGAACTGCTCCATATAAAGGAGGAATATTTGGTTTAGGAAGGAGACCAAGTCCATCATGACAAGGAGGTATAGGTCTACTTTTAGGAAGTTTATTAGATATAGGCATAGTCATATTCATAGGGATGGGTTGGGAATCTTCTTGAGTAAAGACATTAGTTTTATCTTTCAAAGGAAGAACTTCCTTCTCAAGAATGATAGGAATATCAAGTTTGGGTGTTCTAGGTTCACTTAGAGATAGGATCATATCTTTTTTCCACTTTTGATAAGATTTGAAAAGATGATCACTTCGCGGTGGAAGAGATTGGAATTGTTTAGGCCAAAAATAATCAATAGGAATGCTAGAAGTTCTTTCAGCTGGTTTAAAGAGACTATGATTGATAGTAACAACTTCACCATTATGGGGAAATTTCAAACACTTGTGAATAGGAGAAGCAATAGCTTTCATGGAAGATAGCCAAGGATAGCCTAGCTTCACACGAAATTGTTCGGACGATGGAATAATAGCAAAGTCCACATCAAGGGGTTTGTTATGGACCTCAATAGGTAATGTAATAGAACCAATTGCAAGAGAAGAAAATGCATCAAATAGTTTCACAACCACATTTGTTTCGTCATAGATCACTTGATTCAATTGCAAAGTAAAAAGAAATTCTTCAGTAATGAAATTAACCATACAAGAAGGATCAATAAGCACTCCACGGCAAGGTGTATTCTTGACTTTTGCAACTATATATAAAGGACCATCAGGTGCCCTGATAGTTTCACTGGAATCAAATGTGATGGAAGGTTCTTTAGGGATTTTCTGCTGCTCCACAAAGTTAATCACATTCAGAGTCATAGACACAAGATCATCAGGTGAGACAGAGGAATCATTAGTATCAATCACATTAGAGGTATGAGAAGGTAATGGATCAGTAAAAATCTTAAGATTTTGGTTAGGAGGAGCTACAGATGTGTTGCCTTTATCATTCACACCAGAAACAGAGATAGTATTATTATCAATCAAATCTTGAATTTTACCCTTTAAAGCAAAACATTTTTCAGTATCATGCCCAGGATGACGATGAAATTGACAAAAAGATTTCTTATCAAAATAGGGTGAGTTAATCTTTGTAGGATCTATTTGCCTTATAGGAGGAAGAGTGAGCACATTTTGTTCCAATAACTTATTCATAATACTATGCAATGATTCATTCAAAGGAGTAAACTTTCTTTCTTTCTTGAAAAACTTAGAAATAGGAGGCACACCTGATGCTGCATTCACATTGTTGTTGATGATGTTTTCATTGAATTTAATTGACTCTCTGTTCGGTTTAAACTTCCCAAATGGTTGTTGACTACTATCACCCTTATCACTCGGAGCCATAGGATTTGCTTGTTCCATTTGACTCACAGTTAGTTGATAATTGTGAAGAGTTGCGCACAACTGTTGGAAAGAAGTAAACTCAGAAAACATAAGTTTTTCTCTAATATCTTTTTGTAAATTAGAAATAAAGATTCTTTGAATATCATTGTCAGGTACTGGAAAAGAAATCTGAGCATACAAATGCTTATATCTACCAATGAAATCAATCACTTTTTCTTTAACACCTTGTTTACAATGCATTAAATCAATTAAAGTAACTTTAGGACTTATATTGTTTTGAAATTGTTGAATAAAAGCATTTGCAAGTTGTTCGAAAGAAGTAATAGAATAAGAAGGCAACAAGCAATACCATTGTAGGGCTTTATCTCTTAATGTTCTAGTAAACAGTTTTGCAAGCAACCTTTGGTCATAAGCAAAATCGGTACATATTGTTTGAAAGGTCTTAACATGTGTTAGAGGATCACCCTTACCATTATAAAGCTCCAAATGCGGAATTTCAACATGTTTAGGGGGGATAGCTTGATTTATGTCAAGAGAGAGTGGGCTCGCAACATCAAATGTGGGCACACTAAACTTAGATTGATTCATAGAAGCAATTTGTTGCTGTAAAGACAGTTTGTGCAAGATTGTTAATGGTCGCTTCAGTCGAAGAGTTCATATTAGACGTGTTAGATTGTGATGGAGGTATTATGTTATTGAAAGAAGGTATTGATTGAGAGTAAGGTGGTGGGACACTATGAGAGTTAGTCATAGGAGATGATTGGAAAGGAGGAACACTACAAGGAGGAATGGAATGGTTAAATGAATTGCCCCCTTGCGCCAGGTTCATTTGTGGAGATGTAATAGGAACACTCATTGAAGGAATGAATGAAGAAGTTGGATTGAATGAAGGAAGAGGGTTGATTGAAGGAGAAGGATTGCCCCCATGACTGGTGATCATAGGTGGAATGTCTTGTATTGAAGTAGTCATTATGTTTGATGTAAAAGTAGGTATACTAGCAATAGGAGTTGTCAAAGGAATAGAATGATTAACTTGAGTAGGAGGTTGTGTATAACCTAAAGTTTCGGCACAAATTTTCATAGGCATCACATTGGAATCCAAAATGTGTGCAATACCATGCAAAATATCAATTCCATTCTTATCACTTTGAACCATACATTTTAGACCCTCAATTAATGAAAGAGCTTCACTATCAGGGTATTCTTGAGACATCCATTGTCGAAAATCATCAAATTGGTTATCCAATTTCGAAAGTTGTTCTACAGAAACTTCATGGAGAGCTTCTTCATCATTAAGAGGATTAGAGGAATTACCCATGTCCTCGTTAAAAAGGCCATTCAAATTAGGTTCCATCTCCTCGATAATTAAACCTTGGAAAGACTTAATTCTAAGGCTTTGTCTAACGGGAATAGTGTAAGTAGGGCTTATTGTTGTAAAACTCATGCACCAAAGAGAGAGAAGATTTTGAATTTTATAGGTAGCAAATTTCAATAAAATCAGCCAATCTCCTAGATTTAAGCTGTTAAATACAATCAGGACAATCTCCCGAAATTTCGAAAAAAATGTCAGGGACCGTGGCGAACGGAGTGCGCACGGTCCTCGCAACTTTTTTCAAAATTTTCAGGGATGAAAGTTATGATGATTTTAAAGCCAATCTGAAAAAATTGAGTGATTTTACGATCTGTAGATAGGCCAAATTAAAGTTGCAATCTCAAAATTGAACCCTACCAAGATTGTTGAAAAATGCAAAATTTGAATTTTGAAAAAGAGAGGGAAATTGAAATTTTGAATTTTATGATTTTAGAGGTTATACTGAAAGCAATGCAGGCTTTGAAATTTAAAAGTTGACTTGATTTCATGCAAAATCCAAATTTGAAAGTGGAAATCAAGGTTGTTGTAATTAAACACTTAATTTCAAAAGTCGCAAACTACAAAAATTTGAATAAAACACTGAAATTTCGAATGAATGCCAACACACTTTTCAGATTTAGGACTGTAAGGAACACAATTTTGATATGAATTTTAATTTCAACAATTTGTGAATGATTATAAGCCTTTATCCAAGCAATCACTAGACCAACTTTGACTTTAATTTTGAAAGTGTTAGAATTGATAAAATCAGCCAAAATTCTGGATTTTAGCAGGAAAATACAGTAAGATCTAGCTCCTGAAATTTCGGAAAAAATGTCGAGGACGATGGTGCTCGGGGTGCACACGGTCCTCGCAACTTTTTTCCAAATTTTCAGGGATGAAAGATATTGTGATTTTATTGCAAAATCCAAAGTTACAGCCGATTTGGAGGTGTTTTGATTAGTGAAATTATCAGTCAAAGGTTGAATCAAGAAGGTTTTAAAAATTAGGGTTTTGACACTTAACCACTTAATTTTCAGAATTAAAGCACAAATATGATTTGACAATTTGCAGTAGAAGGTTAGATCTGAAACAAGCATTAACAATTAAACATTTCACAAGCTTAATTACTAAAAAGAAAATTTTAGGGTTTTTATGCAATTAACCTCTAAAATTTGCAAAACATCAAACATGGAAATGTAATTAAGGAAGCAAATTTTTTAGATCTAACCATGAATAATCAGAATTAGGATGTTCACGTCGGGTTCACCAAAATGTAAAGCGGAAAAATCGAACCCTAGTTGTTCTCCCCTCCCCAACTCCAAGGAGAGAGAAGGGAGGTCACTAGGGTTGATGGTTTTCACTTGGGAGAGACTTTACATTCAAAAGAGGGGTTGAAACCCACAAGATCCAATCCCACACAATGCAGGATTGGATTCTAAATGAGTTTCAAGGGTTAAGACATCAAGGATACCCTCTTTTGTAAAGAAATGTAGATAGAATGATTGAACTAGGAATGCATGTAAAGTAAGAAAGATTCACTTATAAATAGAGATAGGGATACGGGATGAAGCTGCAGACCTGGAATTAGCAGTAAAATGTCGAGACGGTGCTGTTCTGCAAATTTGAGCGAAAGTTGACGGGATGATGGCGCCTGGAGTGCACATGGTCCTCCGAAAAATCCGTGAAACGAAGGGGGATCTGTTCGTCTTTGCACAAGGATTCCAGATCTTCAATTACAGCCGCGTACCTGCAACCTACACATAGAAAAGAGAGGACGATTGGGGGGTTAGGGATTAGGGGTTTGCCTTTAGGTCAAACCCCGGTTTTGGAATTAACCAAGAAATGAGAATGCTGTAAATGTAAATGTTTGTAATGTAAACAAGTACTGATACCTTGTTGTAAGAATGTTCGTATTCTTACATGCAAAGGTGTAATGTATGTTGTATGTAATGTGTTGTAAGTGATCTCCTCTTCAATGGTTGAATCCTTGTCTTGAATGCAACACTTGGCCTTGAATGGAGACCTAGAATGCTCAATTGCTTGAAGGAATGCTTGAATGCTTGGATGTTTGAATGTTTGAATGTCGCTTTCGCGCCTTGCCTTTTTTTTATTTCCTTCCCTCCCTTTCTAGGAGAGGAAAAGTAGTTTATATACTTGTCAATTAGGGCTGATAGACTGATTTTTCCGACCTTAGGCCGACCTAGAAGCATTATTTTCCAATTTGCAAACTTAAAGACCCGATGCCCAACAAGAGACCGGGCCCAAAATAGGGCCAGGGACCAGGGCGCTGGGCGCCATGGTCCTGGGGAACCAGGGTGCTGGGCGCCATGGTCCCACCTCCCGGGACAGCAGGGTGTAAGGAGGGATCATGCCAAGGTGCAAAAAAATGCAGTTTTTGGTGTCACAAGCAGGTTTCGGGGTCTGCATTCAGGTTCAACGTTGCGCCGCCATCGTGAAGACCCAAATGCAGTCGAAATTGCAAGTGTCGCAATTTTAGGACGCTACATCTATATGGACCAGTGATGAAGGTGCTAATGGAGGGGTGTCCTGGGTTGGTGGAGGAATGTTATCTGTTATCTTTATGGAAGGTACACCACCTACTTTACCTTTTCCTTTGTCCTTTTGATATACCTTGAATGTCTTTTTTGTTTTCGGTCTACTTCTTTCCTCTTGCTTTTCCTTCTCTACAAAGAATATATCCCATTTATTTGCAGTCTCATCTGTAATTTCTTTGACCCTTCCAGCCATCAGGATCACTTGCCGGTGTCCACTAACAAATACTAGACGGTTAGCTTCATAGATAAGCTCATCTATCTCTTCCTTAGAATTTACCGGATGTACAACCAAGAGTGCTTCAACTTTCAAATTCTTGTCCAGTTCCATTACATATAGCCTTTTTGCTTCCAATATCATGTATAAGTCATTGGGTATCTCATCAATCACTTCTATCAATACTTTCTTATAAATGTCCAAGTGTAAGATAATGCTTTCTTCAATTGTGTTTTTGTCAAAATCATTTGAAGAAATATACCATTTGTTTACATTAGATAGATTACCTTCCTCTGTAATCTCATTCAATAGATCATCCAGTGTGGGGGTAATCGATGTCTGTTTCTTCTTAGGAGTAAGCTTCTTCTTCGGTTCCCTAACTGCCTATTGTTTCTTCCTTCTTCTTCGGTTCCCTAACTGCCTATTGTTTCTTCCTTAGCGTCCTGGTTTTCTTAGGTGAAGGAGAGGGTATCGGTGAGGGTTTTCTCTTCCTTTCTACTCTTTTAAACTCATCAGCCTTACCACTTTCAGTATCGGAGGATCTTACAACGGGTGAAACATGTGCTTTAGGTTGTAGTCCTTCAAGTTCACTTGTTGATATACCACTAATGTTCATGACATTTTCTTTGATTTCCTTGACCTTCTTGGAGGCATCTCTGATAAAATTTTATCTTCTTTTTGTCCTTTTTTGCATAGATATGTTGCTCTCAATAGTTTCTGTATTACCGAAGAATTCTTCAGATGACTCCCTTGGTGCATCAAGTAGAGCTTTAGCATAAGTTTCCAGAACAGATAGGTCTACCTCACAACCCATCTCAGTAACCCAAAATAGTTCTAGGACTTACTGCTTCCATCCAAGTTTCATCTCTCTTAATGACAAAACAAATTTCTTTGTCATACTTGTCAATTATGCTCTGTGGTAGTCTCTCTCTTTCTCTCATCTTAGTTTGAAATGTTTTGAAATAGTCTGTGATGTTCTTAATACTGTCAGTGCCCATACCGGTGAAAGCATCCTGTATCTGTCTTCCTACTGGGATGTCATAACCAAAATCCTTGTGACGTATGTCGGGTATCTCTTTGGTAAAGTATAGCATCAGGCATACTAATAGGTTTCCAAAATGAAAAGTACCTTTCTTATCTCCCTTTATCTTCTTCAAATTGTCAATTAATTCATCTTTAAGCCATTCACACACATCAATCTTAGAATTATTGTTCACCATCTCATATGCACTGTGAATACAAAGGCTCTAAACATAATTTAGTCTATTTGCATGAGTTGCTTTGTATCCTAGTACCATACTCACATATCTCACATTTATATTCTTAACATCATTTATTCTAAGTGACCTATTATCAGATGTGGCTTCGGTTAAATCCATAACTCCCTTGTTACGTATTTTCTTCGTTTTATTAGGTCTACTACCGATTGAAGGTAAACTAGTAATTTCCTTAATTGCTTCCCTGGTTATCTTGCAAACTGACTCTAACCACATAAATTCTCTATGGACTCTACTCAATACAAGTCTGACAACTTCCTTTGGAAATTCGGGAATGTTCAGAATCTCTACAAAACCTGTCTCCCACAATTTTATGTTCAGGTTTGATCACACCATTTCCATCGGTAATAACCTCACTGAATATTTTCTTTAGATCCTCAGTCCCTAGGTTTTCTATTTTGCAATGTATGTAGATTCTAGGGTCTTCTGCAAATGCTACACCCTTCAGAATTTTTGAAAAAGCTCTGATAGAATCATCCTGTTTTGCAATCTCAGGGATAATCTTAAATATGGGTCTAGGGCATTTGACATTTTCCACAATGATAGGTTTTGCAATAAACTCTGGAACAGAAGATGAGGAAGTCATTTCAAAGATAAATACCTCTTAACCAAAATTATGAATGTCTGAAAATCACTTCGCAGCTTCGCCTTAGAATGCCCTTGCTTAGTTTCATGCTCTCTGCTTGTTTGAATGCTCGGTGAGTTCGAAATGAGGGTTTCCCGGTGCTTTATAGCCAAAAAGGTTCTTTAAAACTGCATTAAATGCTCGCCGATTAAGTGAAAAATTAACACACCTGTCGGTAAAGAGGAAATGTATCTTCTTACCATCAACCAAGGGTAGAATGCATGATTTTCAACTTGCTGCAATACCCCCTAAGGATTATTCATCAGTTAGATGAAGAATTTCCTGCCGGTGGAGGATTACTCTATTCTACCAGTGCAGAGATAGTTTCATCAGTTTTTTGATCACTCTTCTTAATCCATTGTTTTGAAAATTCTTGCTTTATTTCATCTACCTTTTCTTTTCCCTTCAAACTAGATCCTTTATTGTTCACCGATGCATTCTTGCTTCTATAGAATTTTGCAATATGTCCAATCTTGTTACATGCATAACAAGTTACATTATTTCTCTAAATATGTTTAACATATCCTTGACCGGTTTGTGATCTGCATTGACTAGATAAATGCCCAAATCTTCCACAACCATAGCATTTCACATTCATTCTACAGTTTTCTGAATTATGACCAACTTTGTTGCATTTGGAACATTGATCGGTGGGTGAGTTTATATTCTAATTATTTCTAAATCTACACTGATTTGTTCTGTGACCATACTTGTTGTAATTGAAATATTTCTCATTAAATTTATAAGCATTAGGTTGTCTTACCCGTTTGTTCTGATCTTGATTATTTGCAGTACCAAAACTTTCTCCATGTTCAAATCCAAGTCCATTTGTATCTCCATCAGGTTTCTGTCTTTTAAGCATGTCATCAAGTTCTTCTGAACTTTTCTTGAATTTTTCTTTTTGTTTATTTGCAGTAACCAACTTATTTTCCAGAATTCCAACTTGTCTCACAAGCTCAGCTTTATCATGTTGCATGTGAATCAGATATGTCCTTAACATATCATTTTCATGACCAAGTCTCAAATTTTCATTTCCAGCATCAATAAGTCTCCTAGTCAAGTCTTCTTCAGTCTTCTTTCTATCTTCAATATCCTTACATAACCTCATAGTCATATCTTGCATTTCATTCTTCATATTAGTGTTCTCTTGCCTTAAATTATTTGTAATGTCTCTAAGAGTCTCCTTTTCATCATCATCATTCTGCATTTTCTCATGAAGTTCCTTTCTCTTATTTTGTGCTATAACAAAGTTCTCCTGATGTCCTTTAATGAATTCCTGTGTAATCCTCAGATCATCTTCAAGTTTGATATTCTTCAATTTTTCTGCATCAAAATCTTCAAGAGCTCCTTCCAACTATTTTCTTAAGTTCTCCATCTGTACCGGTTTCAGAATCTCCCTCAAGCTATTAGGCTTTTGCAAATAGAGGACCAAGCTCTGATACCAATTGTTAGATTTAATGACAGTCCCAAAGACACTAAGAGGGGGGGGGGGGGGTGAATCAGTGTCTAACCGGTTAGCAAAATATTTAAACTTATTTATAACTTTGCAACCCAAAACAATGTACCGGTAAATAAGAATTATTGCAGTAAACAGAAATAATAGAGACAACATAGAAACACACCATAACACAAGATATTTAATGAGGAAACCCAGTGTGGGAAAAACCTCGATGGGATTTTTAACCCATAATATTTACTCATTGGCCAATGAATAAATACTACTTATAATAAGGGGCCTGCACATGTAGGGAGGCCAACAACTTAGAGCTTACTGCTCAATGAAGAGTCACACTGACTACAAAATGGATTATCAAATCCAATAAAATGTACTACTCAAACAACATCTCCAATGCCAGGTTCAGTACTGGTTTAAGCTCAGATAGATACCTTATCAAAAACCTTTGTTGTCAAAAATACAAATATTTTCTACCATACATACAATCTTATCTCCTCTACCAAAATGACCTATAAGATCTCATACATATATGAGTCTTTTACAATATACCATGTCGGCTTACAAAAGATAATTACATTACAATAAACAAAAGTTCATCCTATGTCGGCTAGGGTGCCGGTATGCTTTGTTGCCGATGTAATCTGAATGTCGGTGTAAGTGCTTGCCAATGCCGATGTTTGCTGGTGTATGAAGTTTGTGATGTTGGGCATGTAGAAACCAATTGCTGGTGTAAGTTTCCAGTTGGTTGCCATCAATGACAACATTAACTATTCTCATAAGAGTGTAGAATGCCAACAAAAGGAGGTTCTTATCTTTGAAAGAATTTGATGGTGGTCTGGTTAGATTTGTAGATGACAATGATCAAGGGAAGAGGAACACTATTATTGGATGGTAAGCATAACATTGATAATGTCTATTATGTTGAAGATTTAAGGCATAATCTTTTGAGGGTAGGACAACTGGTGGATAAGGGATTTCAGTTACAGTTCAAGGATGGAAAATGCAAGATTATCAATAGATCTGGATTGGAGATTGCAACCGGTACACAGACTAAAGGTAACATATTTCATTTGAACTCTGGTGAGAAGACATGTTTGATTGCACAAATTGATGAGAGTTAGCTATGGCATAAGAGGTTGTGTCATGTGAATTTCGATTGCATTGTGAAAATCAGTTCTACTAAGGCAGTTAGAGATATACCTAAGATTGTAAAGCCCTATAATCCGATATGTAAGGAATGTCAAATGGGAAAGCAAATCAGAACTTCTTTTAAGAGTATGCAAGACAAATCTAATGATGTTCTTGATCTTATTCATACTGATTTGTGTGGTCCTGCTAGAATCAAAAGTTTTCAGGGTGATAGATATTTCATGCTAATCATTGATGACTATTCTAGAATGATGTGGGTTACTTTTCTAAAGGAGAAGTCTGAAGCATTTGAAAAGTTTAAAATATTTAAAGCTAAAGTTGAGACAAAGACATGATTGAATATTAAATGCTTAAGGTCAGATCAGGGTGGAGAATTCACATCCGGTGAATTTAACAAGTATTATGAGAAGAATGGGATAAGGAGACAATTGTCTGCACCCCGAACACCTCAACAGAATGGTGTTGTGGAAAGGAAGAACAAAACTATCTTGGATGCAGCTAGAAATATGATGATGAAGGCTAATTTGCCTCATGTCTACTGGAGAGAAGCTTGTAAGCACGACAATATACACATTCAACAGAGTTCATATCAAAGGAGATACCGGTAAGACACCTTATGAGTTATGGTTTGGTCATACACCGACAGTTAAGTATTTCATAATCTTTGGTAGTAAATGATATATCAAAAGAGATGGTTCCATTGAAAAGTTTGATCCTAGATGTGATGAAGGAATATTTATTGGTTATTCTAATGAAAGAAAATCATATAGATGTTATAACAAAAGATTGCAGAGAATTATGGAGAGCACAAATGTCAAGGTGGATGAGCAGAACATAAGTCAAATCAAAATTTATGAGAGAGAATCGATAGTGGAAATTATCATAACTGAACCGATAGCACCTACACTAGAACAAAATTTTGAATCAGTTACTCCGGAAGTATCAAAAAACTCAACAGTAACTGAAGATCAAGGCAGAGGAATAGAAAATCAGAAGACTCCTAGGTATGTATGGTTGAATAATTCAAAAGATCAGATCATTGGAGAGAAAAACAAAGGAGTGATGACAAGAAGAAGGTTGGCAGTTGATGAGGTATGTTTAATTTCTAAAGTTGACCTAGCATCAGTAATTGAAGCTTGTAAAGATGAATGTTGGATGAAAGCTATCGAAGAAGAATTAGATTAGATAGAAAATAATAACAGATGGACTTTAGTTTCCCGACCTAAAAATAAGAATATTATTGGAACTAAATGGGTTCTTAGGAATAAATTGAATGAAGATGGACAAGTTGTTATTAATAAAGCTAGATTGGTTTGTAAAGGATATTCTCAGAAGGAAGGAACTGATTATGTTGAAACCTTTGCATTGGTAGCTAGGATTGAAGCTGTGAAATTATTTCTTGCTTATGCTGCACATAAGAACTACAAGGTTTATCAGATGGATGTTAAGTGTGTATTTCTCAATGGATATCTTGAAGAGGAAGTTTATATTGAGCAATCTGATGGATTTTCACTTTCAGATGACAAAAACATGGTTTGCAGGTTAAAGAAAGCTTTATATGGATTGAAACAAGCCCCTAGAGCTTGGTATGCAAGACTGGATAAATATCTTTTGAAGTTTGGTTTCACTAAAGGTAATGCTGATAGTAATTTATATTATAAGATCACTGATGATGACATATTGATTATTGAAGTCTTTGTTGTTATCATTTTTGGAGGTGAAGATAAGTTGTGTATGGAACTCTCTAACAATATGAAGAATGAATTTGAGATGTCTATGATTGGGGAGATGAAATTTTTCTTAGGTTTTTAGATTACTCAAACTAATAGGTATTTTCATTTGTAAAACTAAGTATGCTAGAGAGCTGTTGAAGAAATTTGGGTTGGAAAATTCTAAACCGGTTGGTACTCTGATGGTTACAAGTGAGAAATTGACAAAGAAAGATGCATCTGCATCGGTAAATCCAACAAGGTACAAGTATATGATTGGAGGTTTGTTATATCTGACTTAGACTAGACCAGATATAATGAATGCAATTTGTATTGTATCAAGATATCAGAGTGATCCTAGAGAAAATCATGAGAGTGCGGTGAAAAGGATTTTCAAGTATTTGCAGGGAACAACTGAATATGGTTTGTGGTATCCTAAAAATGAGGATTTTACATTATATGCATATACAGATGTAGATTGGGCTGGAGATGTTGATGACCAGAAGAGCACATTCAGTGGAGCTTTCTTTCTTGTAAAGAAGCTTGTTTCATGGATCAACAAAAAGCAGTCATGTACCTCTTTATCTACTGCTCAAGCTGAGTATGTTGTTGCTGCTACTAACTGTACACAAGTTCTATGGATGAAGAAAATGTTGAAGGATATAAAGGTGGATTGTAATGAACTGGTAGTTATTCACTTTGATAACTCTTTTGCTATTGATATATCAAAGAATCTGGTATTTCATTCTAAGACAAAGCACATATCTATCAAGTATAACTTTTTGAAGGAGAATGTGGAAGCAAATGAAGTCAGACTGGTTTATGTGAACACTAAAGAGCAGATTGTAGACATCTTCACTAAACCTTTGCCTAAAGAATCATTTGAGTACTTCAGAGATAGATTAGGGGTTTCTGCCCCTCTGATAGAGACCTGCGTGATGCTGATTGGCATAAGTATGACATGCATTATCAGAGCTATTACTCATTTCGGATTGATGTGGTGGTGCTACTACTCAGGGGGATTAGTCAGCTATAAGAATTAGAGGATTTATGATTTTTATTTGATATTTATGTCAGATATTTGATATTGATGTGAAAGGGGGAGAGTTAATTCTTGTGAAAAACATAAGGGAGAGATATATTCATTAGTGGAGTTTGGTTCAGAGCTTCATTTCTATATCATTTTGTGGGAGATTGTTGGCTGTCTTGCATAGGGGAAGACTTGTTTGACATTTTTTGGCACTTGGATGTTTTTCACATCTAGTGTTACCATCAATGAAAAAAGGGGGATATTGTTGGCAATTTGGGGGAATTGATTATGTGTTGCATTGATGTTTTGTCATTGATGGCAACACCGACTGTTTTGGTTGTTTACCGATTTTTGGTTGGTTCTGGTAGAGTGGTTGGATTATGATATTAATTTGGTATGCTTCGATATGCTTTGGTTTGTGGAACTGATTTGGATATGTCATTCATTCTATTCAGATGTGTATCACAATCAGCTGGTTCAAGATTTGATGACTCAGATACTATCATTTGTTCTAGTAAGCCTTTTGGTCACTGGTAAGTGTTTTACTGACATAGCTTTGTTGAAGATCTTTTGATGCACGTGATTTCTAGATGGATTTTGGGATGCTATTGGTTATCTTGTTCATATTTGTGTTGATTGGTGTTGTTGGATTTGGTTTATGGCGACCTATTTTGGGTCTGGTCTTATTCTACTAGGTTATGGACCGACTTATGTAACGTGTTGATGGGTGATCCCGATGCATTACTGAATGGATTCATTGATTGGATTATGTTGTTTTGATCTTAGGCTGACTTGGTTGATCATTGGATTGTGGGTTTATATTATGAATTTATTGTATTATCTTTCAGGTGGCTGACCTAATTGTTTAGGTACCAGGTTGGTATAAATATGATGTAAGATCTCTTTGTAGATCATGTTTATAGAATGGTTATGCGATTATCTGTGTGCAAATAATATTGTAATCATATAAAGGAGTTTTGGTTGATCATAGGTGATCAAATTGGGTTGGTAAGAGAGGTTTAAGACATCTGATATTGAGCTTAACTAGAATTGTACTTAGGCATAGTAGATGCTATCTTTGCAGTTCACTTTCCAGATTGTAGTCTAAATTTATTTTGTAGTCAGTGAGGTTCCTTTTGTGATGAGCAGTGCGCTCTAGGTTGTTGGCCTTCCTGCATGTGCTGACCCCTCATTCTTTAATCACATACTCACTGCAGAAGTATTATCTGACTGTGGGTAGGCTTCCCATCGTGATTTTTCCCTTTACTGGGTTTTCCACATACAAATCTTGGTGTCATGTGTTCTGGATGGATGGTAACTATTTTGTGATTTATGTTTATGCTTAATTGCTATATCAGTTATTCTGGTATTTGGTTTACGCATTGCGATATTGGGTTTATGTGTTCCGATAATAAGTATTTGAATGCTCAAAGTTTCGTAATATGTTGACAACTGATTCATCCCCCCCGCCTCTTAGTTATCCTCTCGTTATTTGAGTTGTCTAACAAGGAGCATGACTTGGTTTGGTATTTTATGTTGAACACATAGTACCACTGAGAGGGGGGTGAATTAGTGGTTTCTAACCTTTTTGATTTTCAAAATAAACTTCAGAATTTCAATTATTCTCTTAACCACTAAACAATCATACTGGTAGAACAAGATAGAAATCCAAAGAGATCATTCACACAAATAAAACTCACAACACCAGATTTATGAGGAAAACCCAATGTGGGAAAAACCTCGGTGAGAAACGCTGCTGGAGACTACTACTCCAATCCAACCTCATAGGTAAAATACTAACTTACAAAGATTTAGGGCACCAACCCAAGGAGCACCAACCCCTGCACTTTTAGGGCACCAACCCCTGCACCAAGATTCAACTTGATGAAGTATAATGAAATACTGTTTGAATGCAACTAAGGCTTCTTGTTGCAAATGAATTCTGCAACTCTTTGATCAAATAACTCACTGCCGATTGATAGTCTTTTCTCCTCCACAGAATCTCACACTACCGGTTGTGAGATTACTTTCTCAGATTCTCGATCTCTGTTATCTTTCTCTTCCTCTCTCTCATGCAGTCTCTCAACACACTGTGTTACTCTTGGATGTTGCCTGCTCTTGCCACACCTTGCCGGTTAGGCTCAATTGCAAGACTATAGTTATGTCGGTATAATCCTCTCACCGGTATGTCTGCTCACATACACTGTAACTTTCTTAGAATAATTTCTAGGGCAATTAATTCTTCTCTTTACTAACTCTCTCTTTTCTCTTCTTCTTCTCCACAACATCAACAACTACTTTGATTTGAGCTCTACTCTTTTTATCCATGATTTCCCGCTAGAAAGCGATTCAAACTTTGGAGCGGTTAGGGTTTCCTCTTCCCGACACAATATTCAAGAGATCCAATCCAGCTTGTCTTGGATTGATCACTTTTCCTTCAAAGATGCATCTATACACGGTTTCCATTCTCGAATCTATATTTTCTAAAAATAGCAATCTCAAAAATAAGATCTTCTGCCTTGAAATCCATTAATACGTAAAATGCTTCAACTGTTTCCTTTTTCGAGGTCTTTCTGGATTGGATTTTCTTTGCATTTATCTAGGTGCCAACTACTCTTTGATCTTCCTCTATCATTTTTTTTCCTCGAGACGCAATGGTCAGATACAATCTCATGATTTGTGGTTGTTTCATTAATGGCGATTATCTGGTTCAATGACCCTATCGTTGAGGCTTCACCGACCACAACATGTTTGCCACCTCTTCTCCACTTAGCACCACAATGATCAAAACATGGCCCACCAACACACAGTCGGTCCAGATAACTCATACCGGTACATTCCTTTTTTGGTATAACTTTCTTCTTCTGCTAACCCATAGAGCACACTATACTTTTAACACATGTTTGCCTCCGATAGTTTGAGATAACTTTAACATTCTGCCTCTTCATCATAAACACACAACCAACCTTCAGACCGGTTTGTACCTTACCGATAGGCCTTCATTCTTTCCGCTCACACTCATGTGAATATCCATCATTCTGGTTGACATCAATGACAACTTAATGCCAAAATGCCAACAATCTCCCCGTTTTGCATTGATGTTGACTTCTCGCAAGATACTCCATGCCAATACATTTATCCCCCTTTGACACAATGACAAAGGGTACTATGCACTCCCCCTTTGATCCATACCAAGCTCCCCCTTTGACCGCTATCAGCTCCCCCTAAACCACGTAAAGGCTTCCTAAATAGATGACACAACTCACAACTTTTGTTGGAGGTATTCAAAAGTGCTTACCGGTAATGGTTTGGTGAAAATGTCTGCTACTTGTTCGGTAGTAGGAACATAGTCCATCCTTACCTCCTGTCCTTCAACCTTTTCTCTGAGAAATTGGTACTTCATAGCAATGTGCTTTGTTCTAGAATGCATGATTGGATTATTTACTATGTTGATTGCACTCGAATTGTCACACCAGATGAGAATAGGATCAATAATGTCTACTTGTATTTCTTTGAGGGTCTGCTTCATCCAAAGCACCTAAGAGAAGCATGTAGCAACAACAATGTATTCAGCTTCAGCAGTAGATAGAGAGACCGAGTCCTGCTTCTTGCTATGCCATGAGACTAACCGGTCACCTAGAAAGAATGCACCACCACTTTTGCTCTTTCGATCATCAATGCAGCCTGCCCAATCAACATCAGTGTATGCTTCCAAGATTAAATCCCCTTGTTTAGGATACCACAAACCATAGTTGAGTGTCCCTTGTAGGTACCTAAAAATTTTGCTACTAGCATTCATATGTGACTGCTTTGGTGCAGCTTGGAATCTAGCCACCATGCATACTGCCTGAACTATATCCAGTCTTGAAGTAGTTAGGTACAGTAGACTGCCTATCATGGACCTGTATAGGGTCTGATCCACCACTGGTGATTCATCATTCTTGCTCAATTTGTTGTTGGTTAACATAGGGGTACTTACTGGTTTACAGTCTTCCAATTGAAATTTCTTCAACATCTCCTTTGCATACTTGATTTGTGAGATGAAGATTCCTAAATCTTTCTATAATATCTGCAACCCAAGGAAGTATGTCAATTCACCAAGCATTGACATCTCAAATTCTGACTGCATCTGATCAACAAATTCTTTGCAGAGGGTGTCCTTGTTTCCTCCAAAGATGATGTCATCTACATATACAACCACAATGATCATGTGATTCCCATCTTTCTTTATGTACAAATTTCTATTTGCACTTCCCTTTTTGAATCTCTGCTCCTTCCACTACTAATCTAATCTTGAATACCATGCTCTAGGAGCTTTCTTTAGACCATACAAGCCCTTCTTCAACTGACACACAAATGTCTCATCATCATGTAGCAGAAACCCTTCCGGTTGTTCCATGTACACTTCTTCCAAATTTCCATTTAGAAAGGTAGATTTTACATCCATTTGGTATAATTTATAGCCCTTGTAGGCAGAATAGGCTAGAAACATTCTAATTGCTTCTAATCTAGCTACCGGTGCAAATGTTTCTTCAAAGTCAATCCCCTCTACTTAAGAGTATCCTTTGCACACTAGTCTATCTTTATGCCTAACAATCTTACCTTCTTCCTTTATCTTGTTCTGGTAGACCCATTTAGTGCCAATGATGTTCTTATCTTCTGGTCTAGGGACTAATTCCCAAGTCTTGTTCTTCTCAATCTGTTGTAGTTCTTCTTCCATAACATCCATCTATTCTTGTCTTTTGTTGGCCTCATTGAATGTTTTAGGTTCCACTTCAGTCGTGAGGCATAGGTTGACTTGTTCATCATTCTGGGCAAGTCTTCTTCTAGTTTGCACATCATCACTCTTATTTCTGAGAATTTTCTCTTCTAGGTGATTCAACTGTACATACCGGTTGGGGGACTTCTTGGATGCTACCTCTGGTTTAGTATCTGACTAAACTTCATCATCTTCATCATCAGAGTTATTATACCGGTTAATCTGTGGTTGACATCCTTGTTACTACTTATCAAATTGCCATTAGTTTTATATCCAAAGTCATTCTATATACTCTAGTCGGTTACTTCTACCGAAATATTCAGTTGGTATGCACAGTCCAGTCGGTTATAGAAAAAAGTAGTCACAGAGCCCAGTATGCACCGAGTTGTCTACCGAGCATCATTCCATGTCTACCGAGCAGCAAAGATAATACACCAAGATGATATACAACGAGTGAAATGTGTTACCAGATTCATTGAACCTGGACACACATATGAAAACATGTTACAAGATCGAGGAACATAGAGCCGTTATCACATTGGAAATTGCACCTAAAGATTTTGTATGATTTTGAGGTCATCTAACCAATGAAATATTTTGCATGGTTATTCATTCAAGAAATCATGTTTGTAAGATCGAAGCAATGAATCAGATCATCGACATAAGAGATCTACTTATACAACATGAATTCAGGATTATAAATGTGTGTGTATGTGTGTATGAAGCAATACATGTGTGAGACATGAGAAAGCATCAAGTGTTATGACTGTTATAGAGACACAGAGGTCACCGAGAAGGTTTTCAGAGAACAGTCAAAGAATAGAGTAAACAAAAGGGTTTACCAAGTTACTTTATAAGTTACCGAGGTATGCTATAGGCAAGGTAATCTTATTTTGAGCACATAGAATCTGCTATAACATTCCAGATGTAAAGTTGCAGATATTTGTAAAGTTTTATTGAAAATTTTGAAGTTGTAAGAGAAACCTTTAACAGGGTAAAAGACTCTAATCAAGTCTATAAATTGTAAAGCCTCTAACCAGGTGCAACATTTAGATTAAGTGTTGTAAAATCCTTTAGCAAGGTAGATCTAACAAATCTTGATACTCCTAACAGGGTAAGCTATCAGAAATAGCTAAATATGTAGCTCTAACCGAGCAATCTTTATTATTGCAGTAGTGAAGTTGTGGGTGCCATCCCCACCGCAGTTTTTCTCTCTAACCAAGAGTTTCTGCGTAACCAAAATATATGTGTTATGGAGTGAATCATGTATGATTGTTATTTATTTGTTTTAGCTTTATGTTATGTTACAACAATTTTTGGTTTATGCATAAAAGTAAAGATATTGTTGATAAAAGGTTTTGAAGTACTGATTCACCCCTCCCCTCTTAGTACATTAGCTTTCCATATTGGGCCTAACAATTGGTATCAGAGCTTGAATCTTGGAAAAGGGTTTAACTACCTAAAGAGAAAGATCTTATCAATGGAAGGATACAAACAATCTCAGAGGATTATGTATCTGCAAGAAGAGCTGGATCATGCTAATCAAGTGATTGCAGACATGCAAAGATAGATGTAAAAATCTCTAAAAGTGAGAAGAAGATTGTCTGATGATTTGTAGGACTCTCAAGAGTTAGTGGAACAAATTGAGACATCATCTGAGAATAGTATGTCTGAAGAGACTGAAGAAATGATTGGACAATTGAAAGAAAAGAACAAAGCATTGGTTGATCAACTAAAAGCAATGAAAAGAGAACATGAACATTTCAGCACACAGATGACTGAAAATCTTGATGCATTAAGGACAACCGAGGATAAAGTAAGAGATCTAGAAAGAGAGAAAAAACAACTTGAAGCTTTAGTATCTGATAAGAATGATGAAATCATAAGGTTGACTGGGATTCAACAAAATCTGTCAAATCAACTAGGTTATGCACATCATGAAGCAAATCTGAAAGATGATGAAAATCAAGCATTGAAACTTGAAGTATCAAGGTTGACCAATGAACTTGAAACAGAGAAGAAATCCAAAGAAACATTGAAGAAGAGTTATGAAGCATCAAAGATGTTGGATGAGCAACTGAATACAAGACGACCCTACAAAGATGCAGGACTCGGTTACAAAGGAAAAGACTCTACTGAGAAGGGAATCTGTACTATCGAGAGAGGAGAATCATCAAAGCAAGCTGGAATCAAGAAGAACATCAAAAGAAAGAAGCCTATTTGCAACTATTGTGGAAATCAAGGTCATACTGCCAACAAGTGTCAAATCAAAAAAGGTACGCAACTGAATGTCACTAAGTCCAATGGTTATTGTTACAATTGCAATAAATATGGTCACACATCTAATCAATGTAGGACAAAGTCTGTTAACAATTATCAGAAGGCAAAATTCAAAGGGTTTTGTAAAAATTGCAATAGATATGGACATAGTACCGAGAAGTGTTGGTTTAAGCAAAAGAACTACATGTGGTCTGCACACCGAGCAAATACTAAAGGTTACTGAACTCACACAGATCCTTACTGACAATATTCTGCAGTACCATGGGATTACAATACAAGGATATGGTGTGAATGTTGTGGAAGATATGGACATATAAGTGCCAACTATTTTATAAGGTTTGGAATGAACAACCGAAGATCATGGAGAAATCCTGGTATGGCATGTTTTCATTGTCACAAAGTTGGGCGCTTGGCTGGAGATTGCAGATATCAACCTAGAGAAGACACTGAGGAAATAAAAGAGAAATTAAAGATGATTTGGAGAAAGAAGGAAATTATGTCAAATGAAGAAAGCACCTTACCTACCAAGTTAGGTGCTCCCATTCCAAATTAATCGGTAAAGGTATGAAGGGACTACATTCTCTCAAGGTTAAATCTTAACAGTTCCTACTTTAGTATGTACTTAATTCAAAATCTACATAGTTAAGATGTAGTTGTAAGCTTGAAATTCTATCAAAGTCTTTTGGAGCACTTTACAGGAAACCTGTGAAGTCGGTGAATACAGGAAGCCTGTCAAGTCAATAAAATAAGGAAGGTTGGTTACTCGGTTAAAGCACAAAAAGGAAAGAAAGTTTAGTGGAACCGAGTGCATTTAATGTTTTAACCTAACCTGCATGGAGCCCGATAAGGTTTATTGTGTACTTAAAGTATTTTCACAGTCATTTTCACTCACCAAGTTTTTGAGAAAGTAGAGCAGAGCGAATCAAGGAGATCAAACCTCCTACAAAGAAAAATTCAAGGTATTTACATCAATCTCTACGCATTGTTAAGCTGGTTTACCGATCTTGTTGAATTATTATTATCTGCTGAGTGTGAAGCGTCTGCTGTTTGAATCCTCAAACCCTAAGGTTCCTTTGCTAGTTTTTATCTGAAATCTAGAATGGCACCTAAGATCCAAGATCCCGTTGTTGTCAAGAATATTGAAAAGCCCTCACTAAAATAATCTTTGACTCCCAAAGTTGCATCTGAACCAAATGAGAAAACCGCTTTTTCACTCATCCCAGATCGATTTTTGTTAGCCGAGGATGTGAGATTCTTCACCAAATGTCATGTTGAAGAACTCGGTCACGTTGAAATCAAAGATGCATATGATGAATTGTGCATCGATGGTAAAATGGATAGCAAGTATGAGCACATCAAGATCAAGGGATTAACTGAAGCCCTAACCTATCCCCATGTGTTCAAACCCCAATGGGTCAAGTTTGTTTTGAGTAGAGTGCATGATGACTTCATGTGGCTAGAAGAGCAACCGTTTAAAATCACTAAGGAAATCATTCATTTGATCACCGGTTACCCTATCTATGATCATGCCCGAGCACAGAAAATGATATCACAAAAGGAATTGATCAGTTTGACCGGAGTAGAATCAGACTGCAGAGGACTGAAGTTAAACAATGTCACTGATGCAGAACTAAAATTTGCCATTAGAGTAATTGGTTACTGTTTCTACCAATCAGCAAGGGAAAATAGTGTACCTTGTGCTGCAGTGGACCTAGCATACAAAATTATGAAGAAAGGCATGAAAATTGACTTATGTGAGGTATTGTTGAAGAACCTGTTTGAAAATCTAAACACAATCAGGAAGCCGAAGAAGAACAACTCAGAAAATACACTAAAGTTTGGATCACTGCTTGTATGCATGTTTTTCTACTTTGAAAAGTTCTTTCCAACAGTCAGTAAAGTTGTTTGGGAACTACACCGACCAATCACCCATCAGAGCAATGACTTCATTAAGAAGTTAGGTGATAATTTTAATGATATAATGGATGATTACTTCAGCAAGTTTCAAGAGAAAATGCATAACAGGTACCGGATTCCACCCCAGCTAGTGGAGAAATACAAGGATGAGATATGTTTTGAAGTAGACACCGATTACTGTTATGTGAATGTTGTGGAACCAAGAACTCAATCTTTGCCACCTATGGGTTACGAGATTGATTTTGACCTCACACAACAGCAAATCGATGCATTTCTTACATTACCAAGGCATGCTACCAAGCTGAGGTATGGAACCTATGAAGAAGTGAAGGAAAAAGTAAAAATGAGCATTGTAGTACCCAAAGCTACAAGAAAGGCAACAAAGATGATAAAGGCATTAACAAAGAAATTTGGAGAAGAGTCTTCCTCCACACCTATCAAAGGCACACTAGCCATTACCGAAGAGGAATCAGAAGCCCAAGAGGCAGCCATAACACTGAGCACTAAATTGCCTAAGGGAAAAGTGTTGAAAAGAAAGAAATAGGACACTTCAAATGCCCTACTGACTCCTCCAACAAAGCGACCTAACACAAGGGCATCTGCAGCTTCACCGAGTAAGAAACAAAAAACTGTTGCCGCTCCTAAGGTAACAAGAACTTACAAGAAATCTACTCAGAGACTCATTTTGTCAAAAGAGTCGAGTGACACCGAATCTGAAGATGCAAGCAAATTTCAGATTGTCAAGAGCAAGAAGGTAGATGTACATAGTGTTGAAAATTTTTGTACTAATCTGAAGGAATATGGTGGATTTAGTGGATTCAGATATGTTAAATATGAATCCAGATCTGCTGATGAAAAGAAATAAATAGAAGAAGTTGTCATTTGCACACTTCTAAAATTTTGAGTGGTCCCATTAGAAGTATGTAATTCTCTTCCTAAGGAATTATATGCACATTTTGAAAATAGATGGCAATATGCCCTAGACTTGGAGAAACAAATCAGAGAAAGAAGTCTGGTGCATCTCTTTCCTGATATGTCGGTTGAAGAAATCAAGGATCATTTGAAAAATAGCCAAACACAATTTTTGGTCAAACAAAAGGCTTTGAAATTGATGAATGGCCTATATATTGAAGTGGAGAAGGAAACAAAAGAACAATGGAAGGAAATCTTTCGAAGAAAGAATGCTGGTGAACAATCTACAGTTGAAATTGTTGATGTCACCGAGCAAGACCCTGCTGACACCATTCAAATAGATGAAGATATCATGGATACAGAGGCACCTGAATAGGAAATGATGGAAGGCACTACATATGCAAAACTTATATCCAGTGAATCAGTTTTGGAACAAGTTCAGCCTTATCCACCTATCAATCAACCTGTCTCAACCGAAGCCCCTCAAGATACGGAACAAGGCACCGAAGGTCACAAGTCTACAGCAGAAGGTACTTCTCAAGAACAGACCTCTCAAGCACCTTCTAGCACGGAAAATGTTGCAACTGAGATACCAAGTACTGAGACACTAAAGGACACTACAGAGGCTAAATAAACTGACCAAAGTGTTGCCTCTACCGAGCAACCTACCGAGGGTCCTCAAGCCTCTCAAGCTATTGTAGTGGTTCACCCGGCCAAAGGTAAAGAAAAGAAGATGAAAAAGAATAGTTTCAAAATAGATTTGTCCAAACCAATAGTGTTGCCCAATGTTGATATATCAAAATTAAAGGGGAAAGCACTCATTGATTTCGGTGAACTATGCAAAGTAAAGGCCGAACAGGAGAAGCAAATGGCCATAAAAAAGAAGAATAAAGTACTTCAGAAGGTGAAGACACTACTATCAGATATGCTACCTACAGCTACAGTGTCAACCGATGCAACCATCCATATTCAACTAGATGAACTCCTTAATCAGATAGAGACATCTGGAGTAGATGCATCTGAATATTTGAGCAAGTTAAAAGACAAGGAGCTCACTGCTAAAATGATAGAAGAGGTACAGAAATCCATTGTTGTTGGCAAGGTAAAACTTGTTAAATTTATTGCTGAGTTGTGCCCTCAACTCAAGCACATTCCTTCATTATTTCAGAAACTCTGCATATTTTCTTTATTCATTAAGGATATTAAAAATAAAACAGAAGCAATTGAGAAAGAGATCACCGATCTCTCAAATAAGTTGACCCCAGAGCCCAATTCAGTTCAGAATTTTTATACCAAGCTACAACAGCTCATGGCTCAACAATTGGAATTGAGGAATGAAGAACACAAGATCCGGATGGACATAATGACACTTCAGACATTATTCCTTCCTCATCTTTCATCCATCCAAGAATAGATCAACCGAGCCACATACCTCTCTAATACACAAGAGGGAAGCACTTTAGATGGCTTAATCTCATTATTGGCCGATATTCATGCGTAGAATTCTTTAATGGACAGTGTAAAGGATGCACTCTCTGTCGCTCTCACCGAAGCACGGACAACGTACAAATCCATTTTTGACTAGTTGCCACCTCCAAATGGTAATTAAATTTTGATGTTTGACAAAAAGGGGGAGTGTATAGTATTCAAAGTATCAAACAACAGGAGTGTAATATACAAGGGGGGTATACCGAGCAGAGTATCCAACAGCAGTGAACCGAGCAGTGAACAGAGAAAAGAACACTGATTACAGAATATTGATCACCGAGCATACATAATCAGAGTTTTGTACAGTATATTGATAAGGGGAGTATATATCTGAATATACTATTTCATTGACTAGTGTATATACCATGTGATTAGTCAAATTTTGTAAAGTATATAGATTTTTGAGTTATGACTTTGAAAGTAGTTTTGTCAAACATCTCAACTAATGTCAAAAGGGGAGATTGTTACTACTTATCAAATTGCCATTAGTTTTATATCCAAAGTCATTCTATATACTCTAGTCAGTTACTTCTATCGAAATATTCAGTCGGTATGCACAGTCCAGTCGGTTATAGAAGAAAGTAGTCACAGAGCCTAGTATGCACCGAGCTATCTACCGAGCATCATTCCATGTCTACCGAACAGCAAAGATAATACACCGAGATGATATACACTGAGTGAAACGTGTTACCAGATTCATTGAACCTAGACACACATATGAAAACGTGTTACAAGATCGAGGAACATAGAGCCGTTATCACATTGGAAATTGCACCTAAAGATTTTGTATGATTTTGAGGTCATCTAACCAATGAAATATTTTGCATGGTTATTCATTCAAGAAATCATGTTTGTAAGATCGAAGCAATGAATCAGATCACCGACATAAGAGATCTACTTATACAGCATGAATTCAGGATTATAAATGTGTGTGTATGTGTGTATGAAGCAATACATGTGTGAGACATGAGAAAGCATCAAGTGTTATGACTGTTACAAAGACATAGAGGTCATCGAGAAGGTTTTCAAAGAACAGTCAAAGAACAGAGTAAACAGAAGGGTTTACCAAGTTACTTTATAAGTTATCGAGGTATGCTATAGGCAAGGTAATCTTATTTTGAGCACATAGAATCTGCTATAACATTCCAGATGTAAAGTTGCAGATATTTGTAAAGTTTTATTGAAAATTTTGAAGTTGTAAGAGAAACCTTTAACAGGGTAAAAGACTCTAATCAAGTCTATAAATTGTAAAGCCTCTAACCAGGTGCAACATTTAGATTAAGTGTTGTAAAATCCTTTAGCAAGGTAGATCTAACAGATCTTGATACTCCTAATAGGGTAAGCTATCAGAAATAGCTAAATATGTAGCTCTAACTGAGCAATCTTTATTATTGCAATAGTGAAGTTGTGGGTGCCATCCCCACCACAGTTTTTCTCTCTAACCAAGAGTTTCTGCGTAACCAAAATATATGTGTTATGGAGTGAATCATGTATGATTGTTATTTATTTGTTTTAGCTTTATGTTATGTTACAACAGTTTTTGGTTTATGCATAACAGTAAATATATTGTTGATAAAAGGTTTTGAAGTACTGATTCACCCCTCCCCTCTCAGTACATTAGCTTTCCATATTGGGCCTAACAATCCTTTGTGCATATCTTCATCAAATTTTACATGCACACTCTCAACGACTCTTGTTAGTCTTTTATTGTAACATTTGTAGGCCTTGTTGTTAGATGAGTAACCGAGGAAGATTCCTTCATCACTTCTGGAGTCAAAACTTCCTGGACCATCCATATCTTTCTTGATAAAGAACTTACTTCCAAATACTTTGAAGTATTTGACTGATGGCTTCCATTCATACCACAACTCATAAGGTTTCATTTTGTTGTTTGTTCTTAATTGAACCCAGTTTAAGGTATAAGTAGTTGTATGAACAAATTCTTTCCAATATGTGTCCGACATACTGGCCTTATTTAACATGGTTCTGGCCATCTCCTTGACTGTCATGTTCTTCCTTTCTACCACACCATTTTGCTGTGGTGTCCTAGGAGTAGAGTATTGCCTTCTAATTCCATGTTTTTCACAATAATCTTCAAATTCATTTGATGTAAACTCTCCACCCCTGTCTGATCTTAGGCAATTTAACCTATGCCCACTTTCTTTTCCAACCATCTTTCGAAAGATATTGAATCTTTCAAATGCTTGTGATTTGTCTTGCAAAAAGGTGACCCATGTCATTCTTGAGAAGTCATTAATGAAGAGCATAAAATATATTTCACCAGCAAGTGCTCTTGTCCTAGTTGGACCACACAGATCTGTATGCACAATTTCAAGTGGTCCTGAGGTGTTGTGCTCTTTTGTCCTAAAGCTCACTTTAGTTTGCTTACCTTTTACACATTCATCACAAAATATGTTTACCGGTTTGATGATAGGTGAAATATTCCTCACTGATGGTATGATGAAAGAATAAGTATCCAGTAGAATATAGAGAGGGGGCGTTGAATCAGTATAATGAAAAATTGATACAAAGTTACCAAACTCAAACTCAGTCAAACAAAGTAAACATATCTCAATCAAGATCAATATTCATAAGAATACTTGACATCAACCGGTTTAATTGTTATGACCACTTTAACAGTAAACAACTTCAATCTTGTGAACATCAACAATGCTTAATCATAACTCAACATATTCATCTCTCAATGCTTCTACTTAACATGCCTTATCAAAAATTAACCAAATCAACAAATAAGATCACAACCACGAAAGCATTCACCACTTGACAAAAATGTTTATACGTGGAAAACCCAAATAGGTAAAAACCACAATGAGATGGGACTCACAAAGATAGCTATTTGAACTCTTCTAAAGTTTGCCCTGTTAGGAGCCAAGCTTGTTAAAGCTTTACAATAAGTCATGTTAAGAACTAATTCCGGTTAGGAATCACCCGATTAAGGGATTTACAAATATACCTTGATTAAAAGCACAATACCCTGTTAGGAGTAACCTCGCTGGAGGATTTAAGAATCCAAGCTAATGGACCACCTTGTTAGAGGATTTAATGAGTAACCAAGCTTGTTAGAGCTTACCCGGTTAAGGGATTTTACTTCTGTTGTAATTGTTAGAAAACAACAGGTTTTCTTGATCTGTCTGAGTAGCACTATATTTGCTTGATCAGATCCTTCTAAGCTTCAATCTGCCTTCACTCAAAGTGCAGATCCATTCACCGTTGGGCAACTACACACTCAACAGGTTTTCTACCAATCTTACCAACAACCTTTACAACAACTTCATCGACCTTATATAGAAATCAATTAGGTCAGTAACATAGAAAAAACCTAATTCTCATCATCGAGATTACAAACAAGTTGCTACAATCTTGACCGTTAGAAATCATGACAATCTCTTCACATTATTCAAGAAAATTCCAACTACTCCATGATCACCGCTTCATAGGACTTTGTAACTCATCACACGTTGTGCATTAAATGCAATCCACTTTGCTCCTTCCCTAGACAATAAGCAAACACACCAAAACAATTTGAATATATCCTCACTCAATGATCACACGTGTCTTCATCATTACTGCTCATTAGATAATAAACTATCAAACTTGATTGGTTAGGGTTTAACAACTGATAGGGTTTACCAGTTACAATGCATAGAAAGGTTTAACACTTTACATCGATTTATCTCACAAAATTAACATACAATTTTACAACATCTTCCACAAAGCTCTCTTTACCGGTTACCAGCCAATATCAAAAACAACAATATCAACAATAACATAAATACCATTACCGGTTCAAGTGACATCAATGACAACATATCATTAATGCAATCTCTATGCAAAATACCAACAAACTCAAAATTCCAACAATCTCCCCCTTTGGCATTGATGGCAATATAAATATCAATGCCTCTGATTGATGTTGAGATTGGTGAATAGGAATCCTAGTTTACATTACCAAGTATTCACCTTGCTTTGTCTTGTCTTCAACTTGCCGCTAGTTCACCTAATCAGACATATAATTCTTCTCCTTAATCAGATTATTCTTCTCCCCCTTTGACAACAATGCCAAAGTGAAAGTAAAACATGTAATTCTTCTCTCACTGTGCATCAACAACATTTTGCAACTTGATGCTCCCCCTGTGGAATACGTCCACTTCTTCATCAATCCATGTAAAATTTTGCAAGTGGTTCAGAGACTGATGCAATCAACATCATGCTCAACTAACTTAATGAAGAGGGACAACCCCAATGGACTTCTAAGATACTTGAAAGTGGTCTTAGGCAGAGGTTAGCTAAAGATATCTACAAGGTGCTTCTTGGTAGAAACATGCTCCAAGATAACATCTTTACTTTGAAATTTTTCCCTCAAGAAGTGATATTTCAATTCAATGTGCTTAGTCCTTACGTGCAAAACATGATTTTTTTGAAATGTTTATTGCACTTGTATTATCACACAAAATCTTTATTGGTTTTGAGATTTCCATCTTCAAACCTTCCAAAATGTGCCTCATCCACATAGCTTGTGTGCAATTCATATAAGCTACTACATACTCAGCTTCAACAGTATATTGTGAAGTGCAACTCTTCTTTTTACTAATCCAAGAGACTAGCCTTCCTCCTAGAAAGAATGCTCCACCAGTAGTACTCTTCCGATCATCAATATTTCCTGCCCAATCAACATCTATGTATGCTTTCAAATCAAAATCTCCACCATATGGATACCATAACCCATAGTCAACAGTACCTTTCAGATATCTAAAAATTCTCTTGGTTGACATCATATGTGCCTCCTTTGGATTCTTCTGAAATCTAGCAACAATACCAACTGCATGGGTAATATCCAATTGACTGTGAACAACATAGTGTAATTTGCCAATCATTGACCTATATTCCTTTTCATCTACAGACTTAGATGCATCTTCCTTGGACAATTTACAACCTGTAACCATTGGGGTTCCAACTGGTTTACAATCACTTGTACAGAAAGTATTCAAAACCTCTTTCACATACTTGGATTGAGTAATGAAAGTACCATTCTTCATCTGTTGTATCTGTAAGCCTATGAAATTTTTTATTTCGCCTACTAATGACATCTCAAATTCATTCTTCATTTCACCTGCAAAGAAATTACTCATGTCATCATTACCTCCAAATATAATGTCATCTACAAATACTTCATTGACCAGTATATCATCTCCTTCAGACTTGAGATAAATGTTGTTGTCATCATTGGTTCTAATAAAGCCTATCTTTATCATATGAGTATGAAGTCATTCATACCATGCTCTGGGTGCCTGATTTAATCCATTCAAGGCTTTATGCAATTTGCATACCATGTCTTCCTTATCTATCAATGCATAACCATCAGGCTGCTCTATATAAACCTCTTCTTCCAATATTACATTGAAGAATGCAGACTTGACATCCATTTGGTATACCTTAAACTTCTTATGAGTTGCAAATGCAAGTAGTGTTCTGAAACCTTCCAATCTTGCTACTGGTGCAAAATTTTCTCCACAATCCTCTCCTTCTTCTTGCACATATCCTTTGCATACTAATCTTGCCTTATTACGAATTACAACACCATCTTCATTTAATTTTTTTTTGAACACCCATTTAGTACCTATAACATTCTTGTTTACTAGTCGAGGTACCAGGGTCCAAGTGTTGTTCTTCTCAATTTAATCTAACTCCTCTTCCATAACTTTCACCAAATGGCTCCTTAGCACTTCTAGGTTCAAAGGTGGATACCATGCAAGAGTTCTCTCTTATTCTCCTTCTAGTTAGTACTCCAACATCCTTATCCCCAATTATTTGTTCAGAACTATGATTCAGTCTCACATACCTAGGAATAACATGATCATTCTCTTCAAGTTCAACTTCATTATCATCTTCCTCCGAATTTATTTGTTCCGATTGAACAAGTACATCAGGATTTTCTTTACCAGTTTCTGATTTAACAGTTTTAGGTTGCAAAAGCAAAATGCAAGGATCTTCATCCTTCTCAGAATTGGTTCCTTCTGAAATTTTAGGACATTCATCTACACGAACATCAGCACTCTCAACAATTTTTTGTGTCCAGTTGTTGAAGCATTTATAGGCCTTACTCTTGGTGGAATAGACAAGAAATATGCCTTCATCACTCTTAGCTTCAAACTTGCTTATGTAATCACCTCTTTTAATAAAATATTTTCTTCCAAATATCTTAAAACATCTAACATCAGGTGATCTCCCATACTAGTACTCATATGGGGTCTTGTTCTTACCTCTTTTTACCAAAACTCAGTTCATTGTGTACACAGTTGTACTTACAGCTTCTTTCCAAAAATTTTTTGATACACCTCCTTGTATCAACATAGTTCTAGACGCTTCAACCACTGACCGGTTGTTTCTCTCTGCTATACCATTATGTTGTAGTGTCCTTGGTGCAGAAAGCTGCCACTTTATACCATTATCATCATAATATTTAGTGAACTCTACAGAAGTGAATTCACTGCCTTGATCTATTCTTAGACATTTTATCTTTTTGCCACTCTCTTTCTCAGCTAAGGCTCTGAATGACTTGAATTTAGTAAAATCTTCATTCTAATCCTTCAAGAATGTGACCCACATTATCCTTGAACAATCATCAGTGAAGATCATGAAGTATCTGTCACCTTGAATGCTTCTTATTCTTATTCTTATTGGTTCACATAGATCTGTATGAACCAAATCTAACAAGTGCTCTGCTGAGAAGGACTTACTCTTAAAATTTGAAGAAGTCATCTTTCCTAGTTGACATTCTTTACAAAGAGCATTAACCAGTTTGTCTAGCTGAGGCAGACCTCTTATTGTCTTAGACTTGCTTACTTTAACAATATTGTCAAAATTTATATGACAAAATATTCTATGCCAAAGCCAGCTATCATCTATTTTTGCAATCAAACAGTTGCTAACTTTAGGATTGAGATGAAATAGATTACCTCTGGTCTGTTTCCCGATTGCAATCAATTCACCTTTGTTGTCAAAGATTTTACACATTCCATTTTTGAACTCCAGTGGGTATCCTCTGTCATTAGTTGTACCACACTTAACAGATTGTGCTTTAGGCCTTCAACCCAATAAACATCCTCAGCACTGCTCTTCCCATTAAGAGAAATAACTCCCTTACCTTTAACCATACAGGGTGAGTCATTGCCAAATCTAACAACACCGCCATCAAATTCTTTTAGGGAAATAAATTTTCTCCAATCATCAGTCATGTGATGTGAACAACTACTATCAATGATCCAATCATCAGAGGTATCCATTCTGGATACTAGTGCCTTTTGATCTAATATTTCTTCCTTAATAACTACAAACACAATATCTTCACTAGCATCATCATCAGATTCTTCATCAGTAATACCACTATCAATAGCTACAAGACAATCTCTCTTGCCTTTACCCTTATATTTCTTAAATTTGTCTCTTTTGTATTCATTTTCACCATTAGGGCAGTTTGTTGCTATATGACCAATCTTGTTGCATGCAAAACATTTTAAAGGTAGCTTACCTCTATATTTACTAGTGCCTCTAGGCAGTCGTTTTGCCAACAATGCTTCAAGTTCCACTAAGTTGTCTTCATCTTCAGTATCTCTGTTGGATCTAGATTCATAGTTATGGCCGGTATCTCTACTTATTCTCACAGATGGGTTAGAGAGAAAAGCTCTAAATGCATATTCTAATTTTTGTACACTACCATCATAGCCATTTGGTTCAAAAGCAGTAAGTTTGCCCATAATAGAGTCAAGAGTTACCTTTGTCTTTTCAATGGTTTTTAGCTCCTAAATAGCTGCAACTCAGATAGCATAGATCGGTAGCAGGGTTCTCAGTACCTTACTAATTACTGTGGCATCTTCCACTTTCCCTCCTGCACTCTTTATCTCACCAACTATCTCTTTAATCCTTTGACCGTACTGTTGGATATTCTCACCTTCAGACATCCTCATGTCATCAAACTTTTCTCTTAAACTCTCCTCTTTGGTAACCTTAACATGTTCATCACCGCTATAAATCTCTTCTAATTTCTTCCATACTAAATATGCAGTTTCAAGACCATGAACATCTACATATTCAACATCAAACAAGGAACTGATAATAGCTTCTAATGCGTAGTGATTTTCTTGTTGTTCTTTCTTCTGATCATCAGTCAAGGGTCTAGTAGGTGCAGTATACTTATTTTCTATATGATCCCAATACTGACTACCAAGACTCTTAATGTAAATCTTCATTCTGTCACTCCATATTCCTATAGTTATCTTTGTTGAACTTCAGACCTTCTTTCTTCATCATGATCTACAAGATATTTTCCTCAAGCTGTTAGGCTTTTAGATTAAGAGGACCTGAGTTACTCTGATACCAATTGATGGTATGATGAAAGAATAAGTATCCGGTAGAATACTGAGAGAGGGGGGGTGAATCAGAAAACTGATACAAAGTTCCCAAACTCAAACTCAGTCAAACAAAGTAAACATATCTCAATCAAGATCAATATTCATAAGAATACTTGACATCAACCGGTTTAACTGTTATGACCACTTTAACAGTAAACAACTTCAATCTTGTGAACATCAACAATGCTTAATCATAACTCAACATATTCATCTCTCAATGCTTCTACTTAACATGCCTTATCAAAAATTAACCAAATCAACAAATAAGATCACAACCACAAAAGCATTCACCACTTGACACAAATGTTTATACGTGGAAAACCCAAATACGTAAAAACCACAATGAGATGGGACTCACAAGGATAGCTATCTAAACTCTTCTAAATTTCACCCTGTTAGGAGCCAAGCCTGTTAAAGCTTTACAATAAGTCCTGTTAAGAACTAATCCTGGTTAGGAATCACCCAGTTAAGGGATTTACAAATATGCCTTGATTAAAAGCACAATACCCTATTAGGAGTAACCTTGCTGGAGGATTTAAGAATCCAAGCTAATGGACCACCTTGTTAGAGGATTTAATGAGTAACCAAGCTTGTTAGAGCTTACCCGGTTAAGGGATTTTACTTCTGCTGTAATTGTTAGAAAACAACAGGTTTTCTTGATCTGTCTGAGTAGCACCATATTTGCTTGATCGGATCCTTCTAAGCTTCAATCTGCCTTCACTCAAAGTGCAGATCAATTCACTAGTTGGACAACTACACACTCAATAGGTTTTCTACCAATCTTGCCAACAACCTTTACAACAACTTCATCGATCTTAAATAGAAATCAATTAGGTCGGTAACATAGGAAAAACCTAATTCTCATCATCGAGATTACAAACAAGTCGGTACAATCTTGACTGTTAGAAATCATGATAATCTCTTCACATTCTTCAAAAAAATTCCAATCACTCCATGATCACCGCTTCATAGGACTTTGTAACTCATCACACGATGTGCATTAAATGCAATCCACTTTGCTCCTTCACTAGACAATAAGAAAACATGCCAAAACAATTTGAACATATCCTCATTTAATGATCACATGTGTCTTCATCATTACTGCTCATCAGATAATAAACCATCAAAATTGATCGGTTAAGGTTTAACAACTTATAGGGTTTACCGGTTACAATACATAGAAAGATTTAACACTTTACACCGGTTCATCGGTTTATCTCTCAAACTTAGCATATAGGTTTACAACATCTTCCACAAAGCTCTCTTTACCGGTTACTAGCCAATATCAAAACCAACAATATCAGCAATAACATAAATACCATTACTGATTCATTTGACATCAATGACAAAATATCATTAATGCAATCTCTATGCAAAATACCAACAAACTCAAAATGCTAACACTCACACAACCCTTTTTGATTACTGCAACTAGGTTATCAAAATTTATGCGTCCTAATCTTTGGTGCCATAGCCAACTTTCATCTACTTGTCCTAACATACATTGGGACTCACAGTATTCCTTCAGATTATAAACATTTCCATTTGTTCTCTTTCCTTCTGCTACAACTTTACCAGTATTGTCTTTCTTTATCTGGCAATCGGTTGAGTCAAAGGTGAATTTGTAAGCTTTGTCACACATCTGACTCACACTCAACAAGTTGTGCTTTAGGCCTTCCACATAATATACATCACATGCCTTCAATTTTCCATCAATTCTTAGAGTTCCTTTTCTCTTTATTTTGATGGAAGAATTGTCTCCAAAATTTACTGATCCACCATTCCAGTCTTCAAGTTTAATGAAATTCTTTTTGTCACCAGTCATGTGGTTTGAACAGCCATTGTCTACCACCCATAGATTTTTCCTTTCAGCATGTAAGGCAATCTGTACTATGAGACTTGATTCTGCCTTTTCCTTTTCTTTCTCAACCCAACCTGGTTTGGTCTCCTTCTTCCTGTCGCCTGCTATATTGAGCTCAGGTTCAGTTACTAGCTATTGAACCGTATTTGTCTTCTTCTAATTGATCTTTTGGTTTTTACAAAACTTTGCTATGTTTCCAAACCCTTGACAGTTATAGCATTTTATATTTTCATTTAAGGGAACATCCTTAAAATTATTGAAGGGTACTAGTTTATTATTTCTATAATCAAAACTCTTATGATGATATTCATTGCACTGATAACAGATAAAATTCATATCCCAAAGTGCATTAAATGGATTTCTACTTTCATAACTCTTGGAGGGCTGATTGATTAGTCGACAGTCAGCTATTCTATGCCAAAATTTGTTACACCGATAACAGTAACCATGAAAGTTTGGAACATACCGGCTAGGTTGTCTTGGTCCTAAATGGAGCTACCTCATTGGGGGTCTTCCCTTCATGTTGTTGAGTCTAGTGAATCCTTCATGGTCAATTCCTACATTTCTCCTTGGATTTTCATGTTGGTACAAGAAGTGTGACCTTCGGTTCATTGTTGTATGTTGATTTGAGTGGCAGTTTCCAACAACATCCGCATATATCTTTTTGCTGGTATCCTTGCCTACAGTGAATGTCTTCTTTTCTTCACCTTTAATTGAAGAGGTGAAAATTATTTATTTGCTGGATTTATCTTTTTGGGTTGAACTTTGACCTTCTTCAAAACCTAAGCCACCGGTGTCTTTGGATTGCTTCTGTTTGCTCAACATCTTGTCTAAGGCCTCAGTATTGCTTCATACTTGCTTCTTATTTTTATTTCTTCCTTACTTTCTTCAAGCTCCTTTATGAGATTTACAATGTCTACTTCTAATTTTTTATGCTCATTTTCCTTCTTTGTCAGATCAAAAGTTGTAGCTTCACATATCCTTTTAGTTTCTTCCAGCTGCAATTTCAAGTCAGATATAACTTGACTGGACTCATCCAGGGATTGCTTCAAGAGATCTTGTTCATCTACTGTATCAATATTAACCCTCTTGAGTTATCTTCTTATTTTATTCAATTATTCAAGAGCACTAATAAGCTCACCCTCCAAGTCCACTTCAGCTTCAATATCCTCCTCTTCCTCATTTTCATCAACTGGTTCTCCAAGTGCCATGAAGAGATTGATTTTTCTGTCATTCTCATGGTAATCATCTTTGGATGCATTTTATTCATCTGTTGTGTCATCCTCAATAGTACATAAGCTGTTATGATTCTGGTAACCTCTCCTTCCTTGTTGGTAGGTGTTTCTTTCTCTATCTTTGCCAGCAGATTTGTTGAACTCTCTTGACTCATCTCCACTAGTTTCTTTGTGGGGGCATTTTGCAGCGAAGTGTCCGACCTTACCATGGTTGAAACATTTAAGTGGTAGCTTTCCTTTATACTAGTCGGATCCTCTCTTGAGCTTCGTGACAAAGTTTGCTACTTCAGCATCAAAGTCTCCACTGGATTCTTTGTGAGAAGTTACTTCTTTGCCCTTTTTTGTGATGTTGAATGTTGCTTCTTTTCTTAAAGAGGTATCACCGGTTGTTCTCATCTTATAGGCTATCAAAGAGCCAAATAACTCATCCATTGTAAAAGTATTCAGATCCTTGGCTTCTTCTATGGCAGACACCTTAGAATCGTATGTGGGTGTGAGAGATCTTAGTACCTTCTTGACAAGAATCTCATTTGCAATCTCTTCTCCAAGTCCTCTAATAGTATTCATTGTTTCATCAAATATGTGAAGATAGTCTGCAATCTTTTCATCATCTTTCATTTTGATTATTTCAAGTTGTCCCCTTAGTGTTTTCAACTTGGCTTCTTTGACTTTTGCATCTCCCTCAAACAACCTCTGCAAATTGTCCCAAGTCTCCTTTGCTGAAACATAGTGCATGACTTTGACAAATTCATTATCAGACAGTCCACTCAAGATAACATGTTTGGCCTTTGCATTATTCTCATACTCCTTTTTGGTTTCTGGATCAGAGGGAGGAGTATTAGGAACAACATACCCATTCTTGACAAACATCCACACATCAAAACCCAGGGAGGAAATATAGGTCTCCATTCTTCTACTCCAGAAGGCATAGTTGGATCCATCAAACATAGGGGCTTTTGAGGAAGTAGACTGATTTCTTGCCATTGTGTTCAAAGTCTAGAATCTACCCAAGGTTTAAAGATAACCAAGAACCTAGGCTCTGATACTAATTGTTGAACACAAAGTACCACTGAGAGGGGGGTGAATCAGTGGTTTCTAACCTTTTTTTATTTTCAAAATAAACTTCAGAATGTCAGTTATTCTCTTAACCACTAAAAAATCATACCGGTAGAACAAGACAGAAATCCAAAGAGATCATTCACACAAATAAAACTCACAACACCATATTTATGAGGAAAACCCAATGTGGGAAAAACCTCGGTGAGAAAAGCTGCTAGAGACTACTGCTCCAATCTAGCCTCATAGGTAAAATACCGACTTACAAATATTTAGGGCACCAACCCAAGGAGCACCAACCCTTGCACTTTTAGGGAACCAACCCAAGGAGCACCAACCTTTGCACCAAGACTCAACTTGATGAAGTATATTGAAATACTATTTGAATACAATTAAGGCTTCTTGTTGCAAATAAATTCTGCAGCTCTTTGATCAAATAACTCATTGCCAGTTGACAGACTTTTCTGTTCCACAAAATCTCACACTACCGGTTATGAGTTTACTTTCTTATATTCTCGGTCTTTGTTATCTTTCTCTTCCTCTGTCTCACATAGTCTCTCAACACACTGTGTTACTCTTGGATGCTGCTTGCTCTTGCCACACCTTGTCGGTTAGGCTTAATTGCAAGACTATGGTTAGGCTGGTAGAATCCTCTCACCAGTATGTCTGCTCACATACATTGTAACTTTCTTAGAATAATTTCTAAGGCAATTAATTCTTCTCTTTACTAACTCTCTCTTTTCTCTTCTTCTTCTCCACAGCATCAACAACTACTTTGATTCGAGCTCTACTCTTTTTAACCATGATTTCCTGGCAGAAAGCAATTCAAACTTTGGAGCGGTTAGGGTTTCCTCTTCCCGACACAATCTTCACGAGATCCAATCCAGCCTATCTTGGATCGATCACTTGTCCTTAAAAGATGCATTTGTACGGGGTTTCCATTCTCCAATCCATATTTTCTAAAAATAGCAATCTAAAAAATAAGATCTTCTGCCTTGAAATCCGTCGATACATAAAACGCTTCAACTGTTTCATTTTTTGAGGTCTTCCTAGATCGAATTTTCTTTACATTGATCCAAGTGCAACTACTCCTTGATCTTCCTTTGTCATTGTTTCTTCCTCGAGCTACAACGGTTAGATACAATCTCATGATTTGTGGTTGTTTCATTAATGGCAATTATCTGGTTCAACGACCCTGTCGATAAGGCTTCACCGACCACAACATGTTTTCCACCTCTGCTCCACTTGGTACCACAATGATCAAGACGTGGCCCACCAACACATAGTCGATCTAGCAAACTTATACTGGTACATTCCTTTGCCAGTAGAATTTTCTTCTTCTGCTAACTCGTAGAGCACACTATACCTGTAACACATCTTTGCCTCTGGTAGTTTGAGATAACTTTAACATTCTACCTCTTCATCATAAACATGCAACCAACCTTCAGACCGGTTTGTACCTTACCGGTAGGCCTTCATTCTTTCTGCTCACACTCATGTGAATATCCATCATGCTGGTTGACATCAATGACAACTTAATGCCAAAAAGCCAACATTTTATTCATATTCAAAGGAAATATATCATAAAGCCATTGTATATTGTGCCATAACATTTTGAAAGAAAAAATTATATTTTATTTCATGTATTTGAAGGAATTTGAGAGGTCAAGTTAAGGGAAACGAAAGAACATATTTGGGTGCCATAGTTTGGTGTCTCATAGATGTTTTGACCTCTATAAAATTCAGCTTTTTAATGGTGTTAAGAAGTACCAATCAACAAAAAGAAGGTTGGAGAAAGAACTTGCAAGTTTCTCCAAAGAATTGTATAAGGAAGAGTGTTGGCAATGAGTTTGCAACGAGGAAAAAAGGAAAAATAAGAGAGAAGAATTTGCAGGTGTGTTGTAGGTGTTTAAGGCAGCCATGAGAGCTATATTATGAAGAAAAAAAACATATTTCAAAACATGAGTGAAGCCATGAAGGTGTGAAAATATGAGGATTTTAAGTTTTGTAGGCATGAAGTGCCTAGAAACATTATAAAGTATCTAAATTTTGTTTCTTGTTGAAATATTCAATATATGTAATTTTTATTAAAGTATTTTGTTGTATGAATGTACATTTAAAAATTCCAATAAAGATATGTTTCAGATTTTATTTTCATAAATTGGAGTGGATGGCATGTTAAGGCTACAAGATTGGGTAATTTGATAAGACCCCCAGTCTTAACTACATCAAAGGTCTTCATGATTAGCTCTTCCTAATGCTTGCCAACTCAATGTGCCAAGCCTAGGGTATGGTGGAAAATCTTTGTTTTGACTTCCCCTGACTCAAAACCAAAAAGAAAACATAATATACATAACAACCTAACATTCCACAAGGTTTCAGAGAGGATATCCACCCTGGAACATTAGGTTGGAGCCATTTTGGTCTCAAAACCCTGGTTTTTAGGACCTTTGAACCTGCCTGCAACAAAATGATATTATTCACAAACTACAGCACTTCAAGACTCTAAATCAAAAATAAAATGAAGGTAAGACACTAGGCTAACAATCCATATCCCTGTTTTGGAAGTGTCAATCCGTACAGGTCGTACAAACTTGCAAAGAACAGGTGGTAACTTAGAAGAACACACCAAATGGGAAACCAAATTAGTTTATTTGCTTCAGATCTTCAACAACCTTCAACAACCAATTATCATCGACCTTTCCAAGCCTTATAATAGCCTTGGGGTAGTTACACATGCTCACAACCGAATGTGTCAACCAACTAGCCGTTGGTGTATGAAAATGTTGCAAAGTTGCTATGAGCAACTTTCGTAACTTTTGTAATTTGTTGCATAGGTGAGAAAATTTGCTCAAAATCAACCTTGGTCACTTTCAAATGACTCATACGACCTTAACAAGCTCAAAAAAACATCAACCAACCTACATTAACCCAAAAATAACTTATCCTATTAAGTGCTCTACCTGGCACCCTTAAGAGCTCACAAGCCAACATTGGCCAAACAAAGACTCTTAGGGCCTTTACAACCATTTGAGAACACACTCAATGGCCTCTTGGCCTTATTACAAAACTAAAAACATGATTCCAACATCCTGGAAACAAAGTTACCAAAATTTGTTAAGTGCCCCTGCACCAAGGCCACCTTTGAGCTTGGGAGAACTAGGTACCAAACATGTTACAAACAAGCTTAACACACATACAATTTCTAGATTACAAAGGGGGAACATTCAACACAAAATCTCCCATCCCAATCTTAACACATAGTCAAAAAATGACATTTTTAAAGTGGGGTGAAGGTGGACTAGACATGGGGAGATATACAACTATAATACAATAACCAAAACCATCACAAGACCAAAAATATCCTTTCAAACTTGGTCTCTCGTGACCATAAAAATAAATCCCTTATGACCCCCTAAATATTTCGAGTCAAATCCTCTCTTATGACCCCCTATTTAAACAAAATAAAATGTAGCAAGGATCTTAGATCCTTGTTTCCCTCTCTTCCTAGAAGAGTGACTCTACACCTTATGAATGTCAAACTCCCTTCACCCAAAGATTACTCTACCCTCCCAAGGGTGAGTTTGGTCTTGACTCCCATAAACAATATTCAAGAGAAGACATAGTACACAATGCAACAATCCAACCAAGAATTCACAATAACACCAAAACTCTAGTTACAAACAAGTGGTTTTACAACATGCATATTTTCATATAAAACCACTAAAATATGCATTTAAAACCTAACGGTGACAATACACCAACCTCAACTCCTACAATGGAATGTGATAAGAAGATTTGATGAAGAGCCTCTAACCCAAGCCAACAAGATTTCCACCAACTACAATATTTTTACCTTAGCTAAATTTTCGTCCTCAAAATTCAATTCATTCAACAACTCTTGATCTCCAAAATTGGAGAGTGGGTGATGAGTTATAAGTTTGAATGTTTCTCCTAAGTAGACTCTCCTCACACTTTCCAACTTCCTTGGAAAAGGATGGTGAGAGCTCGTAGGTTGGTCTTCCCAACCCTCTTACAAGGTTTCTAAAAGAGGAAACTGAAAAATGTAAGTGTAAGGTGGGAAAGTGCATCCAACACAAGAATGGAAGGTTGTCTTACCAGGACTCAATCTTCTAAAAGTTGATTTTCGTCCATCAAGAAAAGGTCACTTTTGAAGTGACTTGACAATCACATGTGAGTGGTTCCATGCCCAAAAAGGTCCCTTACCCATAGGTATATCAAGTGGGCCTTCAAAGATGACTTAACCTCAACTATAGGAGTTAGCTTGACCTTCCAAAAACCCACCTAAAGTTTACCTACGGGTCAAACTTGATTTGATCATACCAAGGGCTCCCTAACCAAGTTGCCTTTTGGGAAAACTAAATCAGGTTTGAAAAATGCATTGGGTTTTACATTTCTCTCTCAAGGATATGTCACATGCCAACTCACAACACTTTACAAGTGTCAAGTGACACCATAAAATACAATACACCAACATACACTTGGACATGCCTTTTCAAGGTGAAATAAATTAAAATTAAAAAAATTAAACACACCCACATGTATTCACTTATATGAAAATAAACACATTACAAATGAGGTATTGTCTCTCCAAATAGAAAAACCTTGGCTTCACAATCGCACATATGTTTGGCTCTATTTCTCCCATGTATTTCCATGGTCACATGGATTAATATCCTACACATCTCAACCCACACATCAGTAGGTCCAAAACAATATGCATACATATATGAAGGAATACACTTTAAAATACATAGAATCCAATTTCACAACATATCATGGTTTTATCTCCTAATCAACGAACAATAAAGATAGAATCCAATTAATTTTCCTAACAATCCATATGCGATCATTAACTAAATTGCAACATCATTGAGATCATATAAAGCAATCATCAATTAGGCATGCATACATGAATCATAACACCCTCTACATAAGTACTGAAATCAAACATAATATGGGATATATCATATCCAATTATATCAAATCATATGTCAAATAGTCTCTAAATTCATAGTGCATAAAAGTAATGTATCAAACGATAAGTCCATAGTGAAAAATAAAGAAGTGCTATGACGGGCTCGGGGTAGGGCCTCACACTGGACCATCTAAAGAGATCCATCTGGTATCATTATCCTTGAGAAGCTTGTTTACATCAGCAAAGTGTTGAAATTCCATAAATTGCTTGGGACTTCGACAAAAGTGAGTAGTGCTCTCTGATTAAAATTTCAATTTTTTTACTGGAGTATACTTGCTCATAATTCCAAAAGCTAGATTCATTCTATGAGCCATGCAGTGAATTCCAGTAATGTAGGGTGCAAAAGAAGTTTCCATCTTTGTACAAAGATCTTTCCTGTGACCTTGCATTAGTGAAGCTCCATCCACTCTAACACACACCAATTTTTTGGCAATCATCATGTCATCCATACCTCCATATTCAATTAAATATCTCATTACTAGTTGAAATAAATTATCCACTGTCGCACTATCCTTCATTTTAGCAACAGATAGTAGATGAGGTTGGCGGGCATGATTCTGTACAATATAAACATGCATGCATACCCACAAAGTATTATCTATAGTCGTAACTTCATCTAAAGAAAATGCAATAAAGTTTGACTCTCTTATTTTTTCCTTTACATCTTCTTTTTCAACCTCAAAAAGACAACTTGCCCATTCCCATCCACTATTTACTGACCAGTGACTATTAGGATAGTTAGGAGCTTTCAAAAAGTGTAACAAACCACTAATTGATGAGAAATCTATCATAGTCGGCCCTCTGCTCAAAATGTAAAAAACAACACTTGACTGAACATCTTTTCCCAGTTGTTCTATTTGCATTGCTTTTCAAAAAATAGCTTCAATAGAACCTTTAACTTCAACAAGCTTCGTCTGTATTTTCTCATGAAAATAATACTCTTCGACATTCCTCACATGCTTACATTCCTCCTTTGTTTTCCATCTTATCACTGTTTTTTCAACTCCGTCTATCATTTATTTTTCATAAACTTTACCCATATGCTTTTCTATGGTGTCAATTTTTAGCTACAACCTCTTTTCCTTGTTATTTTTCCAAGTGCAAATCTTACACCTGCATTCTATTAGAGGCTCGCCTTCAATTAGATTCTCCACTGGTTCAATGAATGGATACTTTGATGCCCAATTAATTTAAAAATTCCTCACTGACATATCCCACTCCTGATCCTTTTTTATTTTGGTTGATCCTTTTTTGATTTGGCTTTTCTTTTCCCCTTCCATGCATTATCATCTATCACATTATCACCCAAGTCGATTATATCATTCCATCTAACTTGGCTATCTACCAAATAATCTTCTTCAAGTTCATCCTAATCTGAGATATCAGGTTTTCCGCCGTCTTCAACATGCGGTGTAGGTTGTAAATTTTGTACTTGTACTTATGACGATTACCTTCCTAATTTTCACCACAACCTTTGCCAAAGCCAAATTACGAAGACAAAATTTTGCATTTTGTTGGCCTCTCATGGCCTTCCCCGCATTCAGGATTCCTACCCTTCTTCTTGTTCGACACCTCCAATGAAATAAAGGCTGCAAAAAAAAATCATTTTATTGAAGAAGTAATAATATACTATAAAGTATAATATATGTTTCATTGGCCCTACGACCTATAATCTAGATGTCTGAGGTCTCCTAGTTGACCACTTGGCACTGACAAGTCCCCACTGAATAAGAATGAACTCAACAGTGCAAACAGATATAGATAAATTCATAATAATATTATAACACTTCAAAAATATGATCGCTCACCTTTAGGTCACTAGCAGTTGCCAATGCAGTCAACACCAATGATTCTCTTTGGTTTGAAAATTCGCTATTGATCCAAATTCAAAGCCTAGAGCCCACCAGATTGTGTAGAGATAGATCTGATCTTTGAATGTATTTATACCAATCCTTATATGGTGAATTATGTAGGAATTTTATATGGTATACAAATATTTGGCGAATCCCGCTTAACTATAACACAACTTATGTAATTTTGGAGGCGATTATGGGTCGTCCTATTAATTGGGAAATATAAAGAGTTGGCAAAAATTGGGGTGAATGGAGACACGCGTCAGCAAAATGTCGAGCAAATTGGGTTCTCCTGGCCAACAAATATTCATATTCCTATAGGTGATTTATGATCGTCTATTAAGGCAACCTCAGAGAGTGTAGGTGAAAAAATTAAATCTACCATGTGTCCACCGTATATTGTATTGGCGAAATCCTCCCATAGAAACAATTAATTACATAAAACATATTGTGATTGGGTCGTGAATTTGACAAAAAAATGATAATGTTCTCGTGACATGGCCACCCCCAATCGGTACAATATATTCGCCATTTCCCAGATCGCCGACATGAAAAATTCGCCATTGGTGAATATTCACCACTAAAGTAAACCCTGGATATGAATGGTATTAGAAAGAAAGATTATAATCATTTTTTCTAGGGACATCAGTGATACACTATACCGACTACATGATTCAAGTATCAGATAAATGGATCAAAACCAACTTACAAACATCAAATATATAGAATCAGAGATAGAGTTATCAAGATAAGTTCTACTTTCTGAATTATTTTTAAATTTTAAATTCAATATACAATAGAATGTATTCAGTTCTAATTAAGTTATGTTTACTAATATATTACATTTCTCATTTTAACTTAAAATTGATGACTCGGGACTAAATCAAGGTTAATCCCAAAAAAGGTACATTACAGTGGTATTAGAGCATGGTCCTCCCATTCTGCAAGGTAAAATTATAAATGAGGAGCAACACCCTCCCTAGATGAGTAAGATGACACAAAGAAGGTCAATCCTCTCTAATTATAAGGGCTCAAGGAAGCCAATATGAGATGACATGGTTCAAGGAAGCCAACACCCTAGATGAGCAAGATGACACAAAGAAGGTCAATCCTCTCTAAGTATAAGGGCTCAAGGAAGCCAATATGGGGTAACATGGCTCAAGGAATCCAACACCCTAGATGAGAAGGATGACACAAAGAAGCTCAATCCTCTCTAAGTATAAGGGATCAAGGAAGGTAGTATGGGACAACATGGCTCAAGGAAACCAACACCCTAGATGAGAAGGATTACACAAAGAAGTTGAATCATCTCTAAGTATAAGGGTTCAAGGAAGCCAACACCCTAGATGAGGAGGATGACACAAAGAAGGTCAATCCTCTCTAAGTATAAAGGCTCAAGGAAGCCAATATGGGGCGACATGGGTCAAGGAAGCCAACACCCTAGATGAGTAGCATGACACAAAGAAGGTCAATCCTCTCTAAGTATAAGGGTTCAAGGAAGCCAATTTGGGGCAGCATGGCTCAAGGAAGCCAACACCCTAGATGAGTAGGATGACACAAAGAAGGTCAATCCTCGTATAAGAGCTCAAGGAAGCCAATGGGGGGAAAATGACTCAAAGAAAGATAATCCCTCCCAAGTTGGACAGAGATGGTTCACAATTCTCAAAGTTTCCAATTCTCAAAGTTTGGAATTATATTAAAATCCTAAGCCGTTTATGTCTATCGATAAAACTCTCAATCTTCCTCCCCTACAATCCCTTGGTCCATGTTTCTTTGATTTCTCAACATTCTAATACTTCACCAATTACTTTGAATACCTTATTAGGGCCTAAAATTTAACCATTCATATTCAATCACTTATTTTCATCCACCTCCAATAGTCTAAAACTTCGTTGAGGCCTTTTGAAAATTTACAAAGTGTTCAACTTGCTGGCCTTTCAAGTTATGGGTTTTCCCTTTCCTTCCTACTATCCCTTACTTCACTAATTACTCAAGAATTAGTTCTTTGTCTTTCAAAGTTTTAGAGTTTCAAGTTGCTCCACCCCCATTAGACTTGACATCTTGGTCATGCTTCCCTCAAAAGTCTAATACCTTGAAATTTATCTTGTTCTTTCCAAATTTTTTCCAAGTCTCTCATAATTTTGGTCTTTCCCATCCCTTCATGCCTTTCCATCTATCCTTGAAACTTTAAAACTTTGCATTTCCTCTAGTAATTCCATTCATCCCAAGCAATCCCATCTACGTTGACATCACCCTTTATTGATGGGATCACCCCTTCATGGTTTTGGAGTGTCTTATCCCTTTTTTCATGGTATGAAATTCTAAGGTAGCCTAATAGCCCGATGTTTGATATTTGTGTTTCGTTGGGACATTTTATATTTTTATGATTCTCTCCCAATTTTGATGGTATGGTGAGTTAGTGATGTTCTAACAATTTGATGAGTCTTCTTTATTTTTGGGGGGTGGTTTAAAAATATTAACTCTTAATCACCCAAAGGTTTGACAAATCAAAAGATGATTAATTTAATGCCTATAAAGACCCAATGGAGCCAAAGAATTTCAAACAAGTAATTTTTGGTGTGCTTCTTGTGATGTCCCCATCCAAATGATAAAGCTCTAGAACCAAATAGAAGAAAGGTCCTTGTATTTATAAACAATATTTATATTCAAAATCCATACAATGAAGAAAAATATAGAATATAGGAGATCATGTAAGGCACATACGATGGGGAGGATTGGATCATGATAGAGATTAATATGTACCTCTTAAAGAGACCTCTAATGCAATGGGCTGTAAGAATCTGTATCATTCATGTTGCTAGGCAGATTAAGTACGCCATAGATTAAGGAGTAAGCCTGAATCTTTTAAGTGAACCTTTGTAAAGAACAGAACATGATCTCCTAAAAAGACCAGTTAATGATTCTAATTCTAATTAAAATCAAAGCAATTAAAGAAAACTCACAACCGATCAATGGTTGCCTTTACCTCGAAAAGTCACAACCTTTCTACAAAGGGCTATATGAATGGTATTAGAAAGAAAGATGAGAATCATTTTTTCTGGGGACAATAGTGATACACTATACCGAATGCACGATTCAAGTATTTGATAAATGGATTGAGACCACCTTACAAACATCAAATCTGTAGAATCAAAGAGAGAGTTATCAAGAGAAGTTCTACTTTCTAAATTATTCTTAAATTTTAAATTCAATATTACAATATAATGTATTGAGTTCTAATTAATTTATGTTGATTAATATATTACATTTCTCATTTTAACTTAAAATTGATGTCTCGGGACTAAACTAAGGTTAATCCCCAAAAGGGTACATTACAATGGTATCAGAGCACGATCTTGCCATCGTGCAGGGTAAAATGATAAATTAGGAGCAACACCCTCCCTAGATGAGTAGGATGACACAAAGAAGGTCAATCCTTTCTAAGTATAAGGGCTCAAGGAATCCAATATGGGAAGGCATGGCTCAAGGAAGCCAACACCCTAGATCAGGAGGATGTCACAAAGAAGGTCAATCCTCTCTAAGTATAAGGGCTCAAGGAAGACAATATGGGACGACATGGCTCAAGGAAACTAGCACCCTAGATGAGCAGGATGACACGAAGAAGGTCAATCCTCTCTAAGTATAAGGGCTTAAGGAAGCCAATATGGGGGAAAATGGCTCAAGGAAGCCAACACCATAGATGAGGAGGATGACACAAAGAAGGTAAATCCTCTCTATGTATAAGGGCTTAGCGAAGCCAACATGGGGCAACATGGCTCAAGGAAGCCAACACCCTAGATGAGTAGGATGACACAAAGAAGGTCAATCCTCTCTAAGTATAAGGGCTCAAAGAATCCAATATGGGGTGGCATGGCTCAAGGAATCCAATACCCTAGATGAGTAGGATGATACAAAGAAGGTCAATCCTCTCTAAGTATAAGAGCTCAAGGAAGCCAATGGGGGGCTGTGAGATTTTGCCAAGATCAAGAGCTGAATGAAAAGTACAAGTTAGAGAGTTGAAATATAGGACAAGAATAAATTGTATTCTCATGAATAGATAAATGATCAATAGTTGTTACATACAATGTAGATGAGCCTGCATATATAGGAAAGGCTATATGGATATGTGAGCACACAAACATGACATGTGGCTCAATAAGAAATAAGGGTAGGTAGGAGAAACAATAAAATATTCGACATGAGGTGGATCACCCACCGAAGGTGGAATTATCACTCCACAATAAGTGGATATGATAGAGTAGTAACGAGATCACACCATAAAAGGTGGAAATTCTCCTACACACACTATCTGAATGTGGCACAAACACCCAAGTGTCTCATACCCAAACTACTATGAAATGCATTTCCTATGTAAACTTAAGTAAGGTGTAATAATATCCATGATGAATAATTATTTACACCAACACCCCCCCTTAATTGCAACTTAGGGGAATGCACTTAAGTCTACAATGTAACTAAGAAATGCAAGATGGGTCCCGACTATGTGGCAATGTTAGGTACCCATGTACAAATGCAAATGCATGCAAACCAATGCAATGAAATCTCTCACAAAGCGGGGAAAGAGAGAAAAACCCAATGGGAAAAAACCCTCCCCCAAAATAGAGATGAAAGTTGTACAAGAGAACTCTCATAGAAGTATGTGAGGAACAAAACCCCATGTGACGAAAAAGTCCCCCCCATATGAGAGAAGAAGAGAAGCTAGGTAGCCCCCCCTCAATGTAGAATCTAGACCAATGATAGAAGCTCGATGATGTATGAAGAAACTGCTCCATGAATGTCGAACAACATTCCTCCCCTTAGGAAGAAACAAAACCAAAGGTGTATCCATGAAGTCTCCCCAACCATGAAAGGAAGATGTAGGAAACAAAGTCATGATGATTGAAGTTTCTGAAAATTGCTCAAGTGTCCCCATGTCGATGCTGAAAGATACCCCCTCCAAAGGTGGTGAACTACTCCACACTGTTGAAAAAGGTACTCCAAGATCTAGTGGAGAAGAAAGTAGAACATGATCCAAAGACTTACATGTCTCCTCTAAACATAAAGAGACCTCCTCAAACTGTTGTACATAAGAATCCACAATCATGTCAACCTCGAAAGAATGATCATGTAGAGAATGAACAAGAGGGTCAGAGTGTTCCCTCGCAACAATCGAAGAAGGATCATCTTCATCAAAGAGAAGATTAATATCATCAATGATGTCTCCCAAATATGCAATGTAGGATTCCACAAATAAACCTGCAATGTCTATCAAGTAATCATCCCATGAAACTGAAGCTGGAAGAGAAGATATATCCTGGTGCACTAGAATCACAAGAAGGCAAAATTGTTGCACTATCCACATCATTAGGTGCAATAGGTGATGTGATATCAATAGGAGGAGATGAAGTACAAGGCTCAAGAATGGGATCACATGTGAGAATCCCCATGTTCAAGTGCCCAAAGTTCTTCTCAAAATTTGAATCATCATGTGTAGAATCATATGTGAAATCATCATCATCAACAAAATTTGAAAAGGAGTATAACCAAGATGCATGATAAATTACCCCAGTCTCAATGATAGCTCTAGTCTCCAAGTCTCTAATGAAAACTGACTCAGGTGTGAACTCCACAATTCTCTTAGTTGCGTCGTGTGTGATGTGATAGATGGAAAGGAGATTGTTTGTCAAATGGGGTACACACAACACATCATTGAAGGAGTTATCCCCAATGACAATAGATCCTTTCCCAATCACATCCATGTATGTATGATTGCCCATCAAAATTTGTGGCATGGTGCAACACTCAAATGTAGAGAACATAGTCTACGAAGATGCCATATGATGAGAAGCCCCCGAATCTAGAAGCCATCTCCCTGAATCATGACTTGTAGTAGCACAAAGAGCTTTTCCTTTTCTTGTCCTAAAAGAGTGAGTCTTCTCACTTGTAGAAGCCATGAATGCTTTCCCTTTCCCTTTTGATTGTGAGGAAGTAGAAGGTGATGAATCCTCCTTCTTGTAGGCATTAGGCAAATCAATATTGTGCTTTTTGAGGATATGTGTGAGCTCATCAATCTTCTTAGAATGGCAACAACACTCCTCATGACCAACCTTTTTACAATAGGCACAAGTAGGTCTCTCCCTCTTGGAAGAGGATGAATGTCCTTGTTGTGGAGAAGGTGATGCTTTGTCCTTAGGCTTTGATTGTCATTTCTTCTTGTTTGAGTTGTCCTTTCCTTGATTTCCTTTGTTCCCTTGATTTGCCACTAATGCTTGAGACTTAAAAGCCTTAAGAATGCCCATGCTTATCAACTTAGTTTGTTCCATCATCAACATTTCAACGAAAGCATCAAATGTAGGCATTGTGTAGCTTTAACCCATTGTCATCCTATGGGTTTGGAAACTAGAAACAAATGTTGCATATTCTTATGGAAGCTTGCCCATAAAATTGAAGATCAATTGAGTATCCTTCTTATCAATGCCACAATCCTTGAGTTGTGCCCTCAACTCTTTTGCCTTAGTGACATAATCTTGTATAATATCAAAGTTCTTGGGATCTAACATGGTGAGATCACTATCAATCTGATATCCCCTAATCTCATGAACTTGACCATACAAGTCTTGAAACTTTTGCCAAGCATCCTTGATTAGAGTACATTTCTCAATATGAAAAATGAGATCCTTTGATACATACTTTCTTAAGGTACCAATTGCCATGATATTTTTAGTTAGCCAATCCAAGTGACCAACAGGATCAGCCTTAGGATTAGCGGGAGCAACAATAGTTTCATCAATATAATGAGTTAGTCCTTTTTCCATAAATTTACTCCATGCATCAATTTTCCAAGTAGCATAATTATGAGGAGTTAAGAGAAGAAAATTAGGAGAACCCATAGCAGCAAATAGGAAAGAGCACAAGAGCACAAAAGCACAAGAGACACCCCCCCAAATTCAATCAATCAAAGTATCCCCCCCCCAAAAAATAAAATAATAATAATAAAAAAAAATGATGATTTTGGCACTTTATATGTAGTGCATGTGCAATAGGCCACTTGCAAACAATGGCAAGGTGGACTTCTGATTTTGTTTTACAACTTCCCCAATATGATGAGAAATACAATGCAAAAGAATAGCAAGATAGATCTATGCAATACAAGTGCCAAATTGGCCAAAAAAGACCATATGCTGAAAGTACAATTTCTACCCAAAATCACTACAAAATGATAGCATATTATGATATTAGACAAAAAATTATGCACTTTCAAAAAAAATAGCACTTGAAAAGGAGTTCGTATGAGCCCAAACGGAGTCCCGAAAGTTGTAGAAATGGGGATTGGACAAGTAGAATCACCAAAAACTAAGATTTTTGAAAGATCTATCCATCTAAATCAGAAAATAATTCCACCATGAGAAAGTACACAAAAACTTAGCCCTTTTAAAAAAAAATTGCACCAAAAAAGGAGCAACGATGAGCAAGATATGGCCTTGCAAAGTTGGACTGGAAAATCAAAAAGCTCAACGGGAGGGGGCTGATAAATTTTCACAAAATGATGACATCAGCAAACTACGTGACTAAATTTGATGTTTGTATGGATGTCACCAAAAATTCATCTCCCCTGTTGATTGGGTGTCTGTACTCTACGGACGGATGACGTGGCAAAATCTGATTGGCTGAAAATGTTGGCGTGTCTGTACAGTTTGATGATGTGGCAAGGTACAGATGGTTTGCATGGCATAAAAAATCCAATGTGGCACAAGTATGACGTTGATGTGTCAGATGAGTTGGCTCAGTGATTGGGTTGCCACATGGCAGCCTGTTGTGCGCTGATGTGGCATTGAGTGACATGGCTGATGACGTGGTCGTACGACCGATCTGTAGGAGAAAAAAATCGTCGATCTGTGTTTTGTTCATGTGGCTAGGTTAGTGTGGCTGGCGGGTCAGTGTGGTAGGGTGACTAGGCAGTGACTGCATGGCAGGATGACTGTGTAGAAGGTTGACTGACAGGTCCATGTGGCACAGGGTCGCCGACAGTTGCAGATCAACGGCGGGTCATGGACTGCCGGAGGCAGGGAGCGACTGAAAGGTGATGGGATGTCGACGGTCATGGGATGCCGGCAGGAGTGATGCGGCCACGACGGGGGCCGATGTGAGTGGCAGGTCGATGACACGACCAACAAGAACACGGTCGGTGGTAGTCAGTCTGCTGGGAGGAGCTCGCCGTTGGAGGAGTTTACCAGAGCGAGGCCGGAGCAAGGAGAAGTACAGGCTGGCGGAAGTACCGCAGTCGGTTCAAAAGCCGACAAAATCTGCAAACCCTGTTGTAGTGATAGAGAAGTATGGTTGTCGGGGATGGGGTTAAATACCCCCCTCTAAATATATTTTTTTATATAAAATTTTCAATAAAAAATTTCTACGAATTTTTTTTTTTTTTTTGTAGAAAATAATTTTTATTTTTATTTTTTAAATTTCGAAAATCCGTATCGTATCGCCCAAATTGGGCAAAAATTTTCCTCCAAGCGCCAAATTTGACTTTCACCCAATATAGGTGAATTTATAGTCAAAATTCATGGAAAAGCCCTCCTGGACACAATGGCGAGGTCAGATCTGGTCTAGGATGCCTCCAAAAGATGCTTCTCCTCAGATCTACCTCTTGACTTCGAAATAATGCCTCTGAAAGACAAATCAATGACGCTCTAATGGCTCTGATACCATGTGATATTTTTGCCAAGATCAAGAGCTCAATGAAAAGTACAAAATAGAGAGACGAAATATAGGACAAGAATAAATTGTATTCTCATCAATAGATAAATGATCAATAGTTGTTACATACAATGTAGATTAGCTTGCATATATAGACAAGGCTATATGGATATGTGAACACACAAACATGACATGTGGCTCAATAAGAAACAAGGGTAGGTAGGAAATAGGTGTGGTAGGTAGGAGAAACAATAAAATATTCCACATGAGGTGGATCACCCACCGAAGGTGGAATTATTACTCCACAATAAGTGGATATGATAGAGTAGTAACAAGATCACACCATAAAAGGTGGAAATTCTCCTACAAACACTATCCCAATGTGGCACAAACACCCAAGTGTATCATACCCAAACTACTAGGAAATGTGTTTCCTAAGTAAACTTAAGTAAGATGTAATGATATCCATGATGAATAAAATAGATGAGTATGATGACACAAAGAAGGTCAATCCTCTCTAAGTATAAGAGCTCAAGGAAGCCAATGGGGGGCAAATGACTCAAAAAAAGCTAGTCCCTCCCAAGTTGGACAAAGATGACTCACAATTCTCAAAGTTTGGAATTTTATTAAAACCCTAAGCCCTTTATGTCTATCGATCAACCTCTCAAACTTCCTCCTCTACCATCCCTTGGTCCATGTTTCTTCAATTTATCAACATTCTAATACTTCATCAATTACTTTGAATACTTATTAGGGCCTAAAATTCATCCATTCCTATTCAATCACTTATTTCATCCATCCCCAATAGTATAAAACCTTGTTGAGGCCTTTTGAAAATTTTCAAAGTGTTCAACTTGTTGGCCTTTCAAGTTTTGGGTTTTCTCTTGCCTTCCTACTATCCCTTACTTCCCTAATTCCTCAAGAGTTAGTTCTTTGTCTTTCAAAGTTTTAGAGTTTCAAATTGCTCCACCCCCATTAGACTTGACATGTTGGTCATGCTTCCCTCAAAAGTCTAATATCTCAAGACATTTCTCTTGTTCTTTCCAAATTTGTTCCAAGTCTCTCATAATTTTGGCCTTTCCCATCCCTTCATGCCTTTCCATCTATCCTTGAAACTTTATAACTTTTTATTTCCTCTACTAATTTCATTCATCCCAAGCAATTCCATCTACATTGACATCACCCTTTATTGATGTCATCACCCTTTCATAGTTTTGGAGTGTCTTATCTCCTTTGTCATGGTATGCAATTCTAAGGTAGCCCAATAGCCTTATGTTTGATATTTGTGTTTCTTTGGGGCATTGTATATTTTCATGCTTCTCTCCCAAGTTTGATGGTATGGTGAGTTAGCGACATTCTAATAATTTGATGAGTCTTCTTTATTTTTTTGGTGTGGTTTAAGAATATTACACCCAACTGTTTGACAAATCACAAGATGGTTAATTTAATCTATAAATGCCCAATGGAGTCAAATAATTTCAAACAAGTAATTTTTGGTGTGCTTCTCCTCTATACACTTCACCAACTTGTATTAATGGTAGAAACTTTCCCAAATACTAGAAATAAATGAAAATATCCTCCCTCTATCTAGAAGACTCATTTTGAGTAGGATTCATCCTTAGTTAGAAATTTGGAGGGCATTATAGTGATTCATATTAGGTTTTTTCTCTATTGTTATTATAAGGAATATTTTTTTATCATTTTTAGAGGAGGTTGGTTTCATTCCCCAGTCTTAAGATGCTAAAATGTTGCAAGGTAGCCACTGACTCCAATCTAGTTCTTTTTTATCAAGTACAAACCTATGTAATCAAGGGAGATTAATCATGTTGATCATTTTCCTTTACCACATTTGTTGACATGAATTTAATTTTGAGTTAGATGAATTTGATAGTATTTTAAAAACATCATAATCTTTGTGATGGTATTTTCATATAATGTCTATATTTATGTATCTCTATTATGGATGAATAATAATATTCTATTATAAGTTTCATGATACTTGTTGTCTGTAAGTGCATAGCTCATTAGTCCTTTATTTCAATGTGTTCTTGTCTCAGTGAATTTTGACTCTATTTCAAAATGAATAAGTATTAGTCAAAATCATGAAATAATCTCACACCATGGATCCAACAAAATATAAATTATTAGCATAGGCTTAGGATTAGTTTTATGCATTCATAACCCCATATCATAACTAGGGATTTCTATTCAATGAGCTTCTAATGAATTCATTTCATGTTGGTTATGATTTCATTTTTTCATGAATTATAAAGGGACCTTGAGGAAGCCAATTGTTCTTGTTTTAGTAACAATCTTTGGGGCCAATTTAGAAAGTTTGGTTTGGTTGTCATTAATTTTTTAATCATCCATTTTGTTTTAATTTAATACCTATTGAAGTATACCCATAGGAATACCCTCTTGAGTCTAAGCTCAACTTAAAGCATATCAAAGATAAACCACTATTGTAGAGTTGACCTTTAACTCTTGATGTTCTATTGATGAACTTATCTCACTTACATGATGACAACCCTAGCCTTGTGAGAGATATTTAGTTCTAGGAAGTGGAATAGTAGTTTTGGGACAATAGTTGGTTGAGAATTTTAAGGGATAACATATGCCTTTAGGACAACATTGACTAGTTTATTTTTATATTTTAATTGGTTGATTGTAGCAATTTTTGTATATCATCTTTCAAATAATTTAAAAGTTATTTTAATAATAGAATATGGGGTTTCTTTGATCAATTAGGGATGGTAAAGAAAATTTTGTCACATTGCGAAACTTTTTGAAATTGTGAGTTGTATTCAAATAAAATTGTAACTATATTGATGGGATTAAAATGTGTATTTCAAATTTAGTGTTCTATGTTGATTCATATCTTGCTATAAGGATAGTGTTAACATACATTTGAACATTTTATTCAATATTAATGCTATTAATAATGGATTAATGATACAACCCTTTTAGTAATTGATCCATCAACTCATTGAAACATCCTCTTATTATTCATAGGGAGTGTAGGTTAATTTTTACTTATCAATGTATAACTCAAAATTGACCATCTTACCATATTTTTAGAGTTTGAACATGTATGCCATTTTTTGAGAGGTGTCTATTTATGGGTATTAGGTTGCATGTGAAGTATGAAATTGTAAAGGATTTACCTTTGGAGACATAGGCTATTTGTGCATCTTCAGTTTATTGTATAAACTAATTGTAATATGTTTTATTAAAAAATATTTGGTTTGTAAGACTAGTAACCCCATGTTGAGGGTTCTTAGTGACAATAACCCCATGTTAACGATATCCTTATACTAGGGGGTGGAAAATTTGTGTGACTAATAATTATTTGTTTATTTTTAATTATCTTCCAAGACCTCTAATAATACCCTACTTGGCCCTCCAAAGATATAAGTCTAGAAAATTTACTTTCTCTTATTATTTGACCCACATGAATTGTATTTGATGATGAGTCTTTTCTTATTATAAATCGACACAAGTCTTAAAGTATAGATCTTAAGTGTATTCCCTAAGATTATGAAATATAATTTGGAGCACCGAGAACACCAATTACATTCATGCACTTGATGGATGACATATTATGGTACTTCACCAATTAATTTGACATTGTATACTTAGATGACAATCTCGTCCCAACAAAAAATGGGATGAGCATGCAAAGCATGTCTTGTGCATCCTAGATACTTTTCACAAACCCATATTATAGGAAAAATTTAGAAAGAATGCCTTCAACACAACACAAATTTAATATATGGGATTCATCATTGATCATGCAAGAATCCCTATAGATCTAAAGAAAATCAATATGATTCAAAAATTGTTAAAAATTCATGCAATATCACCGAATTGTGTATATTTCTCACACTTGTCAAATTCTATTCCAGGTTTGTCCTCGTTATCTTACACATCACTTTGTCTCTTAGTCAAATACATTGGACCCCTATGCAATAACATGTTTTTCAGGATCTTAAGATGTTTCTCTATCCTAAACCATACTAGCAATAGTTAATATTGTGCACTTCTTTGAGATTGATATCGATGCATTTGACTATGCACTCAACACAATACTCACTTTTGATGTTAAAATGGTTTCTTATCATTCAAAGCATTTAATGACATGGTTCATCACTAATCCACCTATGATAAATAATTTTGTGTCATTTTTCAAGCCCTTAATAAATGATATGACTATGTTTCTATGTACGGGAATAATCATTCATTTTAATCACAAGCCACTTCAACATATATACATAGAGAAAGTTAAAGGATACACCACATGAAGTGGATAACATATTTGTAGTAGTATCATTTGGTGATTGATTATAAGAAAGGGGGAGATAATTAAGTAGTGGATTCTCTTAGCCAACCATCAGTCTATGCACTCGTCATGATGTTGGACTTAGTTAATCATAACTTTCTAACTAGGAGAACCTCTATTCAACATGTATTAGAGCTTCTTATAGGCCTACACCACATGTAACAAGATAAAAAAGCTAGTGAATTTCTTCAATCATGTTTAGGTAAAATTTTGGCTACTTACATCCATTATGCTTGATCATGACCTATTATTTATTAATTCATTTTGACAATACTTGTGGAAGTTATTGGATATAGACTTTGATCCATTCAAAACCTTTTACCTATAGATAGATGGTTAAACAAAGGAGGTGAACTGTACACTTCTACACCTATTTTTCATCTAAAACAATGTACACTTGCATAGCTAGGATGATAAGATGCTACATGTCCAACATGTCTATAATAGAGCACTGTATAGTTTTATGTGGCATAGTCCTTTCCAAACATGTCTAGGATTCCAATATACAACACCCTTTGACATATCCTACTACACATCACCACAAATGGAATCGCACACACAGGAACAAGGAGTAGATAGAGCACACACATTTCTAAAACACATCCAAAGTGTTCTCCAATGGGATCAATATATTCTCTGAAGTTAATAATAGAAATACAAAGAGTGTCACATCCATCCCATACCACACACCTCAATTTCTCAAGGCTATCCACAAATTTTGGTTGTATCTTCAACATTAGAATTTTAAGGTTCTATATAAAAAATGACGTCTTTATCTAATGATCTAAACACCATTTTACATGTAGTTGGTGGGAATTCTTTTTTTATTTGATCTACTACAATATTTAAGATTGCATCCAACATGTTAAATGTGGACATTATCAAGCCATATTTCCTTCTCTTTTTGAGAAAGCATAAATTTAAAATCCTTTGGATTTGGATCTTGAACAGTGAACAATTATTAAGATGAGATGAGTCAAATTACCACACTATGATTCACACCATTTGTTCAATATCCCTAATGTAGGATGATATAATAATCAAGAAAAGTGGAAAATCTTCGATAAGTATATGCTCAATTTTTATAGCTTAGTGAACGATTAGAGTGTAGCCATACAAGCCTTCGTGAATATTATGTGCACCTAGATAAGTCTTGGTAAATTTATCACTCTTCTTCACAAAACACATACCTTGTGTGCAAAATATGGTGTCATCATTCACCACTACACATGCACATTAGTCTTTGCTTCATCATGCACCAATGTGATTCAATTCACAAAGCCCCGACACACACACCTAGCTATATCACCATATAAGTACATGTACATACTTCAACCATGCAATGAAATGTCAACAAGCAAGACTCTCAAAACTAATAGACAATTGGAAGATCATGGGATTTTCACTTTAACCTTTTCATATTTATATGTAATGTAATATTCATTCATCTCTTCTCAATTGAAAAGGATAGATAATTGAATAGTTGTTCGTAAACCAATTTGATGTGCTTGTCCTTTCTAGTCACATGAATCTTTAGTATGTAGTATCATATTTATTATATCCTCATACAATTTCATACTCACTTAGGCCTCACTTTAGCATTTTTGCCTTTTATGCCCTAGTTATGCCTGATTCTGCTCACACCAATGCCAAATTTGTGATCCTCATTCTTTTCTTTGACTTCTAGACCTTGATTTAGCCTAGATGGATTGAAGTATGGCACTAGCTGCCATATTCCTCCTAGACTAGGGTGCTAGGTGCCATTGTATAGATCAAAAGGGCCCAAATTTGAACCCTCTAATGGTTGGAAATTGTTGAGCAAAAAATGATTTTTGATGTCGGGCTTCTTCATAATTTTCAACATGTTTCATGAGGATAGGTATAAAATAAATTCTTATCCCCTCATTTGAAACATCTCTCATCAAGGGAATTCACTCCACAATTCAAATTCAAGTGAGAAAGCAATCAAGCATTATTGGAGCAATGAAGGAGAGGTCAAGTATTTAGATTTCAAGTATTCAAGATGGCATCCATGATCAAATTCTTATGAATACCTCCATGAATTCTACATGACAACATCAACCTTTTTATGAAGACTTTAACATAAAGGAGATTCATGAAAAGCTATAACATTTCAGTTAAGCATTTAATTTTCAAATCTAACCTTTGCCTCATAAGTTCACAACATCCTTTTCATTCTACCCATCGTAGGGTTAATTCCAAACCCAAGGTTTGACCGAGGCAAATCCCTATCAACCCAAAAATTTCCCTCTCTTGTGTGTACAAGTGATAGGTTCAGAACAAAAGGAAAAAAGATCCAAAAAGTACAAATATAGACAAATTGTACTAGATTTTAAAGAACCAAAAAATCCTAAACACTGGAAATTGGTGAATAGTGTTTGACACTTTTTTGACAAAATTTCAAGAGGAGATTTTGAGTGATGTTTTGATCTCGAAATTATTTCCAATATCTGAATCCAACACCTTTAAAACTAGGTTGCTAACCCCATAGTCCATGTTTTCCAAGCTCAATTTTTATACACAAGTTCTCCTCTACTTCTCATTTCAAGATCTGTGCTCAATGTTTGCATATTTGTCCCTAAACTCTTTGTTTATGTTGATTACTCTCAATTTTACATCATTAGCCCTATTTATTGCATTTAATGATTTCACATCCAATTACAACAATTCAACTAAAACAAGGTGAGTGGAATTCAATTTGTGTCCAACCCTTTCCAATATATTTGATGTTGAGCGCATTGAACTTAATGAACTATGTGTTGTGAATGGGTTTGATTCCTAGTTGCATGTTTAGACTAGAGAAATCCATTTTCTCTATTTTACACATTCCTTTCCACATTATCTATAATATTGTTGAATACAATGAATCCATTGAGAGGGGGTGAATCAGTGGTTCCTAAAAATTTTCCTTTTTAAACCAAGCCTTGAGTATCGGTTAACAACCTAAACACTAAACAATCAAAACGGTAATAAAAGAGTGGATATCAAAAGAGGAAAACACACAAATGTATAACCCACAACACCAGATGTACGAGGAAAACCCAATATGGGAAAAACCTCGGTGAGAAATGTTGCTGGAGTCTACTACTCCAATCCAACCTCACAATGAAATAACAAATTACAATGATTTAGGGTACCAACCCAAGGAGAACCAACCCCTACTAATTTAGGGCACCAACCCAAGGAGCACCAACCCTACACCAAGCTCCAACTTGATGTTGTATAATGAAATACAAATTTGATACAGTTATAGCACCTGGTTGCAAATGAGTTCTACAACACCTAATCAATGGATTTTTGTCGGTTAACAACCTCCTCTTCTTCAATGGTTCTCACATTGTTGGTTATCAGATTACTCTATCCGATCACTCATCGGTCACTCCTTGCCTCTCTTCTTTCTCCCTCATCCTCACACTCCTTTGTTTCACTCTTGGATGCCTTTCTAACCAATCACTCTTCACCGGTTTTCTTGACTGTTAGAAATGCAACAGTTTGCCGGTTACTCTGCCTCTACCAGTTAGACCCTCTCACCGGTTACCTTCTAACACACACTCTAACTCTCTAAGAAGTAACTATAATGTAAATGATCTTCCTCAGGCTCTCCTTCCTCTCACACCTCGCATCAAGCATAAACCCTTTCAGTCTTGAGTTGACATATTTATCTGTGAGGGTTCCCGCCAAAAGAAACATTCAAATGGTGGCGTGTTAGGGTTTTCCTTCACCAAATCGATCCGTATAAGATTTGATCTGATCTAATTTTTTGGAGTGATGATCTTCATGTCATCGATCAACACCGCCAATACTACGCATTCCAATGTGTGTTTTCTATATTTGGATGTCTGCACTATGCTTTTTTGCGTTTCTCTGTCACATGCCATTAATGGCTTGGTTGTTTCCTTCAACAAACTGGTATGAAGATCAAATCTTCTCCCAGGGTCAGTTCAATCGCTTGCCACCTTGTCTTCCTCGAGCCACAACCTTCTGCCATCCTTCCATGATTTGCGGGTTTTTCATAAAATCCGACCTTCTTGCTGACTATTACGTTGATGAATACTTCACCGAACTCTATGTGATCACCACCTATCTTCCACCTATCATCCTTGTCGACATCCACCTATGCTTGGTTTTCTATGTCGGTTTGACATCCTTCATCGATCAAGATTGACTACCGGTTCAACTCACCTTACCGGTATAACCTAACTTCATTGTTGGGCCTTCATACCTGCAGACCTCTTGTCTGTTGGTTGATCAACTTATCCTTCCATCAAACATTTTGGTCCAACATCTCAGTCCATTTACCGACAACATTAACCTTCTCTATTTATACCGGTTTGCATCCTTCAATTTTTCTTTTGCTTTCTTTCTTTCTTTACCTGTGACCCTGTTTTACCGGTAGATGATGCATTTCATATGTACCGGTAACATACCTTTATGCCTCATCCTTCATATTGATCACCACTACCTAATCATGAGTGACCATTCCATACCGGTTGACATCAATGACAACATAATGCCAAATAATGCCAACAATGTCCCCCTTTAGCATTGATGTCAACTTACTGCAAGATTTATTTACCGGTAATTTCTCCCCCTTTGACATAATGACAAAGGGTCAGGGTACTTTTTTCTCCCCCTATGTCAAGCATATGGTTCAAGATAAAGGATATTTTACAATGAACTCCCTTCAAACCATAGATCTTCTTACAAACTTAAGTGCATGAGGTAGGTGACACAACTCCCAACTTGTGTCTTAAGTACTCAAAAGTGCTTACCGGTAATGGTTTGGTGAAGATGTATGCCACTTGTTCTCCTATGAAGACATATTCCATCTTTACTTCCTATCCTTCAACCTTCTCTCTGAGAAAATGATACTTGATGGCAATATGCTTTGTCCTTGAATGCATCACCAAATTCTTTGATATGTTGATGGAACTTGAGTTATCACACTAGATGGGAATAGGATCAGAGATGTCCACCTATATGTCCTTAAGGGTTTTCTTCTTCCAAAGCACCTAAGAGAAACATGTAGCAGCAACAATGTATTATGCTTCAGCAGTTGATAGAGAGACTGAGTCCTACTTCTTGCTATGCCATGAGACCAACTGATCACCCAGGAAGAATGCACCACCACGTGTGCTCTTCCGGTCATCAATGCAACTTGCCCAATCAACATCAGTAAATGATTCCAAGATTATTTCTCCTTGTTTGGGGTACCACAATCCATAACCGAGTGTTCCTTGTAGGTACCTAAAAATTCTGCTTACGACATTCATGTGTGACTGCTTAGGTGTTTGATAGGGTTCACCTAACCTACTCAACACTTCACTAAGTTGATGTTGCTCAATTTCACCAACTCACTAGGCCTAGTTGCTTTCTAGACCTACAATTCCTTCTAAATATCTTCTAGGGCTTTCTCTTACTCACTCCAAGGTGTTTTCTTCAAGTGTCCTTGCTAGGAACCCTACCAATTTGCTATGTTTCCCAATGCTCAAAGATGGCTTCTTGGCTCAAATTCATCAAAATGCCCTCCAATGGTCTTGAGATGTTGCAGAGGTGTAGAGGGTTATTCTCTCATGTTTTTATATGGTTTCAAGGTCCATTGGTGGTTTTCTATCCAAAGGTTTCTTACCGATTTCAAAAATTGGTTTAGAAAAGGCTACAAGGGAAAGAGCCCAATTAGGCCTCCTAGAACCAGTTTTTGAGGTCTTGGGATAAAACGATCCAAAGGACCCCCAAACTAAAATGGATTTTCTTCAAATATTCACTCAACCCCAAAGGATTTCAGTGGTTTTAAGCTTCCAACCCTTCTTTGCATACAAAAACCCCAAAATGAGAATTTCAAGGGCTTCTAGGCACTTGACTAGCAGCAACAAGTAAATCTTGTCTTTGGACCTTCACTTGGAACTCTTGAGGCTTCCTCCTACATAATAATACCTTTACTAACCTATTACAACTTCCCAAAATCTTGGGACTTTCATTTACATTCACCTTTGCACTTTGTGCTAACTCGGTAGTCTAACAAGGATCTGACATCCCGAGAACAAGAACGAGAAAGAAGGCCCGCCCCGTATAGAAGTGAAAAAATTGATTTCTATCCCATCCAAACAAAATGAGAAGTTCAGGATGTTTCTCGCCTAACTTAAACTAAATATACAACTTTTCATCTTGCCAACTCTAGTTGAGTTGCTCCTGGGCTCGCCTAGGGCAAGATGCTAAAAATATGAAATGACACTTTCAGACCTCCTCCTTTCATATGTACACTGTAAAATGGGTTTCCTACCATGTCCCAAAAGGCCATGATGAACACACGGTGGGATTTTATGGGGCACCCATTTTAGTAAAACCTGCTAATTACAAGCCAAAACTGGCTACTTGTGAATCAAATCACCAAACCAGTAGTAAATGCTAAATAAAAAGTTTGAAAATGAACAAAATACCCTGCAACACACTACTAAACCTCAATCCATCATTTTATTCATGGATTCAATCCATTAAACCTTCAAAGAATGCAAAAATTGACAAAAACAATGAAAAGTGCAGTCCAAAATCTTGTATTTTGATTATTGCTTCCAAAATCCAAGTACACCAACCTTGGTAAATGTGTAAGAGAGTTTTTTTATATCCTTCCCACATTTGGAGTCCTTCCATGGCTTTGAGAAAGCCCTAGCTTCAACGTGGGACCAATTTCAGGACAAAAATTGTCATGACAACTTTTTGCAACTTTGTGTTTTTTCCACTTTTGGCCTCTCCAACTCATGAGACCTGTTCTAAATCATCACATATGGCATTTCAAACATGCCTAAAACCTATTTATCCCTCTCAAATTCTTTTACCAACTTTTGACACCTTTGACCAACAAAAAGGCCAAAAACCTACTCAAACTCACTATTTACACAAAAATGCAAACCTAAGTAAAATGAACTCAACCTAGGCCTACATTGACACTAAATAATCACTCTTGGACCCTCCTGGAGTCCTTATTCACCACTGACTTGGCTAGGGTTAGTACAAGCCAAAATTTGCAAAACAAGAAAGCTAGGACCTAGGTGCTTCTGCACCATTCTCCCTAACAAAAAGAGATCATGTCACCTCTTGAGGAATCAGTGTTGGATAAATCCCAAGCTTCTAAAACTTTGACTTCATAACCCATGTAGCCTCAGCATCATCCATACCCTACCATTTAATGAGGTGCTCCCAATAGGCTTGATGCTTAGTCTTCTTGGCAATTCTTGAACTTAACACCTTCTCGGCCTTAGGATTAGGCTTGGTTGGTAACTGAAGGTTATGTGTATCATCTAAAACCTCTGAGTGACTGCATTTTTCACCTTGTATTGGCCCCTTGTATGCAACCAAGTCTGCTATGTTAAAAATTGGTGACAAGCCTATGTCACTAGGTAGATCCACCTTGTATGCATTTTCACCATACTTGGCTAGAATGGCACATGGACCTATCCTTCTCATTTTTAGCTTGTTTGGTACTCCTTGCTGTAGCCTTTCTTTGTTCAAGTGCACCATCACAAGATCTCCCACTTGAAATTGTAGATTTCTCCTCTTTTCATCAACTTTTTGTTTGATTTTGCTTATGTTCTCCTTCAAAGCTTGCCTAACTGATTCATGGACCTCCTTCATGTATTGAGAAAAGTCCTCTGCATATCCACTTCTGATTGCTACACTTCCTAAATCCCTCAACTCAAAAATGCCTCTTGGGTGCACACCATAGACTACTTCAAAAGGTCTTCTACCGATAATCCTATTTATGGTGTCATTGTATGCATATTTAGATTGAGCAAGTACTTGATCCCATGTCTTCCCATACTCCTTGGTAAGGCACCTCAATAAGTTTCCCAAACTACTATTCACCACCTCGGTCTGCCCATCTGTTCGAGGATGGTAGGCTGATCCAAAAGAGAGATTTGTGCCAAGCTTTTGCCATAATGTTTTCCAAAAATGACTCATAAATTTGGAGTCTCTATCTGAAACTATACTCAATGGTAAACCATGTATCCTTACTATTTCATTAAAGAACAACTAAGTTATGTGGCATGCATCATGAGTGGTCTTACAAGGCACAAAATGAGCCATCTTGCTAAATCTGTCCACAATGACATAAATGTTGTCATATCCTTGCTTTGTCTTTGACAAACCTACCACAAAATCCATGCTAATGCATTCCCAAGGTCTACTTGGTACGGGAAGAGGTTGATACAAACCGGAATTTGTTGAAGTACCCTTAGCTTTTTGGCAAACTATGCAAGTCTCCACATACCTTTTCACATCTTGATTCATCCTTGGCCAATAATAGAATCTCTGAACCAACTCTTGAGTCTTATTGACTCCAAAATGACCACTAAGGCTGCCATTGTGTTTCTCTTGTATAAGATTTTCCCTCATTGAGCCTTTAGGCACACAAAGCTACCCACCTTTGAACAATAGCCCATTTTGTAAAGTGAAATCTGAGTATTCACTATGGAAATGATTTTGATACTCCTTGCATACTTTGTAGGCACTTGAGAAGTCTTCATCCTCTGCATACAAATCTTTAAAACTATCCACACCTATGCTTCTCAACTAGATTTCTTGGACTATTAAGAGCCTCCTACTTAGTGCATCAGCTACCCGGTTTTGTTGCCCTTTCTTGTGCTTAATGGTGAATGTATAGGCCTGCATATACTCCAGCCATTTCATGTGTTTGTGACTGAGTTTGTCTTGGGAATTCAGAAAACTTAATGCTTGGTTATCCATGTACACCACAAATTCTTTGGGTAAGAGATAATGTCTCCATTTTCTCAATGCTTGCACTAAAGCATACAACTCAAGGTCATAAGAGGAGTATTTCCTCTTGGCATCACTTAGCTTCTCACTATGGAAGGCTATTGGTCTTCCTTCTTGGCTTAGGACAACACCTACTGCAATATTGCTTGCATCACACTCCACAATGAAGAGTTTCTCAAAACTTGGTAACACTAGCACCGGTTGAGTAGCTATCTTCTCCTTCAAGGTTTCAAAACCTTTGTGTTTCTGCCTCACTCCATTGAAATTTTGCTTTCATTCCACCTCTAATGGTGTCTAACATTGATGCACATATAGCACTAAACTACCTTATGAATTTCCTGTAGTATTGAGCTAATCCATGGAAGCTTCTCACCTCTATTACTGATCTAGGACTAAACTACTTTGCTGGGATCCATCTTGAGGTTTCCTTGAGATAACACAAAACCAAGGTAAACCAATTCTTGCTTAACAAACTCACATTTCTCCAAATTCATGGTTAGCTTTTCATCATATAATCTTTTCAATACACTTTCCAAATGGCTAAGATGTGCTGCTCTATCTTTACTAAAAATGAGAATATCATCTAAGTAAACCACCACAAATTTACCTATGAAGTCCTTCATCACCTCATTCATGAGTCTCATGAAGGTTCTTGGAGCATTGGATAAGCCAAATGGCATTACAAGCCACTCATAAAGACCCTCTATTGTTTTGAATGTTGTCTTCCATTCATCACCCTCCTTGATTCTGATTTGGTGGTAGCCACTTTTGAGATCTATCTTGGTAAAGAACTTGGCTTCCCCTAAACAATCCATTAGGTCTTCTATTCTAGGAATAGGGAACCTATATCTGATGGTGATCCTATTTATGGCTCTAGAATTAGTACACAACCTCCAAGTACCACCTTTCTTTGGTGCTAACACAGTTGGGACAGCACAAGGGCTAATGCTTTTCCTAATTAGGCCTTGATCTAAAAGCTCTTGGATTTGTTTTGCAATCTCAATATTTTGCTGAGGAGTCATTTTGTAGGCTGCCTTGTTAGGTAAGGATGCTCCGGGAATGAAATCTATTTGGTGGCTAATGGCTCTTTTGGGAGGTAATGCGGCTGGCTGCCCATCACTTACAATGTCTTTGAACTTCTCCAACAAATCTTGCACTTCTTTTGGTAGAACTTGCTACTCTTTCTTGCCTTCCTCTTTAGGCTTCATCACTAGTGCAAACCCTACACCTTCACCTTCCTCAAGTGTCTTCAAGAATTGCTTTTCACTCACCAAAAGGACATTAGGACCTACTGCCGTTTTTTCACCTTCCTCAAGGATAGACGGAATCTTGAATGTGACTCCATCTTTCTTGAATGAGTATGCATTCTTGGCTCCATCATGGATAGCTTGTCTATCAAATTGCCATGGTCTTCCTAATAGAAGATGGCATGCATCCATGGGTAGGACATCACATAGTACCTTGTCCTTATACCTTCCAATGGTAAAATCCACCCATGCTTGCTCATTAACCAGAACATGTTGGCCTTTGTTCAACCAAGTGACTCTATAGGGATTGTTTTGAGGAATCCTTTGCAATCTGAGCTTACTCACTGCCTCTTTTGACACTATGTTGTCTGTGGATCCTGAATCAATGATTACTTTGCATATCTTGTCCATTATTTTGCATTTGATCCTAAATAAGGACCTTCTTTGGCTAGGCTCTTCTCTAACTAGTTCCTTGATCAAGGTTCTCATTATCATCAAGTTGTCACCCACTTCTGACTCTAAGGCAACTTCTGACATTTTGCTACTTGAAGACTCTTCTTGAAGATAGCTCACTCTCCTTTCACCACCTTGTGACTTCTCTGGACACCTACAAGTTGCATGTCCAAGTTGGTTACAATGGTAACACTTCATTGTTGCAAAGTATGAGGAACCTCTACCTTGGCCACTGGATCTTCCTCTAGAACCACTGTTGGTTCACCTTCCTCTATTGTATCCCCCTCTTCTACCACTATCTTGCTGCTCAGTGAGTTTAGACTCTCCTTGTGTTCTTTGTTCAAAACTCCTTCCTCCAAAGCCTCCCCTATGGCCTCTATTGTCTTTTCCTCTACCTCTGCCCCTATTGTTGCTTGAGTCATGTCTTCTTTTCAGTTTTTCCTCCACCTTAAGGGCAAGTTGAAAGGTTTGATGGACTATTTTTGGGCTCATTAGACTGATTTCTTCTTGGATGTTCCACCGTATACCATTTAGGTACTTAGCAACCTTGAGACTCTCCTCTTCTACCACATGAGATCTAAGGCTAAGTTTGTGAAACTCCTCCGTGTAGCTACTGACATCAAGATCTTTTTGCCTTAAGTTTTGCCTCTTCCTATGAATTTGCACTTCATAGTCATTAGGGAGATAGACTTCTTTGATTTTGACTAACATCCCTTTCCAAGAAGAGATGGGTGCTTTGCCCATTTTCTTCCTCTCATCTTGTACAAATTGCCACCATGTGAGAGCAACTCCTCTCATCCTGGAATTGGCTACCTTGACTCTCTGGGCTTCAGTTATGCCTTCACACTCAAAGTGGTTCTCCATACCTTCTATCCATTCTAGGACCACTTATGCCTCCATCTTGCCAGTGAACAATGGCAATCCTTCCAGTGACTTGCCACTCAAGGCCTTCAATGCCTTCAAGAAAGGTTCTTTCTCTAAGATAGGATCAGGTTCAGGTATCTTATCTATCTCTGCCACTTCTTTACCCTTTCCTTCTTCTCCTTCCACTTTTACATACACTTCTTCTGCCTTGGTCTCAATATCACCAAGCTTACTCTCCAATCTTTCCAACTTTTCCTTCAGGAGCCTATTCTCTTCCTCCTGATCTTCCACTTTCCTTGCTAATTCAGCATTGGTCACCATGTTGTCTCTAGCTGACTCTCCTGACAACAAGGACATTAACCTTACTAGCCCAAATCTTGTAGGCTCTGATACCAATTTGATAGGGTTCACCTAGCCTGCTCAACACTTCACTAAGTTGATGTTGCTCAATTTCACCAACTCACTAGGCCTAGTTGCTTTCTAGACCTACAAGTCCTTCTCAATCTCTTCTAGGGCTTTCTCTTACTCACTCCAAGGTGTTTGCTTCAAGTGTCCTTGTGTAGCGTCCTAAAATTGTGACACTTGCAATTTCGATTGCATTTGGGTCTTCACGATGGCGATGCAACACGGAACCTGAATGGAGACCCCGAAACTTGTTCATGACATCAAAAACTGCATTTCTCAGCACCCTGGCCTGATCCTCCTTGCACCCTGCTGTCCCGGGAGGTGGGACCATGGCGCCCAGCGCCCTGGTCCCTGGCCCTATTTTGGGCCCGGTCTCTTTTGGGCATCGGGTCTTTAAGTTTGCAAATTGGAAAATAATGTTTCCTGGTCGGCCTAAGGTCGGGAAAATCAGTCTATTAGCCCTAATTGACAAGTATATATACTACATTTCCTCTCCCATTTGAGGAGGTCGAAAAAAAGGAAATAAGCAAGGGAAAAAAGGCGAAAACGATATTCAAGCATTCAAACATTCAAGCATTCCTTCAAGAATTGATCATTCTAAGTCTCCATTCAAGGCTAAGTGTTGTATTCAAGACAAGGATTCAACCATTGAAGAGGAGATCACATTTCATGCTACATACATTACACCTTCGCATGTAAGAATACAAACATTCTTACAACAAGGTATCAGTACTTGTTTACATTACAAACATTTACATTTACAGCATTCTCATTTCTTGGTTAATTCCAAAACCGGGGTTTGACCTAAAGGCAAACCCCTCATCCCTAACCCCCCAATCGTCCTCTCTTTTCTGTGTGTAGGTTGCAGGTACGCGGCTGTAATTGAAGATCTAGAATCCTTGTGCAGAGACAAACAGATCCACCTTCGTTTCGCGGATTTTTCGGAGGACCGTGTGCACGCCGGGCGCCATCGTCCAGTCAACTTTCGCTCAAATTTGCAGAACAGCACCGTCTCGACATTTTACTGCTAATTCCAGGTCCGCAGCTTCATATCATATTCCTATCTCTGTTTATAAGTGAATCTTTCCTACTTTACATGCATTCCTAGCTCAATCTTTCTATCTACATTTCTTTACAAAAGAGGGTATCCTTGATGTCTTAACCCTTGAAACTCATATAGAATCCAATCTTGCATTGCGTGGGATTGGATCTTGTGGGTTTCAACCCCTCTTTTGAATGTAAAGTCCCTCCTAAGTGAAAACCATCAGCCCTAGTGACTCTCCCTTCTCTCTCCTTGGAGTTGGGGAGGGGAGAACGACTAGGGTTCAATTTTTCCGCTTTACACCTTGCTAGGAACCCTACCAATTTGCTATGTTTCCCATATGCTCAAAGATGGCTTATTGGCTCAAATTCATCAAAATGCCCTCCAATGGTCTTGAGATGTTGCAGAGGTGTAGAGGGTTATTCTCTCATGTTTTAAGATGGTTTCAAGGTCCATTTGTGGTTTTCTGTCCAAAGGTTTCTTACTGATTTCAAAAATTGGTATAGAAAAGGCTACAAGGGAAAGAGCCCAATTAGGCCTCCTAGAACCGTTTTTTGAGGTCTTGGGATAAAATGATCCAAAGGACCCCCAAAATAAAATGGATTTTATTCAAATATTCACTCAACCCCAAATGATTTCAGTGGTTTTAAGCTTCCAACCCTTCTTTGCATACAAAAACCCCAAAATGAGAATTTCAAGGGCTTATAGGCACTTGACTGGCAGCAGCAAGTAAATCTTGTCTTTGGACCTTCAAATGGAACTCTTGAGGCTTCCTCCTACACAATAATACTTTTAATAACCTATTACAACTTCCCAAAAGCTTGGGACTTTCATTTACATTCACCTCTGCACTTTGTGCTAACTTTTCATCTTGCCAACTTTAGTTGAGTTGCTCCTGGGCTCGCCTAGGGCAAGATGTTAAAAATATGAAATGACACTTTCAGACCTCCACCTTTCATATGTACACTATAAAATGGGTTTCCTACCATGTCCCAAAAGGCCATGATGAACACACGGTGGGATTTTATGGGGCACCCATTTTAGCAAAACCTGCTAATTACAAGCCAAAACTGGCTACTTGTGAATCAAATCACCAAACTAGTAGTAAATGCTAAATAAAAAGCTTGAAAATGAAAAAAATACCCTTAAACACACTACTAAACCTCAATCCATCATTTTAATCATGGATTCAATCCATTAAACCTTCAAAGAATGCAAAAATTGACAAAAACAATGAAAAGTGCAGTCCAAAATCTTGTATTTTGATTATTGCTTCCAAAATCCAAGTACACCAACCTTGGTAAACATGTAAGAGAGGGTTTTTATAGCCTTCCCATGTGTGGATTCCTTCCATGGCTTTGAGAAATGCCTAGCTTCAACGTGGGACCAATTTTAGGACAAAAGTTGTCATGACAACTTTTTGCAACTTTGTGTTTTTTCCACTTTTGGCCTCTCCAACTCATGAGACCTGTTCTAAATAATCACATATGGCATTTCAAACATTCCTAAAACCTATTTAGCCCTCTCAAATGCTTTTACCAACTTTTGACACCTTTGTCCAACAAAAAGGCCAAAAACCTACTCAAACTCACTATTTACACAAAAATGCAAACCTAAGTAAAATGAACTCAACCTAGGCCTACATTGACACCAAATACTCACTCTTGGACCCTCCTGGAGTCCTTATTCACCACTGACTTGGCTAGGGTCAGTACAAGCCAAAATTTGCAAAACAAGAAAGCTAGGACCTAGGTGCTCCTGCACCAGTGTTGCTTGAAATCTAGCCACCATACACACTACCTACACTATATCGGGTCTAGAAGCAGTAAGATATAATAAGCTACCTATCATGGATCTATACCATGTCTGATTCATCACCGATGATTCATCATTATTGCTTAATTTGCTTCCGGTCACCATGGTAGTACTCACCGGTTTGCAGTCCCCCATTTGAAATTTATTTAACATATCCTTTGCATACTTGGTTTGTGAGATAAAGAGTCCCTTATCTTGCTATGATATCTACAAACTGAGAAAGTACGTCAATTCTCTGAGCATTGACATCTCAAATTCTGACTACATATGATCAACAAATCCTTTGCAAAGAGTGTCCCTGTTCCCTCCAAAAATGATGACATCTACATACACAACAACAATGATCATGTGGTTTCCATCTTTCTTGATGTATAAATTATTGTCAGCACTCCCCTTTTTGAATCCTTGCTCCTTCACATACCGATCTAGCCTTGAATGCCATGCTCTAGGAGCCTACTTCAAACCATATAGGACTTTCTTCAACCGACACACAAAGGTTTCATCATCATGTAACAGAAACCCTTCGGTATGCTCCATGTACACTTCTTCTTCCAAATTTACATTGAGGAAGGCAGATTTTACATCCATTTGATATACCTTATAACCCTTGTAGGCTGAGAAAGCTAGAAACATCCTAATTGCTTCTAGTCTAGCCATCAGTGCAAATGTTTATTCAAAATCAATGCCCTTTACTTGAGAGTATCCTTTTCAAACAAGTCTAGCTTTATGCCTAACAATTTTTCCTTCTTCATTCATCTTGTTCCAGTAGACCCATTTGGTGCCAATGATGTTCTTGTCTTCCGGTTTAGGGACTAGTTCCCAAGTCTTGTTCTTCTCAATCTGTTGTAGCTCTCTTCCATGGCATCCATCCATTTCTGACTTTTGCTTGCCTCATTGAATGTTTTAGGTTCTACTTTGGTCATAAGGCATAAATTTACTTGTTCCTCATTCCGGGAAAGTCTTCTCCTAGTTTGCACACCATCACTCTTATTACCTAGAATCTGCTCTTCCAGGTGGTTTAATTGCACTTATAGATTAGGGACCTTTTTGGATGCTTCTTCCGGTTAATTTTTTGACTGAGCTTCTTCACCTTCATCACCAGAATCATCATATCGGTTCACTTGTGCTTGTCTTTCTTTGTGCATATCCTCATCAACTCTTACATGCATACTCTCAATGACTCTTCTTAGTCTTTTGTTGTAGCATTTATAGGCCTTGTTGTTAGTTGAGTAACCAAGGAATATTCTTTCATCACTCCTGGAATCAAAACTACCTAAACCATCCATATCCCTCTTGATAAAACACTTGCTTCCAAATACCTTGAAGTATTTGACTGATGCTTTCCGATCATACCACAACTCATAAGGTGTCATTCTGATGTTTGTTGTTAGTTGAGCTTTGTTCAAGGTATATGCAATAGTATGAACTGCTTCCTTCCAATATATATCCAACAAAAAGGCCTCATTTAACATGGTTCTAGCCATCTCCTTGATTGTCCTATTCTTCCTTTCTACCACACCATTTTGCTATGGTGTCCTGAGGATTGAGTATTGTCTTCTGATTCCATGTCTTTCACAATAATATTCAAACTCATTTGATGTAAACTCTCCACCCCGGTCTGATCTTAGTCATTTTAGTTTGCACCCACTTTCCTTCTCTACCATCTTCCTAAAGATCTCGAATCTGTCAAATGCTTGTGATTTATCTTGTAGGATGTCATTCTTGAATAGTCATTAATGAAGAGCATACGATATCTTTCACTGACAAGAGCTCTTTTCCTAGTTAGACCACATAGATCTATATACACAATTTCAAGTGGTCTTCAGGTGTTGTGTTCTTTTGTCTTGAATCTTGCTTTAGTCTGCTTCCCTTTCACACATTCATCACAAAATGTGCTCACCGGTTTGATAATTGGTGGTATTTCTTACATACCCCTTTTTGCTTACTGCAACTAGATTATCAAAAGTTATGTGGCCTAATCTTTTGTGCCACAACCAACTTTAATTTACTTGTCCCAACACACATTGAGATTCAAAACATTCTTTCAGATTGTAAACATTGCTATCTGTCCTCTTGCCTTTGGCTAGATTCTGACCGGTACTCTCCTTCTTTATCTGGCAGTCGATAGAATCAAAGGTGAATTTAAAACCTTTTTCACACATTTGACTCAAACTCAACAAGTTGTGCTTCAAGCCTTCCACATAATACACATCATGTGCTTTCAGTTTGCCATCAATGTTTAGAGTACCTTTTCCCTTTATCTTGATAGATGAGTTGTCTCCAAACCGTACCGAGCCACCATTCCAGCCTTCAAGTTTGATAAATTTCTTTTTATAACTGGTCATGTGGTTGGAATAACTACTGTCTACAACCCATAGATTTTTTCTTTCAGCATGTAGGGAAGTTTGCACTCTCAGACTTGATTCTTCCTTGTCCCTTTCTTTCTCAACCCATACCGGTTTAGTTTCCTTCTTCTTATCAACTACAATTATGTGCTTCTTTTGATTGATTTTCCCATTCTTACAAAATCTTTATATATGTCCAAACTCTTGACAATTATAGCATTTTACATTTGCATTGAAAGATGAATCTTTGAAACTATTGTAGGACACTGATTTACTCTTCCTACATTCAAAACTCTTATGACCAAATCCATTGCACTGATAACAGACAACATTCATATCCCAAAGTGCATTGAATGGATTTCTACTTTCATAACTCATAGTGGGCTTATTGGTTAATCTACAATTAGCTAACCTATGTCCAAATTTCTTACACCGATAACAATAACCATGAAAGTTTGGAACATACCGGTTAGGTTGCCTCGGTCCTGCAAACGTCTGCCTCACTAGGGCTCTTCCTCTCATGCAACTAACTTTGGTAAATCCTTCATGATCAACTCTTGCATTTCTCCTAAGATCTTCATGTCAGTACATTGAGTGTGGCCTCTGGTTCATTGATTGTGTATATCAGTTTGTGTTGTGGTTTCTATCATCATCTGCATAAGACTTCTTACCAGTATCCTTGCTCACCGTGAATGTCTTCTTCTCTTCACCTTCACTTGAAGAAGTGAACTTTATCTCCTTACCGAATGTGTCTTTGTTGTTTTAACTTTGTCCTTCTTCAAATCCTAAGCCACCAGTATCTTTTGATTGCTTTTGTTTGCTCAGCATCTTGTCCAAGGCTTCTTGGCTACCCTCATATTTGCTTCTCACTTTCAGTTCATCCTTACTCTTTTCAAGCTCCTTTCTAATCTTCATTATTTTTGCTTCCAGATCTTGATGCTCCTTTACCTTCTTCATCAGATCAGAGGATGTGACTTCACATATCCTCTTGGCTTCTTTCAACAGGAGTTTCAAATCAGAGATGACTTGATTGGATTCATCCAGTGATTGCTTCAAGTGATTTTGTTCTTCTGCTATAGAAAGTTTGACCTTCTTGAGTTCTCTTCTTGTCTTACTTAACTCCTCAAGAGCCCTTATGAACTCACCTTCTAGATCCACTTCGGCTTCAATGTCTTCTTTTTCCTCATCTTCACCAACCGATTCATCAAGTGCCATAAAGAGATTAACTTTTCTTTCATTCTCATGGTAGTCATCTTCTAAAGCACTTTCTTCATCTGTGGCATCATCCTCAATATAATATAGGTTGTTCTGCTTCTGGTAGCCTCTTCTTCCTTGCCGGTAGACATTCCTTTCTTTGTCTTTACCGACAAATCTGCCAAAACTTCTTTGCTCATCTCCACCAGTTTCATTATAAGGACATTTTGCAACAAAGTGTCCAACTTTACCATAGTTGAAGCATTTGAGTGGTAACTTCCCTTTATACTTTTTGGATCGTCTCTTGATCTTTCTGACAAAATTTGCTACCTTTGCATCCGAGTCTTCATTGGATCCTTTGTGAGCAAGCTCTTCGTTTCCCTTTTTGGTGGAGTTGAGCACTGCCTCTTTCCTTGAAGATGCTTCACCAGTTGTTCTCATTTCATAGGCTGTTAGAGATCCAAATAGTTCATCCATTGTAAAGGTCTTCAGATCCTTGGATTCCTCTATGGAAGAAACCTTAGTATCATACTTAGATGTGAGTGATCTAAGCACCTTCTTGACAATAAACTCATCAACAACTTCTTCTCCAAGTTCTCTGATGGTGTTCACAGTCTCATCTATTCTGTGAAGGTAGTCTGCAATCTTTTCTTCATCTTCATCTTATTCCTTCAAGCTGACCTCTTAGAGATTGAAGCTTTGCCTCTTTGACTTTGACATCTCCTTCAAATAACCTCTGCAGTTTATCCCAATTCTCCTTGGCGGATGCAAAATGCATGACCTTGACAAACTCATTATCAGACAACCCGCTTAAGATAACATGTTTAGCCTTTGCATTATTCTCATACTCCTTCTTAGCATTCGGATTAGTGGGAGGAACACTGGGGACATTATACACATTATTAACAGACATCCACACATCAAAACCAATGGAGGAAATATACGTCTCCATTCTTCTGCTCCAGAAGGCATAGTTAGATCCATCAAACATGGAGGATTTTGAGGAGGCGAACTCATTTCTTTCCATTGTGTTCTTTGACCAGAATCTACCCAAGCTAGAGAAAGCTTTAATCAACCGAGAACCTAGGCTCTGATACCAATTGTTGAACACATTGAATCCACTAAGAGGGGGGTGAATCAGTGGTTCCTATAACTTTTCCTTTTTACACCAAGCCTTGAGTACTAGTTAACAACCTAAACACTAAACAATCAAACCGGTAATAAAAGAGTGGATATCAAAAGAGACAAACACACAAATGCGTAACCCACAACACCAGATGCACGACGAAAACCCAATATGGGAAAAATATCGATAAGAAATACTGCTGGAGTCTACTGCTCCAATCCAGCCTCACAATTAAACAACAGATAACAATGATTTAGGGCACCAACCCTTACACCAAGCTCCAACTCGGTGTTGTATAATGATATACAATTTTGATACAGTTATAGCACCTAGTTGCAAATGAGTTCTGCAACACTTGATCAATGGATTTTTGCCGGTTAACAACCTCCTCTTCTTCACTAGTTCTCACACTGCCAGTTATCAGATTACTCTCTCTGATCACTCACCGATTACTCTATGCTTCTCTTCTTTCTCCCTCAGCCTCACACTCCTCTGTGTCACTCTTGGATGCCTTGCTAACCAATCACTCTTCATTGGTTTTCTTGACTATTAGAACTGCAATAGTTTACCGGTTACTCTGTCTCTATCGGTTAAACCCTCTCATCGGTTACCTGCTAACACACACTCTAACTCTCTAAGAAATAACTCTTAGGTAGATGGTCTTTCTCATGCTCTCCTTCCTCTCACACCTCACATCAAGCATCAACCCTTTTAGTCTCGAGTTGATATATTTATCTGTGAGGGTTCCCGCCAAAAGAAACATTCAAACGGTGGCGTGTTAGGGTTTTCCTTCACCAACTCAATTTGTATAAGATTTGATCCGATCTGCTTTTCTGGAGTGATGATCTGCATCTCATCGATCAACACTACCAATACTATGCATTCCAATGTGCATTTTCTATATTTGGATGTTTGCACTATGCTTTTCTGCGTTTCTTTGTCACATGCCATTAATGACTTGGCTCTTTCCTTCAACAAACAGGTACGAAGATCAGATCTTCTCCCAGGGTCAGTTCAATCGCTTGCCACCTTGTCTTCCTCGAGCCACAACCTTCTACCATCCTTCCATGATTTGTGGGTTCTTCATAAAAGTCGACCTGCTTGCTGATTGTTACGTTGATGAATACTTCACTGACCTCTACGTGATCACCACTTGGCTTCCACCTGTCATCCTTGTCGACATCCACCTATGCTTGGTTCGCTATGTCGGTTTGACATCCTTCACCGACCAAGATTGACTACCGGTTCAACTCACCTTACTAGTATAACCTAACTTCACCGTTGGGCCTTCATACCTGCAGACCTCTTCTTTGTCGGTGGATCAACTTAGCCTCCCATCAAACATGTTGGTCCAACATCTCAGTCCATTTATCGACAACACTAACCTTCTCTGTGTATACCGGTTTGCATCCTTCAGTTCTTCTTTTGCTTGCTTTCTTTATCGGTGAGCCTGTTTTACCGGTAGATGATGCATTTCATATGTACTGGTAACACACCTTTACACCTCATCCTTCATACCGGTCACCACTACCTAATCACTAGTGACCATTCCATACTGGTTGACATCAATGACAACATAATGCCAAATAATGCCAATAAATATTTGTTACACCATAATCATTTAATGATTGTGAATAGAAATCACATATAGAAAATCGTTAAATCTTTCATTTCCATAACTTGGGCACTTCCCCCAAAATTGTAATATTTGAATTAGTCTTGTTAGTGTTTTTTGGTCATAGTTGTAGAGATATTGGATACATAACTATATTATTCTACGCCATTATTATCCACAAATAGATGGCTAGAAGGGGGTGGTCCATTACACACTATTGCATATTTTCTATATCTACAAATCCATACATCTATGCATTTGGGATGACAACTTGCTCTACATCTGACATGCCCACACTAGAGCTTTGAATAATTCTACAATGCATGATTATTTTTAGAAATTCCTTGGGTTTGAACCTACAACACCCTTGGACATATGCTACTATGCAATATCTCATATAGATTTGTATGTATGTATGAATGAAAAATAAGGCCATAAATTTTTTACAACACATTTAGAGTGTTCACCAATAGGTACAAAAATATCTCTTGCATTATCATTGGAATACCATAGTGCACCAAGATATGCATCATGTACCTCACTCATTCAAGGTTAGTGACAAATTCTATTTATATCTTCAAAAGGACACTTCAAGAGTCCACACCAGAAGGTGAAGCCCTTACACTATGGTCTACACACCATTATATAGATAAATAGTTATAATGTCTTTTTTCTTGATCTCCTATAGAACCTAAGCTTCCACTAAGTACTCAATATTTTAGTTCTTATGCCATACTTTTCTCTTATTGACACAATATCAACTCAATGTCCTTTAGAATTGGATCTTGAACATTTGTACAAACTTGTGTAAGGAATGATTATACAAAAAGGCCATAAAGCACATCTATTAAGGTTCACATCATCCAATTCTGAGTGGCTAAGGTGGTTTAGCAGGTAAATCAAGAAAAAAGTGTAAACCCTTAACTCCATGTTTAGTTTTCATAGCTCACTAAAGACATGATAGGGGGTTACTACTCAAAAAATGACAAATGGTTGGTACCTACACAAGCCTGAAAAGCCTTGTGCACACCTTGATGACCCTCTATGTTCATGAATAGTCATCAATAATATGTGCACCTTACATAGAGGTCATTGTGTCATTTTATGTGTGCAAGCTCTCATGCAAGTCACTATGATATCATGTGTCATTATGCATGACTTAGCATATCTCCACACTTTTCATAGCATATTCATTAGTCCATCGCATGTAACATCTTCAATAACCACAAGAATGGTATACCAATCATCAAGGAACTCAATTATCAAGAAGTTGGAAGGTTTAGTGATTTAGGAAAATAGACTGTTACAATATTGTACAAAAAGTATTTCAATACTTTAAATTGGAGGATGATGGCATATAACTACATAGTCTAAGGACACCAATTTGATGTATCCACCTTGATAAGACAATGATAGATAATTGCATAGTCTAGGCAATCAATTTGATGTATCCACCCCTTTCTAGTCACACAAATCCTTATTTCTTTCATTTCTATTTGGAACTTCTCATGCATTCTATTCATCTATATACATTTGAATAAAAGTAGCACATTATTATTAAAAGACGTCTACAAATCCATTTGTCTATTTGATTACTTTGTTCTTGTTTTCAATTGTATAATCTATAACCTTAATCTCTCACTAAGATAAGAATATTCCTCAGACCACTAGGATCCAAAACATTTATTATATAGATGTCCTCAACAACCCTTTCCCAATTATAAAATATTAGACATGAAGCATCGCTTCTATAGAAAACGAGTCTCTCAAATTTGCATTGCAATTGAATGCAACCATGAGCAACTCTATCGATGGCTCCCACTTATGATTCTATTTGTGATTATCACTTGAATTCAAAAGAATTGCCTTTGTATTGATATTTGAGTGAAGAAATCTACTAAACTAAGATTGAAGCATGACACTTCCTTGTACCTTAGGTAGACCCTCTATTTTGCACAATTGAAAGAAAAGATTCAAATACATGATATACAATATGCTTAATGGACGATTTACTATGTGATAGTGTAGATTGCTTCGATCTAATATTTCAAATGCTTATTGAAATGATTCTATGAGATATGTTGCATGAATTGATGATAAGTGCCTTCAGACTTGCTTTTAAATATGATATCTTAGGCATCAATTTTGAAAGTTTTTCATGTGCAAGATGGTGAACAATGATCTATATTTGGATGGTATTCAAGTTGGGGAATGCAAAAATGAGAATTCAACAAGGTAGACATGATCATGCCTACGATTCTATCTAGGAAATAGTTTTGCACATGTGATTCCAATTAGAGTGGAGAAATAATAAAATGAGTTGGGTCAAAATTGGAAGAACTCAATTGACTAAAGATAAAAAAATTGAATTAATTCAATCAACACATACACTAAGATCTATTAAATTGACTAAGAAACTAAAATACTAAATAACAAAACCAAAATAAATACAAAACTAATAAAAAAATACTAAAATGCTAGATAATGGACCTTCAAATTTTTAATTTTTTAACATGATTGGTGACACTAGTGTGACATGTCCCTTGACACAACATGAACTAGGGGGAGATTGGACCTCATGATTCTATGCTTTACCACAAGGGCTCTCGCCAATCAACCTAGCCCCAACCCTTTGGACTATTTAAATTGATAGATCTAATATTTTTTTAATTTAAATGAACTATAAAGAGTTTTAAATTTGATTGACCATTGGTTATTATAAAGATATTCCACTTCAATTTTGAAACATTCTCAACAATGGAGAACGCTACCATCTATATAAATAATTATATTGTAACCTAACACTAAACCACCTTGGATTCCTAGTGAATGGGCTGAAGTTAAACATGGCATGATAAATAGATACCCTGGTATTCCCTTTGGTACAAGGGTCTCTCTGAAAGATATGTGGAACTAGTTCTTTACAAAAATCAAAAGCGAACTATTATGCTAGACCAATCGTTGGACATATTTAGGTTGCCAACAAAATCCTCTTGGCTAGCCACATGTATATTTCCCCATGTTGGCGTCCTTCTAAAAAGTGTTATAATCAACTTATTGAGCTGATTAGGATGTTTCTTTAGACTAATTAGGGTAATAAGAAAGGGCTACCTACTTCTTCATGGCTTCATTGCATACAACCAAAAGATAGAGGAACACTGGGAACCATTGACCCATTTACTCAAGGAATTTGTCTTACAACTAAATGGATTATAAGGGCCTTAGAGGGGGATGCTCCTTGGAAGAATCAAGTTCACCATCGATACAAACTACTACAATCGGTCGATCTTGGGACTTGGTCAATTGGAAGGATAAGCTTCTTCTAACACACCTTTTCAAGACACGTAGTTTTGCCCCATTTAACTCCATTTGGATTGCGTGGCAAATCACTTCAAAAAAACTATATTGGTATGATCAATCGCTAAGTCATGGCTTAAGCTTTGCCTCATCTTCCATTTGGTGGAATCAACTAGTTCAACAAGACAAAATTCCCCTTGCCAAGATTAATTGCCTTAGAGGAAGACATCTTTTCAAAAGAGGTGTTTAGGTTTTTCAAGATTTGTGGGATCCCAATATTTTTGGCCGAAAGTCTTGACACCATCTCAAAGCACAATTCAAACTCTCTCCAACTGACAAGGATGCTATTTTGAAAATCCAGCAACTCGTTAACCTTGAATTGTTTGCTATCGACCCCTTGCCATGATAACTTTCGCAAAGATTGGAAATGGCCCAATAATCTTAGCTTTCACTACTTTCCTATTAAGATAGTTTCGTAACAACTCCTCCCTCCCTTCTCCTTTGCTCCACGCCTCACCCTTAAATGGAGATGCATTTTTACCCAAGGTAGATGGAACAAGCTAAGCTCGTAGATTTGGAAGTCCAAAGTTGATGCTCAATCCCAATTAATTGCATGGAAAGTCCTTCACATTAAACTACCTATAGGGGATCGTCTTTCTTTCATCACCCCCCCTCCTTCATGCCCCTTTTGTATTAAAAAAGAGACTATTAAGAACACTTTTTGGCTCTACCCTCACGCTCATACCCGTTGGTGCCATTTGTCCTCCATTTTCCTTGCAATTTTTCCTAAAAAATGGACTTGGCGATCAACACTTCTTGGACTTTTCCAATACCATAACATCATTTCTTAGACCCTCAAACAAACTATCCTCAAGTTTATTTGGAGAGTTCACTGCTTAGCTTCCTTCTCTCACACCTTTTCCCCCTTACAAGTTGAGGTCTTGATGCTTATTGAGAATTTTTCACTCCAGGTCACTATCCTCGAGAATAATCTCCAAGCCAGCTCTGATCTCCAAAATATTTTGGCCAATTTGCAAACACAGATCCAAACATTTGAAGTCACTTTGCAGGGTACTGATCCAAAGGATAATGCTCATGGTTTCCCATGACCTCGAAGAAGTTTCTTATGATGGACATTGCTTTGGAGCGGATTGTCCACAATGTTGGAACCTTTATTACAGCCATGATTTTATTTGTTGAAGATGACAACACCCATGACTCTTATTTTTGCTGATAATAGCATGTGGTTGTATCCATGGGACTTTATTTTTGCTGATGATATCATGTAACTGTTATTTTTGATGTTTTGGTAGTAATTTCTTGTTGCTGCTGTGTGTTTTCGATCATGTTGTTGTGTATTTTTCATCATGTTGTTGTGTATTTTTCATCATACTGCTGTGTGTAATTTTGTAAGGCTATTGTTTCTCTATCCATCTTTGTAATCTGAGTTTGCTTACTCCAATATAAAAAAAACTTTTGTGTCTATTTAATAAATGAAACCCACTTTTCAATCAAAACCACAAACAGAAAAATATTTGTTGACAAAGTTAAACATTTTATATTAATTTGATTAATTTTGTTAATCCTCGATAAAAGAGTTCTCTTTTAATAAGTTTTGACTTGAGATCTTAATGTAAGAAATCCTCGGTAATGTAATTGTAACATGTTAGCTCACCTTTTTAAATGCTGCCTCCTTAAATGCAATTCATTCCTGCGATTTTCTATACACGTTCATGCTGCAATTTTCTCCTTGAAATTGAGATCACCCCATTCAGTTTTGCGATTTTTTTCCTTAAAATTGATTTCTTTATCAGTTGGCATTTCGAGCAAATTTATTAATGAGTACCGATGGCTCATCTGGTTTGAAAGAGAACAATGCAACTGCCAAAGAAAGAGAAACGTGAACAACATAAAGTGGATGAACTGCACATGACTCTGTCTTCTTTCTCCCCTTGTCACCTTCCAATGCCCAAAGAAAATTAAAAAGACAACATTTACCTCTCTTCTAATGGGGTCCTAAGTGGTGGAGGTGAGTGGGGGCAGGGCCGATTATATGTTTTAACTGAATACAGCCAACTTGAAAACTCCACTAAATCTAATCTCTGCATTTCTATTTGAATGCATACACAGATCTGTTTCTCAAGACTCCAAACACATTTGTAACCTGTATCATCCATACCCAGATTTGGAATCAATAAAGATTTTGCAAGTTGAGGATCAACCAAAAATGTGGAGAGTGAGTGTGTTAGGCTTATTTGTTGTACTGGTAGCTATGCAGATTTCATGTAGCAGTTCAGTGAAGTGTGATGGGAGACTCTGCAAGAGTGGAGAATGTGACGAGGATGGTCAATGCATTTGCAAACTTCCTGATCCTTCCACTATACTTGATGGAGATCGTCCATTTCTTGGGTAGGAACCCATTGTTTTTCTCTTTATTTTGTTTTATTGGTGAATGAATGGTTAAGGTCATCCCCTGGCTGCCAAATTTATTATGGAGTCACCAGCATAACTTGAACATTTGACCGCGAATGTGTCAGCCATCTTTGCCTACTGTTGAACCACAGTCCTTAGGACATTGCTTTTCTCTTTAGATTGCTATTGGAAGTAAGAGTTGCGGAGGGAAAAACAATTAAAATAGATCTGCCAAATTGGGTAATTTTATTTCTTGGGCCTATATAATGTGGTGGGCATAGCAATGTGGCATGGAGGACTTACATGATTGAAAACTGTGATGTTTGTGAGTTAGAGGCAAACATTGTGATGAGGAGCGGATCATGTGTGATGGAACAAATTCATTCTGGTGTGAGCATGGAGGTGTCTGTGAAGAAATCATCCAGGGAGAGAATTACACTTGCAAGTGTCCGCCAGGTTATATTGGAGAGCACTGTGAACATAGCGGGGTTCCTTGTGGAAGTATGTTTTGCTTTCATCGGGCAGAGTGTATCATTGAAGACCGTGAGTGTGCTTGTCCTCATAATTGGAGAGGAAGTGTTGATTGCGCCTTTCCTACTAAACCGAGTAAGTGATCTCTTTCCATGTGTATCAAGGACTATCATTAACAATGGCTAACTAACCATTAAAAATGGAATTGACGAGTGAGACAAGCACGTAGGTGCTCGGAAGGTTCAACCATTAATAAGTCTTCTGCTATTCAGAATGTTTTGGGGTGTTTTTACCAGAAATTTCACATAATAAGATTTCCCAGGAATTTCTGTACCATGCACCATTTCTATATGAATTGGTAAACTTCACTTGTTTTTCTATTATTAGGTATCAAAGACAGATATTTAATACAGCGATGCCCTGCGACTGGTTGTGGTTCTGTTTATTCTATCCAAGTGGATAGCTAACAGTTAGTAAGTTCACCATATATTCTTACTTAAGTTGATCGTAGGCAAAGTTTATGTAGATGTATACCTTTAGTTCTACCAGTGAAAACATGATAGGAATTGCAGTAAATCTTTTTTTTGTTAATCTGTTATTTCTCATGTCTACCACTAGTTACTGTTGGCCAGCAATATAATGTTATAACTAGCAGTTGCTCCAATCTGAGATTAGTTATGATAACTTATAAATGTAATCGGAAGACTCAGTACTTTGTAGTGATATATGTTAAAACTATAGACAATCAGCCCCTGGATGCAAGACAATTGGTTTCTGGATGCACCTTGTATTGGCGAGACCCAAGTTCTAATCATAGAGAATTCATTTTAAGTTGTGCATGATGATTAAGACAGATTTCAACTAGTAATCCCTCTGCAGCCTGCCTCATAATTAACGATTTTCAAAATGGGAATTGGTTGTCATATGTAGCCCAGTGCCAAAATTTGATATTTCACCCAAAGGATTGACATTTCAAAAGCCTTTCATAAGATAATTAAGGCCAGTCTGTAAATTCAACCACTAATTGCATGGATGGTAAGGTATTGGCAGAAATTGATTTTTCTGTACCTTAACCTTTTTCAACTTCCCTACTTTATTGACCCAATCACAGTTTCTGGCTACCTTTGCCCTATATGTATCAATGAACCCAATTCAACCCCCACTCCATTGACCCCCAATAAGATGATGTATTTCTTGAGTCTTTGGACAAACATGATGTTAACCATACATTGCGAGTTTAGATCATTAATTTCCAGGCCATGAAATTTGCATGGAACTTGATTCGTATTTTTGTCACTGCCATAAATATATCATTTTTAAAAAGCTACTAGTAGTTTGTGGCAATCGACTTATGATGCTAAGGTTTTAAACATACTTGTTCTTGAATTGTCAAAACTTGTGTGAGGAACAAATAGAGAAACTTGATAGGTTAAATCTGATACTAACAAAAATATTGTCTACACCTGAAAAAAGGGAAGGGAATCATATTGCTGCTAGAATAATTCTATTTAACTGTATTTCCTCTATTATTAACTAAGAACTATACCAGATTAGTAACATAATGCCTTCATGATAGAGGGGCTTCTCTTTTTCCTGCCCTCCTTTGGACAACTTTGAACTTTGTTATTGAATTATTAGACCGGAGTTGGTTATGAAATTGTCGACAAGATTACTGTCTCTAAGTGAAAATAAAGTATCTCACATATTCCAATAATCTTGAAAAAGACCAGGTTCACTGATCTATCCTTCTAAGCATCTGATCCCCAAGGCTTCCTTTGCTAACAAAGGTTCATTCTGATAAGCCTTTTTCTACACACATAGAATCTGTTGACAGATCTTTATTTTATTCAATATCTTTTGCTTTGCTTCACAGTGCATAATGAGGTTCCCCGCAAATAGAATTGCATCACATAGACTACATGTTTCTTAAAAGTCAGTACCATGTTCATGATTAGGAACTTCTGCAAAAGGCCTATTTGAAAAAACTAAATCTTTGAATGGATTGAATATAGATAGAATTTGAGATTAATAAAAGATAGCCTTCCTACATGAATTAAGCCATCAAAAGAAAATATTGTATCAGTCATTGATATCACCTACTAATCCTCGAACGTAGAATTATACAAGTGGTCAGATCATAAGAAGTGACCCCATTAATGAACCACACAAAGTCATTTATGAGAGTTGTGGAAAATCCTCCATAAAGAGTGTTCATATTCATAGCGTTGTCATCTTATGTGTTCCAAGATAGTGACCAATGTAATATAATACTTAACAGGCTTCCCCATTTAGCTGTGTCCTGCTTGAATGCACCATCACAACCCCCATAGTCTGAATGAACTTGCTCTGGAGATATCTACAAGTGCTGTTGCCACTCTGGAGACTGTCTTACTGTTAAATGCTTGAAGTTTTAGTTTATTGTTGCCATGCAAACCCACATAAGAACATATCACGCTGCATCTTGGTTCAATGCTGACACCATCTTTTGAGGGATAAACTTTTTCGCCACCACCAGTATAGCGGTCATTCCCAATGGCTTCTGCCATACCTCAATGTTATCCTTTTGTTCTATAGTCTATAGCACATCATGGTTAAGAGATCTTGAAGGACATCATAGTCTGCCTTCAGATCCTCTATATTGGTGTTATCCTCGCCAGCTTTTTTCATAGTTAATTGAGGGTCTAAATAGCAACCAAAACCTCCCAGCCATTCTGAAAAGGTACACACCACCTTTAATTGTAGAATTCTGCTTGATAAACATCTTACATATTTTACAGAATATTCAGGGGAACTAATATCTTGATTATATTCAGACATCACCTTTTGAGGGATAAATTTTTTCACGTCTGCCAGTATAGCAGCCATTTCCAATGGCTTCTACCATACATCAATGTTATCATTTTAGTTTTATTCTATAGTCTATAGCACAACTCAATTAAGAGAGCTTGAAGGACCTCATAGTTAATTGTGAGTCCAAATAGCAACCAAAACACCCCAGATGCTTCAAAAGGTACACACCACCTGCAATAGGAGAATTCTGCTTGACACACATCTACAAATTTTACAGAATATTCAGGGGAACTGGTATCAGTGTTTTCAGAATTTTGGACTCCATATGGACCACATAAATGCACAATTGTCATTGTACATTCTCCTATCCTTCATTTCCCTAAATATTTATGACAGTTTGCTGTTCTCTATAGGTTCAAGGGCTTACAAAACTTTTTTCCTTTCTGTGTGGCACTCTTCAATTAGCTAAGGATCAGAGATTCTTGGGGCTTTGTTTTTGAGGAATCATACTAAAGTAAGAGCCATGGTAAGTTGACAAGCAACTTAATCGAGATTCTCAAGTTAAAATTTCTCTGTGGAAAATATTATTATCTCAGATTAAATGCATAACACAGACATGGAAGCAGAAACTTTAGTTAGACCTTCCTACCTCAATTGTTTGGGTGATTAAGCATCTTAGAATACTATTTTCTTTTTAATCTGAAAGGAACTACAACTCAATTCTAAATCACATTTTCTCATGAATTCAACATCAATGTTAATGCAATGTAAAATAGATTCTTACGATTATCTAATTTATCAAATTCTGTATATGGAATAAGACACAGCAATTTAACATGTGTAATGCATCGAAAGGAAAAAGAAGTCCGATCTGTAATTAGCATATATATCCATTGCACTATTCAACATGGATTTACCATATTTATATGTTGTTCCAAAGTTTTATACTATTGAAACAACATTCAAAAGATAAAACATGATGTTTTCTCCAGCCCTTCAAGCTTCCATCTACATCTTACATTTGATAATTTAATTCTACACATGTTACATACATTGTATATCATGTTACTAACTCTCATATATGCTACTACCAATCATTTGATTTCTTTACAATTCCATAAAACAATAGTCCATTTCCTTTAACTTTGTATAGGATTGAATTCAACTTGTAATTGTTGTTGGAAAAAAGTGTTATGTTTGTGCTCATGTATTCATCTGATTTCTTATACATTCTTAAACGTTTGGGATAGAAAATTAATTGCAATCAATAGAAGTATGTAACAAATAAATGAAATACACTAATAAAAGAGATATCTGATAGACACAAGAAGTTACCCTGAAGAAACCCAATGCGGGAAACTCCAGCATGGTGAAGCTATGCTTCCTGATATCCACTATATTCTTTGCATTTTAACAAGCTTACTGTCTTCTCCAGGCCTTAAGTAACATCATCATCAATCAATAACATCCCAATACTTAATTTCCATACTCCATCTCGGCTGTGTACTCTTCACAAATCAGTGTTAACCATGTAGATCAATTGCCTTGCAATTCTTTGCTTTCTTGAACCCTGTAGGTAGAGCATGCATTGGGCTCAAACAAGAAGCCCAAAAGTTAGGAATCTAAAGATCAGCCATCTCCCTATTGTTTGCTTTTGCCATGCATTATGGTCAGGAAAAATGGCTGCTTAGAGAACCGAAGGTTGTGAAACCGCCCCTTAATTGCAAAATCTCCACTTTAAGTAGTTGTTAAACTGCCACTAAGAGAAATTGCAGTTACATAACCACCACCTATGTAAAAATATTTTATAATTTGCAGAGGCCATGACTTTTCGTACGGATTTGAAATGAGCTTCCATTATTTCACATATGCAATAAAAATTCATTTTACATATTTCCCATATGTTTTTTCTGTATCTAAAAGTTGAAATGTATGATGTCATAACATGTCACAAATAACTTTTTACTCTCATTCACAGTCAACTAACTCAACTGACTAATTTGATGTTCATGGTCCAATTTCAGATCAGGCATCACCACTTTTAAAGTTTTTGGTCCCATAAAATCTCTAAAATTGAAATATATGGACTATATTCTCAAATGGGCTACTTGTTTTTCATCAACTCTCTTAGAAAGACAATGCTTCTCTCTTGGAATTTTTTGTTCCAACTTGCACTTTACAGGATCAAATAGGTCTTAGAGTCCTTGATTGCTTCAAATATCTGCTCACAAACCCTCTTGCACTCTTGGGTGTGTTGTTCCTTCTGTTAGCCGTCTCTTTGTCACTCTTGGTTCCTTGCCTTTGCTATTGGCTATTCCTCTTAGCCCCTTTTTCTGTGATACAAATTCTTGTAGGATGGGGTGAAGCTCTCTCTTGGGAGATGCTTGCTAGAACTTTCTTTTGGTTCACATTATTTAAACAAGTGAAGAAAGCATTTAACATCACATAAGTAAATTACAACAAATCATCACTTCTACAAAGTTGCTCCTATCTTGAGTCTTACAATTTAATGTTTACAACAACAGTAAATGCAACATACATGGAATGAAAATACATTTGCTATGCTAAAGCTGCCCCTATCTTGCAACTCAAAATTTGCATCACCAATAAATTTAATATACTATCATGAAATGTCTTCAATGAATTAATATGAATTCCAATAATGTACCCTTCAAATTAACAGCTTTCTTTTGAAGTACTAATCGCTGTGATTTTCACTCTTCGGTATGAATGACACACTGCCATGCTACTTATTCACCAGTTCCCATTGTGAAAGAACTCTTAGGCTAATGAGCACACTTCTAGATGCCCACCAACGTAATTTAAACAACTGCTTTCTTACCAAAATCAGTTTTTGAAAACCTCCTGCGAACTTATTCCCGGTGCTTACAAAAATTAAAAACTCCATTCTACACTCTTGCTATAGCTATTACAACTTCTTGTGTCCATACCAAAACTATCATAGGAATCCTACAATGTCTCTGATGATGAAATCAGGCCTATCCTCCCCGCTACAACATTGCAATCTCCGGATGTATTCTACAACAACGATGAGTAAATATACATGCTACAATTGATTTCATTTTAAATGTATTTGAACTTGTATGGAGAAATCTGAAACTATCTTGCTGCCACCTCTGTAATGCTTTGGGCTGCAATCTTTACTAAGAATGCTCTCACAACATAGAGTGCCTCTTCTCACCTATCTTGTCATGTGCTTCAAGTGGTAAAGAAATTATGCATGATTTGCATACTAACATGAACATGTGGGAATGCAGAAAATGTTACAGCCTCTTTAATGAAATGGGCTGCCCATATTTGTGCCTCTCAAATAGATCGGGTGGCTGCTTCATATTCGCCCTTGACAGGTTATATTCCTCCTTGCTTATTGGACTTAAAAAAATGAAACACAATAAACAATGTGGAGGTGCTTCTCAACATGATTGTTACACATTCATATTCATGTCCATCAACAAGTTGTCTCTGCAAATATTCTATCCACGAAACCAAAAATGACCTTTTACCATCACCCACTTAAAACAGAGATGAGGACTTCTCTATGGGCTGCTCCCTCTTGATGGCTTCTTCCTTCAACAGCTTTGCTTCTTCGTTTTCACCCCCTGGATAGTAGGTGCTTGGAGAACTTTGTCTTTCTCACTTGCAGACGCCTCTTACTTTTTGAAATGCTCAGAGTTGCAGCTATTTAGGGGGAGTTGACGATGAAGTTTCCAATGTTTTGCCTGACATTGCCCAATCATATTTATAAGTGCAATAATTCTTTCCCCTATCTTTTGATAATCTTTATTTCTTCTTTAGCTTCTCATACCAATTTGAAAAGTGGGATTTACAATCTGCAACATTTTGCTTCCTAAACGTTGATCTCTTCTTTATCTAGGAGAGTGGTGTAAACAATTTTCCCTCTATTTTTAAAGTATTTAGGATTCTTGACGATGGATAGCTTCTTATAACAGAATTAAAATGGTTACTTATTGCATAAAATGAACATGGATAAGCATACCAACATTCTTGTGCCATATGTCCTATCTTTTGACAATTAAAGAAAACAATGGAAGATTTGTCTCTTGGATACCTTGTTGGACTGCCCTTTTGCTTACTTGTACAAGTTTGACGAAGTGGTAATATTCTACCTCCTTTTGGATGTTCTCTCTTTGGAAATGCTATGCATTTTTCTTTGAAGCTTTTTCCTTTATTGAAAGACTTCTCTTTTCTTGTATCCAACTCGCATTCACCCACATGGTCATGAAGTAATGAGTACTTTCCCCTTCTTCATGAAGTTGCTGTCCTCCTCTTGGAGACTTTTCTTTGGCCTTTTGAATTAGTGTAATGCTACTTTCCTTTTCATTAGAAACCTGCTCACTATTAAGAGTCCGGTAACATGATACTCTATAAATTTGTAAATAACCCTGATTAATCAGGCCTTACTATATTTTCCATACCGTTTCCCAAGTTTTGAAAAATTGGTTTTGAAATGTTGTTATAAATACCTATCCTTTTTTCACTCATTTTTAACTTAAGTGCAGAAAAAATAAAGCATGGAAAGACTGGAAAGTTTCAATTTAGGGTTAAGGCTAGGGTATTTAATTATTTTTTAAAGTTCTAAATTGAATAGATTTGTTTGAGAGTTAAATTTTAAATGTTAATAAGGGTTTTTCTTTGGATTTATAGCTTTCTGAGGGTTTAGGTTAAAAACATGGGGTGATGAGATCTATGATGATAGCCCTTACTATTTTAGGACCAGCCTTTCGTTTTTCAAATTTACCCTCTTAGATTAAAGTAAAATAGTTTTCTTTTAAACCATTCTTCTTTTATAATTAGATTTCTTTTTTGCATGTACTGTGTTTATTTCTAATGAGTTTTTTTTATTATAAAAGCCAGGTAATTTAATTCCATTTTACAGTTTTGCCATGCCATGTCAATGCCCTGAAAATGGAATGCCATTATGGTTTAGAAATTTCAATTGCTCATAAGTATTCACAGAAAGAATGATGCTATTTTTGTTGAGCTATTGGCATGAGCTCTTCATCTTTGCAAGCTAATCTTGCGTCATCTGTTTTGAAGTTTTCTTAAACTTCATAGCCTTTAACATATCCCAAACATGCATATTGAGTTCTTTCCTCAACCTTTATGTGGTCTTTTATTCCTTGGCCACTCTTGCCAAACCCTTTTCCACCACAATCTATTTTAAATAACAACTTACATCCAATTTGCATGGTATGCTTCTCAAAACTACAAAAGGGCACATATATATCTTGATTGAAAGAAGTGTATGGTGAAGTTCTTATTGTGCACACACTAATCATAACTTTGGCATGTTTGTTCGAGGATGGTCTTCTTTGCTTGTGAGACTCTTATGTCCGCAACATTCCTTCACCATCATCTTGAAACTCTGTCAACATCTCTTCTTTCATGATCAAGTCTTGTTACAACTTGTCAACGATGTCCATGAGTAAATCTCCACGGCTTGTCAGTCCAAATTGTAACTCTTTATTTTCATCGAGTGTTACAAGATCTTTCTCAAATCTTTATTTTCGATTTGAATTTTCTGGAAAATCTCTTCAAGCTTTTGAAGTCTTTCTATCTTCAAGACTGCCAATGGTTGAATTTGCATAGCAGCAAAAATTGTTCATGGGAATAAATTGACAAACCAAAGATAAAGAATACTCACAAAATTGTGATTTAATTGGGAGAAAATTAGGTTAGGGCTATTTTGGAAAAAAAAGGGAAAGAAAACAGGGTTAGCATTTTGGGGCAAAATTTAAAAAACCAAGAATTTGTTTTGCTGAAAAAAACAGTTAACTTGTCAAAATTGGTCAAACGTGTCAATAAACATGATTCAGACGAGTTAATGTTGTTTTCTTTGTGATTTATCAGGTGAAATTTGTCAAAAAAACTGATTCAGCCGAGTAAATGGTGAAAATTGTGATTTTCGCAGTAAAAAAAGATCACTCTACTGACCGTTTCAGGATTAATTGTGATTGACAGTGATTTTTGACAGTTTTTGCTTCTATGGTTTGATACTTTGAAGTATGCAACCAAGATCTTGCACTTTTCTTGTCAATGAATCAATATGGAAGCAGATTACACAAATCTAAATTTGCGTTAGCAAATCCTTTCAAGAAACAAGGAAACCTACTCTAATATCATTTGATCGGCAATCGATGTGGATATTCAATTGCATGACTCATCAGAATATATACAAATGTTTTTCCAAATTTCTGGCATAGGGGGACAGGATTTTTGGGGTGGCAAAAATTCCCTGGATATATATATATATATAATTTGCACAAATAGAGAATTAAGAATGCAAATGACTCAATACAATTGTCAAGTCATAAATGCTAAAGAGAATTAAGGTTACTTGTAATTGCACAAACTTAAACAGAAAATTTAGAACACGGCTGCTTATTGATAACTTGATGTCAATTGTCAAATCAAATCATAAATGTAAACTAAATCAAAATGGTTTATATATCAGTAGCATTTGGAAAAATTCCAGGGAAAAAATAAACATTTTTCCTCTAGCGTAGTAAAAAGAATCTTTATTTTTTGTTTTCTAAACCAAGAGTGAAGGTCTGAGTATGGCAGCCCCGAGCATAGTGCATTCCCTGTTGCAATTCAGGGCAAGATTGAGAAGTAAAGTCCCCTGCCACCAAGCCAATTTAAGGCACTTTTGAGGCCACATAAACTTTCATGATGCATGCCATTTTCGGGTGTCAATGCGAGCTCCCCATAAAGGATGAGTTTTAAATTTTTTCTCTTATATACTTTATTATTGGTTTTTGTATAGTGATGTCAGGGATGGCAGGCCGTCCCCAAAATTTATGCAGAAGGAGGTGTCCTAGGGAACGTCCCCCAGTGTGGGGAGATGTCTTGGCCACATTCCCTGGAATAGATGGGAAACAGGGAGGGGACTTTTTTTCTCCGTCTCCCAAATGTCCACAGGCATGAGAATGTGGGCAAAACCCAGCAATGCATCCTTGGGGTGCACTGTTATATACTCAATTGTTGACTTCAGCCATTCTTTTCTCTAAAGAATGGACAAATCCTTAATTGTGCTTGGGAAGTGCTTTTGAGATTAGCTTCTCAACTATTATAGTACTCACAGTATTCTATCATGCCCCTCTTACATTGTAGAAAATAGGATTTGATTATCAAATTCCCAACTTCCTGAGCATATATCTGTATAAGGACATTCCAGAGTTATAATTTTAATGGATTTGTGCTTCGCAGATCATGTGTGCAAACTGCTTGCACGTTGTATAGCTTTTGAAATTCCTTTGGGCTTGAATTTATTGTACTTTTCAGCGAGCTTTAAACACATAGACTCATTGTGCTATAAGCCTGTAGGTGCTTACTCTTAGGTACAGCCACACTGATTTTCATATTAACTGCTTTTTATATTTGAACGTGACAATATTTTTTATTCCATGTATAAATTTCAAAGTTGCATGAACAGATAAACCAAGAAAATAAATTTTCATCTTCAACCTGCATTTCAGAATAATAAAAATTATTTTTTCTCTTTTCTCTACAAGCTTTGTAGTAGAGGCTTTAAATAAGTTTACCTCTACTTGTATGGTGTAGTGATTGTAAATGACGTGTGTATGCATTACAGATTGAGTGATCTTATAGTGGTAATCATTCTTGGGTTTTGAAAATTCTGATTCCCCTAACTTCTTTATTTTCTGTTATACAGAACATTCCCTTAATGATACGACACCTAACTTTGAAGGCACTCACAATGGAGGTGGGGGGAATGAGGTATGCATTACGAGTCCAAAACAATTTGACTTCTTTTATATTTCCTATTAAGTAGAAGTAAAAGTATTACAGATTTGCAAATGGTGCTTTGGATTGTCATAGCAATAAATCATGATACTAACATGTTTGCTGTACCTACAGTGGTTTGTCCCACTTGTTTCTGTAGTGGTTGGTGTGGGAGTTTTGGGTAGTGTTGTTTCTTGGACCAAAACATACCACAGGAAGAGAGAAGCAGAAGCCACTAAATTCCAGCAGCTAAGTCAGGCTCAAATTGAAGCATGTTTAGATACTGATGATGAAGATGACAACAACAATTTAATGGCACCTCAATCTCACTAGTTTAACCATTAACCTGCATTCCCTTCCTTTCATTTAGAGTAATTAAATAGGAAACCTGTATAAGGAATCACAATAAGTTGTAAACATTCTTAATTTTTGTATGTAGGATCCAAATGTGTAATGGAAGTATACCCCTCATATCTAACACGAAATGGCTATGCTACTGCTATGTCAAGCAGCCCTTGAAGATGCATGTCTTTAAGTTTCTAGGAAAAACAAAGTAGAACCTAAAGCTTTCTATGAAATGAACTGAAATGTTGTCTAACAATATTCAAATATAATGAAGATATATTTGAGTTCCAGTGAAAGAATGAAAATGCTGACAAGTGCAATGAACAGAAATATACTTTTACTTTTATATATGCTTGTTGTGACGTTTTCACACATCGCCCCATTTAAATGGGGACCCCCTCTTTTCGCTTTTGTTTTGCCTGTTCTTCTCTCTGCTTTTAGGGTTTTGAATGAGTGAGTGAGTTGTCTGGGCTAGGGCTAAGCCTTAGGGGTTTCTTTTGGATATTTTTCAAGCTGAGTCCAGTCAAATTTTGAAAGTTATTAAGCGTCCTTCCGAGGGTTGATTATTGAAGTAAGATAAGTATGTCTCAGGTTAGGTCTAGTCAGGGTTTTTTGGGAAAATTCAAATTTTGTCTAAGTATTAGCATTTTGAAGATGAAATTGTATATTCTTGCTTAGGTAAATTTTGATCAGATTTCGGAGGCAAGATGATGCCTGAAACACAAAAAGTGCTCCCGTCCCTCACTGAAGGACCATGCCACTTTTTCAAGATAACTGATTCCTAGCCTTGAAGATGACCTAACTCTGCCTTGTGAAGTGATTGGGGACCTAAATTTTGAATATTTTAGCCAGAAAGGACAAAAGTTCTCCCGTCCCTCTCCAAGGGACCAGAGCACAAATGTTATTTTATGCATATTTGTCACTGACTTTTCTATTTTGTTTTGTGCAGGGTCTTCCGGAATGATAATTGGACATGACTTGATACTTTTGAAGATTTTGAAGGCACAAAAATGGTGAATTTTGAAGGTTGAAGGAAAAAGTGGTCCCATCCCTCTCCAAGGGACCAAGGCAAAAGTGCTCCCGTCCTTCACTGAAAGACAAAGGCGAAAAGACTTATTGGAGCCATTCCTGGCCTTGTTTGGTCACATTGAAAAATCAAAGGCATAGTGAAGGACGAAATGAACATGATAAAGCACCCAAACTTGATTGAAAGCAAAGAAATGATGAAGTTTTTGCCTAGAAGGTAAAAAGTGCTCCCGTCCCTCACTGAAGGACCATAGCACTTTTCTTTATATGCACAATTTTAGACCTTTATTGGACATTAACTTCTAATCATAGCATGAAGTAAGATGAAATCTTCTCTAGCAAAGGAATTTCGAGGTGAAAAGTGAGACAATTTGGCTTAGAATGCAAAAAGTGCTCCCGTCCCTCACTGAAGGACCGTGCCACTTTTTTCAAATTTGCACTATCTTTGCAAGGTTAAGGTGATTTTATGATTTGAAGAGGTTAAGGGAAGCATCTTTTGTCCATTAAATATAATTTAAGCAGTCTACAAAGGAGAAAATCAACCCAAATGACAAAAAGTGCTCCCGTCCCTCACTGAAGGACCGTGCCACTTTTTCAAGTTTCTCTTCATTGTTCGATATTTCATGATAAAACTTGACTTGGATGGGAAAGACGAATGATGTTTTATGCCTTGGACGCAATTGAGAGGTTTAAAGAGCAAAAAGTATGCCAAAATGACAAAAAGTGATCCCGTGCCTCACCAAGGGACCAAGACAAAGTGCTCCCGTCCCTCACTGAAGGACCATCCCACTTTTCTAAAAATACAAATTTCTTGCAAAGGCAAGGCAAGTTGCGTGATTGAAATGAATGAGAGAAGGCAAGATTCATCCATTGAAGATAATTTCGAAGGCTAGCAAAGGACAGATAAGCTTGTAATTGCAAAAGTGCTCCCGTCCCTCACTGAAGGACCATGCCACTTAATATGTTATCTTCCCTTTCTCACCAATTTTGGACAAATTGAGACCAAGGCGCAAGTTTGAAAAAGTGTTTAAAATGCCTTGAAGTTGAATTGAGATGCGAGAGTTGCAAATTTTGACGACAACCGGCAAAAGTGCTCCTGTCCCTCACTGAAGGACCGTGCCACTTTTTCCAAATATGATCATTTACCTTGCATTCTGAAATGATATTTTTTACCAAGGCTCAAGATGGTGTGAAATGTGATATTCTACGCCTTGAGGGTAAATTGAAGATTAATATGATCAAGAATTCATGCAATGGACTCAAAAGTGCTCCCGTCCCTCACTGAAGGACCGTCCCACTTTTTTATGAAACAACAAATTCCCTCCGAGATTATGCCAAGGCAAAGTTGTGTGAGATGGTAAGGATCCTCTAAAACATGGTGAACAAAGGTTTGACTTCAAAAAATTGAGAATCCTAGCCTAAAAATGAAAAAGTGCTCCTGTCCCTCTCCAAGGGACCAGAGCGCTTAACATGTGCATCCTTTATTTTTGCCATATCCCAACGTTGACATCCTCCAAATCGCATGAAATGCCAAAATCATCAACTTCGAAATAAAAAAAGAATTAATTAAATTGGCATTTAAAAGCGCATAGCATTTAATAAATTAATTTTGAGCCTCAAAAAATCGATTTTTTATTATTAAGGCATTTAAAATTAATTTTTGTGAAATTAAAATTAAAATTGAAAAAGGAGCGCTTGAGGTATTATTTTTATCCATTTTATTAGGTCGGCCTCTTGTTTTTGCAAATTTATTTATTTTTTGGCCTATTTTGCCAAGTCGGCCTATGGGGAGATGAAATGGTGAGCGCCCTATATAATGGGGGTATTTTGAGCAATTTTAATCATCATTCATTCATTATTTCAAGTGCGATTTGAGGAGCAAGGAAGGAGGTGCGAAATCTGGTTTAGTTGGAGCGAATTATCCTAAGTGTTAAAGGCTTAAGGTGGTGGAGTTGATGCTTGAGAAGATTAAAGGAGGCGCATTTTGCTAAAGGAAGGACTTCAATCTACATTTCGCCTAGCCAAAATTCACCTTATTTTTGCATCATTTTTTAGAATTAATTCTCAAGTGGAGGTATGGCGAGATCATCCTAGTCCCAATGTTGAAATTGTGAATTTTGAACTTCAAGTTTTTGAAAATTGCGTAGTTATTAGGAAATGATAACTCAAGATTTATCATGAAGTTTCCTAATTAAAATCTTAAATCTTCCTTTTGAATCCTAATTTCTACACTTCAAGATATATTATTAATTGTGAAATGTTGTGTAGGTATCAAGATGGCGACTCCCAAGCTCGAAAGATCTACAAGTCGGAAGACTCTCCTTAAGGAAAATCAAGCCAGATCAAGGACGGTCTCCTCCAAGAAGATCAAGCAAGGACAAGGGCGACCTCCTCCAGCCTAGCATCGACAAGGACGACCTTCTTCGATCCAACATCGACAAGGATGGCTTTCTTCGAACTAACATCATCAAGGGCTACCTCTTCCAATCCAGCATTCCAAGACGAGGTACATCAACATCCTGCAAATCAGAGACAAAAGAAGTCAGAGCAAAGGGTTCGTTGAAGAAACAGATAGTTCCAGATGAATTAATTAAAGCTAGCTTCTCAACAACATCAAGTTGAATATCTACCAAGTTACAAGTGTCAGACGAGGTGGCATCCTAGTCATCACTTCTCCAGTCAGATTGGTCCACCTCAGCATGTCCAGATTCAATGTACCTAACTCATGGAAGGTGGCACAAACTTCGATGTACCTACCCCGGCTATCCATTGGTGGAATTTTCCAGAGAGGACATGTGTCCAAGCAATACAATTATTTCATTGGTCGAGCATTAAATGTTATGTAATGGTTGTAACAAACCCTAATTAGGGTTTTCATTATTGAATCTTGGCCATTGATCTCAAATTGATCTTAGCCATCGAATTGTATTGTGGGCACTATATAAGCCCCGACTCTTCATTTTGTAAAGGGAATAGATATAGAAGCAGTTAATAGAAGAGAGTTAGTGAATAGAGAGTAGTTAGAAGGTGATTAGCTAGTTGATAGAATAGCAATTAGAGTAGAGAGAGAAGGCAAAGATTGTTGCCAAGATGTTGTTCTAAAAGACTTGTAACTTCATTGAAGAAATGGTGAAATTTATGGGTCGATTCGACAATTTGCATGGTCTTTATACTTCTTATATTTGATTTCATGTTATTAGATGAATGGAAGAAATGTGCTTGATTGATGGTGGAATTCGTATATCCATACTACTGGCAGTTTGTTGATTGCAGACTTGCCTTGTGTAGTCAACTGGAATCATTCAGCTTAAGCTTAACTTCAGTTGTCGCTTCTTCATTGATATGCATCAACCTGATGGTGTCTATGCCTGCAGTGATGATTTGAACATCATAAAGCTTTCCTTCGAAGATCGCACTAACCTTGTGGAGATGGTCCAGCGATGTCAAAACAAGACTTAGTTAGAATTTCATCAAAGATCATTCATTGCTCCTACATTCTTAGTGTTAGGATTAGATCCTTTCCTCGCCCTCATCTTTTTTCCTTTTTTTAAATCAAAGCTAGTAAGAGCCTGTGTTCCAGCAATATTCAAAGCAGATCAAACATTCAATCATCAAATGTAAGTCCCCTTGTGATTCCAGCAAATCACATCATACCACAGAGAGCTTATCCACACGTAGAGATCCTACAACGAAGAACCTTGGAGTCAGCCTGATTGATCCTTTTTTGCAATATCTTCAGCAATCAGAGGCTTTATTCAAGAGAGGATAAGGTACCCTTAGGTATTTTATTCTGTGTTTGATAGTGTACAAAATACACGTCAACAAAATTGGCGCTAGAAGGAGGGCTTGAACAGTTGGACTTCGAAATTTTATCAATTCATGTTTACAGGAGTAATCTCAAGACTTTTTGCACCACCCTCCAGCGCTCAACAGAATTGAAGCAAAAGAAAGGTGAGCGAACACGAACTCTTGAATCCAAGGAAGATCAGTGGAAAGCCTTTTCAACACTTGACGGAAGTGGTACAAAGAAGGAAGGTGATCGCTGGACCGTCAGTTGGACTTACGCAAGAAGGAATCAAGCTAGAACCAATTGAACGTTCAAGTTGAATTTGAGATATTCAAGATCTCTCTTAAACCAGAAAATCCAAAAAAAGTGAAAAACAGAAAATCCAAAAAAAGTGAAAAATAGAAAATCCAAAAAAAATCAAAAAATCAAAAAATCAAAAAGAAAAGATTTCTCAATGGAGCGGCAACAGTTTCAGGAGAAGCAACAAGTTGATTTTCCTGAACTTTGGTGGAGATTAGATACACAACTTTATCCACGTAGATTGTTTGAGTTTGCAAAGCCAGGACAATGTCGAGTCCACGAGACAGAGGAACCTTGGAGTCATCCTGATTGATCCTTTTTCGCGACATCTTCAGCAATCAGAGGCTTTATTCAAGAGAGGATAAGGTACCCTTAGGTATTTTATTCTGTGTTTGATAGTGTACAAAATACACGTCAACAATGCTCCACATGGTAACTAGAATAAAACCTTTATGCAAGTAACAAAGTCCATTTTGTATCAAGAGTATGAACTTGTGCCAAATTGCTTAATTTGTCAAGTTAATTCTCTTTACAAGAAGCACTCAACTTTGTTACTACAAGTGCTATGAGAGCAATTATTGTACGATAAAATTGAGATTGAGACTTACATTCAAATGCTAAATAGAGGAGTTATAGACAGTGTCTTAATCATATTTTCACTACAAACCTAAAAAATTCATCATGTTCAAGTCAATGACTAGCAATTGTACAAGGGGATGCCAAGTTTTTGCCAAGTATTATAAACGTTGTAATGGATAAGTTTAACAAGTTGTAATGTGCCAAGTTCATGCCAATTTGCTGCTCCTAGATTCAATGGGGGAAGATGCTGTGAGAGGGGGAGCTTCAATTTTGCTTTAAGGTAGGACAAATTGGAGATGATTGATTCTATTGAACAAGGAGGAGTTTGTTTACCCCGTGGGGTGTGTTATTAATATTGCATATCAACAGTCAGATGATAACCATAGGATAGCATAGTAACCAGAAACTCAGAGCAATGGTTTCATTAATGCCAAAATGTCTAGTACAATAATCATTCTTTGCATCCGTGTATCCAACAACAAGTACAAGAGCATATATAAAGACATGGTCGAGGGTTGCGGTTACCACCCGTGGGGAACCGTCATGCAACGGACAACTACCCTTGATGACACTAACATACTTAACCAACGTAGCTTAACAAGTAGTACAAAGCCCATTTTACGACCAACATCATCCCCCCCTAAGAAAAGTCATCTTCGGACGACAAGGACAAAAATCCGGGACTAACACAACAAAATGGGGATGAAGTACACTGTATACAATAAGAAAATCACTGAGAAGAAGGGGCTGAGGGGGCGTCCTTGAAGGAGGTAGTTGCACCGCCGATGAAGAAGATGCAGGAACTGCTGATGCCAGTCGAGCTTGAAACTCATACACTTGCTGCGTCCTCGCCTGAAAACCCTTTTCTGCTACAGTCCAATGCTCAAGTGCAGATTTCACCATTATTGCTTCCGCAAGGAGTTCTTTTTTTCCTTGACATCACAGTCCTCCTGTGCCTAAACCAAACTTGTCTGCAAAACACGCTTTTCAGTCTCAGCCTCCACCAACTGCTACTCAAATGATACTGTCTCCCTAGCCAATTTGTCCTCGATAGCCACCCGCGCTGCCCTCTCGACATCCAACTCCTGGGTACGTTGAGCTAAGTCTCACACTACTACTGCCTCCAACTGGTGGTCAGCTCCTCTCGAGCCCTCTGTGCATCCACCAAGGCAACCTCACGTCCAGCTAAGACATACTCCGAGTTCCTCAAAGCGTACCATTCATGCTTGGAAGTGGCCACAGCCCTCTGGCACAAAGGCTAGGAGACGCCTCAAATCCTCCATCACACTCCCCAAAGGCTGATAACTGAACTGAATAACTGCCTGGTGCCGTACGACTTCGCGTGTTTGCAATGCCTTCCCTCAAACTTTGTTTGTTCGCAACCTCCAAATCCGTCTCCCTCTACGGCTTATGGCTTCATCGCCAATGCTTAGCTTTAGGCTTCTTTCTTGTAGTACGGAACAACCCCAACACTTACTGTGACTTCTCTGATGCCCTTCGCCCAACTCAAAAGTGTATTGTAGCTCAAAAATAAATTGGGGGTTTGGGGGCAGTGCCCCCAGCGGGGTCGAGGAGCAGCGCCAACACCAATTTACAATCTTCAGAACCACACGAAAGTCCATGGCGCACATCATTTTTGTGATATTTTAAGATGCCAAAAACCTTCTTCTACACTCTAATTTTTTCAGCGTCCTGGCTGCAGACTCCATCGAATGATTTTTCAATCTGGTCGTTTTTTTTTTTGATTTAAATTAAATGCATGCTTGTTTGAATGTCGGCGCATTTTTCTTTTCACGTGCCATCACCACCGTTTATCCCTGCTGTGCCGTGGTATTTTTCCTTTCACCCTTATTTAAACCGCCGCCGCCGTGCTCCTTCAGGCCTACGGTTGTATTCCACCGCCGGTGACCTTCATTGACGGTGGTCTCACCGTGGTGGTTCCATCGTACGGTGGCCCCCCCTGAAGGTGGTTCCACCGCACGGTGGTCACTGGCAGTGGCCCCCCCCATGGTGGTTCCACCGTACGGGGACCCCCTGACGGTGGTCCCACCGCACGACGGTTCCACCGTGTCCACCGATATTTTATTTTATTTTATTTTTTAATTTAATTTCCTAATCTAATTGTCCAGAGAGTCTTCAGCTCGGGTCCCATGCCTTTGGGATCGCCTTCATCCTTCTCGGTTTGCCTCGCCCGACAGTCTCCTGCTTTGGTCTTGTGCCTCTCGAGTCACCTGCCCGGCCTCTCGGGTCCCCTTCCATCCTCTCGGGTCCCCCTCCGGACTCTCGATTGTCCTTCCGGCCTCTTGGGTCCCCTACGCGCTTCTCGTGGTAGGGTTTCAATTTGGACCCGTTGATGGCAAGTCTATTTTCAATGGCCATCCGAAGACCTGGAACCATAAATTCTACAGGGACCATGGTCTCCTTCCCGTACATAAGAAGAAGAAGAAGAATAAAGATTTTGAAGGCTACGACCTTCCACACAGGGTTCCAATCGTTGCCGACACGAATGATCTTGGGATTATCTACATCACCGAGGTTTGTCTCCTTCAATTTTACCTCTTGATACTTGATGTGTTCTTCCTTCAGGAACTGGTGTGCAGTGGTGTCACTCACACGGGCGTCTCCCTTCCAATATTCTCTGTATTCCGGTAGGAACACCTCCTTTGTTACTTTATCTGGTTCCTCTACTTTGAGCCTGTAGCTCTGGAACATTTCGTAATCCTCCATCTGCCAGTGGAAGAGACCGTTCAATGACCCCGTCTCATCCTCAGAGCACTCTCCTAGTTTGAGAATCCCTTCGTCGTTGGGCTCCATGCAGCCCCGTCCTTCGTCCCTCAGGTCGCCTTCTCCTTCACCCTCCGATTCTGAAGATGATGCCAGTTCCTCACTAACCAACTGCGTCCCAAGGTCTATGATAAACTTCCTTCCTCCATTCTCCATACACAGTGTTCTTCCAGTTGTGGGTGGCCTTGGCTGCCACCAGCCACCCTCTCCCTAAGATCGCATCATACCCTTTTTTCTTTAGTGGGATTACCACAAAGTCCAGTATGAAGGGTTGCGCCCCGATGCTAACTTGCTGGCCCATCAGTGTCCCGATGGGTTTGATTCCATGCTGATCTGCTCCCAGCAGATTGAATGTAGATCGCCACAGCGTCGACTTCCCCAGCTTCGGCCAAGTTTCTTCCGGAAGAACATTCACTCCCAATCCACCATTGATGATGGTATCGGTTAGAATGGTGCCAAGGATACCCATCTCCACAATGGTCGGGTTCCTTCTAGTGTTAACTGCTAGCAGCATGGGGTCTATTGCAGACCCCCCAGGAACATTCGTGCGGTGGTTGGGAGAGATTATTCAGCAACGCCGTTCGTAATTGAGGCATCGTCTGGAGGAGATCGTGTACCTTCACAGGCACCTCCAGTTTTAAAATTTGATTTGGTATAGCCTCCTCCGCCTCCAATCGGCTGGAAGTACCCACCGTACCCTTCGCCTTCGCCCTCTCTCGTATCTCTTTCTCAATTTCTTCCCGTGCTTCCCATACCCTTCTCTTCTCCATCTCCGGGTCTGGGCGCGGGTTACGGCCAACACTTCCTCTTCTTTGGTTTCCTCGATATTGAGCAAGTTGACGCCAGACTTCGGGCAGGTGGCGTCTTCGTGGTCTCTCGATCCGCACCATTTGCACAAATATTGTGTGGCCTCTCCCTTCGGGCAGTCTCGGGCGAAGTGCCCCCACTAGCTGCACGCTCTGCATTGTATCATTGGTCGGCCTTTGGAGTCGTATTGGATCCGGCTCCTTGTATTGTTATTGTTGTTTCGTCCTTCCCACCGATTATCTCAGTAGCCTCCCGATGTTGCATTGTTGTTCGCTTGGGAGCTGTCGGTACCGCCCGATGTAGTTGGTTGTTCCTGCATAAGCAATACTTATTGGTTTCGTGTTTTCATGTTGTAGGGGCATTCCGTGGTGGGATGCCCCATCAACTGGCATATATCACAATAGGCCTTCTTTGGGCAGGAGCCTTTCGTGTGGCCGTTCGTCTTACATTCCGTGCACCAAAGCTCCCCTTCGTCGGTCTTGCTTGGACCTCCCTTCATAACCTTCAACTCTTTCATCATCCAAAACATGTCCTTCTGCAGGGCTTGCACCTTTTTGCCGGACTTGCCATCGCTGCTGCTTCCCTCGGAAGAGTCATCATCCTCGGACGAGCTATCCTCCTTTTTCTTCTTGGATGTCTTGGTCTCGCTCTCGAGATCCATCGCTCTATTATATGCATCTTCGTACAAGGTTGGTGGAACAATTTTCATCTTCTTCCGGAGGGAGTGTTTCAATCCCTCCACAAACCATCTCTTTTTCAACCCATCCGCTGGTCGACTCTCCATTTTCCCCAACAGTTCCTTGAGCCGCCGACTATAGGCTCGGACCGTCTCGTTCTTCAGGTTGGGCCATGTGCCGACTTTGGCCTTATCCGTATCGGAGTACTAGTCAATGGCCACTCCCCTTAAGGTTGCTGAAAATTGTGTTACCCATTCGTCCTGGTCGGTAACACCGTTCGCTGACCATATGGTTTCGCAAGTGCGGCAATGGTGGATGGGATCTTCCTTCCCGTCCCCGTTGAACTTCGACAACTTCTGTTTATTGGCCATTGATGGGGTTGTGTCGCTTGTCGTGCACCTGCACCACTCCCACCCACGTCGGTGGTGTTTGCTGTTTGAGTGACTGGGGGTATGGTGGTTTGTACTCGTGTGCTTGGTGTGATGGGTCCCAAGAGGGGGTCCTGCTTGCCGTGTGCCTGTGCCTCCTTCGCACCTACGGTCATACGGTTGCCCTCCCCTCCGTTCTCACCCTCGTCGTCTGTTTGCTCCCTTCGGTGGTCCTCCGTGCGCGGTGTAAGGGATAAATTCCTAAACTGATCCTGGGTCTCTTCGACCAGATTTCTTCGTAGCCTTGTTTCCTCCAAAAATTCTTCGTAACTTCTCACCCTACGGTGTTCTAGCGACACGTAGAAATCTCCTTTGGCTTCTGCTCCTGCACCCTCCATGACACCTCCTTGGTTCCCTTCGGGCAACCCTTCGGCAGGTCGTCCTTCGGCAGGTCGTCCTTCGGCAAGTTGCCTCAGCCTCCGTCTACGTTCTACTTGTTGTTCCAGAATCAAGGCTCTCTGTGCGGCCTCCCACTCCTCACTTTGTGCCTTCTTATTTCTATCCTTATTTAATAAGTTGGGCATTAATTCCCGTACATAATGTAGGAGTGTTCTTTATTCTGCCCCTGAGGCTCAAGGTTCAAGTTTCCTGTCATCGCTTGCCATTACGCTCCTCTTCCCAGCGACGGTTGTTTTCTTCGTACTCCCGGAGGACCTATTGGCGTTGCTCCTCACGCTAGGTTTCCTCCCTTCGGTGCTAGCGGGCAAGGGTTGCTTGGGCTAGGAGACGCAGGAGTTGGTGCAACAACCTATTTGCTGCCGGACTGACGTTGAGAGCGTCCCAGACTACACCCTCGGGTACCTCTTCCCGTGTAGCCTCCCCTCGTACGAAAGTCTCTATAGCCGCCTAGAACCCGATCACGAAGTCGCCTATCAATGCGTTCTCCCCTTCGTAAAGTTCTCTCAGTCGGCTATCATCCCACTCGATGCTATTGCCAATGGGCTGGTACATTATCCTCCGTAGGCCATTCACGCTCCGTGGCTACCCAGATTTAGACAGCAACGACGCCAGATGTTTACCCCGTGGGGTGTGTTATTAATATTGCATATCAACAGTCAGATGATAACCATAGGATAGAATAGTAACTGGAAACTCAGAGCAATGCTTTCATTAATGCCAAAATGTCTAGTACAATAATCATTCTCTGCATCCATGTATCCAACAACAAGTACAAGAGCATATATAAAGACACGGTTGAGGGTTGCGGTTACCACCCGTGGGGAACCGTCGTGCAACGGACAACTACCCTTGATGACACTAACATACTTAACCAACGTAGCTTAACAAGTAGTACAAAGCCCATTTTACGACCAACAGAGTTGAAGAGAATAAGGAGTTGAACTTGATAGATAGTTAATCCTGCTTTCCATGTGATTTTTTTATGATGCCTATCCACTCCATATTGCCCCTCAGACGCTATGAGAGTTCATCGACAGAGAAGACAATATAAAAGAGTAAATACAGGATTGCTATAAACCTTTGCAATAACTGATGGTCTGCCCAAAGTTTGTTCTAGAATTGGATAGAGACATTAGAAAATTTTGATCGTCTTTTATAATTAAAAAGTTTAAACATACTCCTGCAACCACCAAATTTTTCCACTAGCAAAAACCCAATTCGAGCAATCTGATGTTGATGCTGGGCAGCAACTCGTGGCCTTTGTGAAACGTGGCAATCATTAAAATTTGAAGAACAAATGAGATCTTCCTAGGGAAACTTGTATGGGAAATTGAAATGGAAAAAGTTGTGGAAGATAAAGAAGTTTGTCTTGAAAGAGGCAGGAAAAAGATCAAAACTCATTTACTTGCTAGACAGTATGAAATAAAAACAGAGTTGACGTAGTTAATTTCTCTGTATCTACAGGCCATATTCATGTTATCTATGTGATCTATGGTGTCATCATGTAACCAAAAACTTGGATGATTCTTGTGATGGAGAAAATCATCAAAAGCATCGTCCTTCCTATGGAAGGTTCCAATTCTTGCAGTTTCGGCTCATCTCTTGAATAAAAAAAACAGCTACATATATATACAAAAATAATACATGCCTTCATAACTAAGTTTTGATTGTTTGGATTTTTCAGACCGACCTGGTGTTTTAAAATGGAAATTCACAGACATGCACAAACAAAGAAATTTTACAGATGGCTAAGACACTAGTGCAAATTACTTATACATTTCCTTAGGAGGAGCAACCACAACAAAAGGCCTATACAACCCTACATCCTTAATTACTTCACATTACTAATGAAATGTAAGAACACCCAAAAACATTGATTGCTGAAAGCAACATTAATACATAAAAAAACTGGAAGAACATGTAAAGAGTCGTGTGTGCGATATGCATCAATCACTCACACAATTTACTGGAACTTATTAATCCCCCTTTCTTTGTTCTTTCTCTTTATTAACTAATGAAACCAATGAAATATTGTAATGGTGAATTTATTACTTTTTTATTAATTTTTTTTAGATGAATAAGTGCATTAGATTCCATTAATAATTATTAATAATACACATGTTTACAAAAAAAAGTGAGTGTGGGTGGATACAAGATCACACCCTAGAGTCTCAAACAGGTGCAGTCCAGAAAGTAAGAAATAACAATATAGAAAGTCACATAAGTGGCGAGAGAAAATATAGTAAGAGGAGGTGGAGGGTCCTTATCATTTGGTTTGCCCCATACATCAGTGGGGTCTAGGGTGATGCCAAGATGAGACCAACCCTCATAAGCTTTATCATCTTCATTTTCTTTATTTATGTTTTTATTGCGAGTCAAAGAAATCACTAATGCCAATCAAGGGAGCCACTTAGAAGAAGCAAGCGTTGGCCAACCACCACCACCACCAATCAACAACTTTGCACCCCCAAAAGGCTACCCAAAAGCAGTGCCCTAGGAAGGAGGCTATGGATGGAAGGGGGGGAAATCCAAAATTCAACTCCAAGATGTTGGGTGTGATAGTAGAACCGAAAGAGATGTTTGATTGACTTTGATTGCCCATAGAATTGGCAACAAGGGTCTTGGACACCCATGTGGCAGAGACGGGTGTCCAAGACGAGATCCCACAAGCAAGCCTTGGAAAAAAATAATCCAGGCAAAGTGGGCGAGCTTGGGGTTCAACTACAACTAACCAAATATTGTGAAATCTCCGTTGCCAGATTGATAATAGTGATTGCAAATGCTACCATAAATTCAAAGCAAGCACCACAGGAAGGTGTGGTGAAAGCCAATGATATCCCAAACATGACTATAATTACAAAAAAGCAATATTGGGGGGCCATCATCGATCCTTCCACTAGGGTTTGGAAGAATGGACACCAATCTTATGGATCATATCCACTAGAAGAGATGACATGACGATGTCAAATGTTTGTCGATTTGGCCGAGAAAGCTAGTACTAAACATGTAAATTCTCCCAAGAACAAAGACTCATGGTAGCTCTAAAGAACAAATCTTGACGGGTGTGAATGCCTTTCTTGTGAAACCGCAAGGCTCAAACCCAAGGCAATCTAGCTAGAGGGAGTCATTGGTATTGAATAAGTAGAGACCACCAAAGGTTGTGCTAGTTGAAGGAGAGCCCCTCCCTAAAACTAGACCTGGTCCAAAAAAGCCAAGGCTTAATGGCTTCCTAAGCACACCAAATGCTTTTGGCATCAAAGGTGCTCTTGATATGCACATTTTTTTTTATAAGAAGAAGGGTTTGAAAACCAATCCCCTTTTAGGCAAGCCAAAGGGCTAGAAAGCCAGAAGAAATACAACGCCTTAGAAGAATTTTCCAATCCTCGTTGTTAGAGATGACTCAGACAATACATTTAACACTAAGAGCCAACCCTTAACACTAGATAGAAATGCATATCTTCAAGTTGATAAGAATAAGGGTTTGTAAACCAATCCCCTTTTAGGCAAGCCAGTGGGCTAGAAAGCCAAAAGAAATATAATGCCTTAGAAGAATTTTTTAGGCTTCATTCTAAATGATGGCTTGGATGATACATTTAACACAAAGAGCCAACCCTTGACGCTAGATAGAAAGGAGCCTAAGACCTCTATATAAATAATTCACTGAAGAATCATTTGTGAGGTGAAACAGGAGGAGCTTTAAGGTTGATGAGAAAGACCAACAATGATCCTCCATTATCAACCAATGAGTTGCTCCTTTGGCTTGAATCAATTTTGATTAGTGCTATTCATCATTCTCAGCCTTATTTGTTCCAATTCTCCTCTGAATTGTTTATTAAATTGATCCTTTTAGATTGGGTTGGGATCCCTATGTTCATTTTGCCTTTGCTTTGCCTAGTTAGTTGTTTGAATTTGAATTTATTTAGTTTGAATTAAATTGATGGTTAACTGTTTAGTTCTTAGCATTAATTGTCATGTAACCCATATATCTTGTGCATCTAGCAACATACCCTTTGGTGTTGATTGGAGTCTTGTAGCAAGGGGTCTTCTCTATTCCTTGAGTGTGTAGCCTTATGTAGAATACAACCCAAACATTTTTTGAGGAGGAAATCATTATTGAAACAAGAAAATCATACAAGTATATACTTTTTTATTGGAAAAATGCATTTACTAATTAAAAAAAAAAAAGGGCAATATAGAGGCCTTTCAAGACAAGAATCTTGAAAGAAGCAACTTAAGTTTGAATACAACTATAACAAAGCATTACAAAAAGGAGCAAATCAGCATAAAACATCTAAGTGAAACAATACAACTGCGGATTCTGATTTACAATAAGATGGATATCACTTTTCTCCAAGAGTATAAAGCACATGCTCCTCCACAATGATATTCGTAATTGTGAGTAGAAATCTATCATGCCCCATCCTTGATCATCATAATCTAAATGTAACAATTAAATTACTATTAATAAATGAATGTTCATTTATTGATTTAATATTTAATTTGAATATGAAATAAATATAACAATTATTATTAATTAATTAATGTTTGTTTAATATTATTATTAGAAAGATTATTATAATTCACAAAATAATATTAAACAATTATTCACAAATTATTATTAATATATGCATTACATATTATTATTAATAGTATTATTTAATATGAGCATTACCTATTACTAAAGCATCGATCATAAACCAATGCATCAGGCTGTGTTAAGAATAGAAAATTTAAATTAAGAAAAATACGACTCAAAGAGGAGTCACATCCTTTAGGAAGGACCACAGCCAATCAAGGAATTAAATAACTCAACAAGCTTCCTCCACAAAGAGAAATGGAAAGAAATAAGAGGAATACGGGAGATAAGGTGACTAGAATATGGGCAGAAAAAAAAGGTAGTTTGAGTATAATTTGAATGATTATTATTAATTTTCAGAATTCATTCCTAGCACATAATGCATATCTGTAAACTATAAAGTATGTAGGATATATTTTGTGTTAGATATATTACGAGATATAAGTAAGAAGACTTAAAAGAAATATTTCAACAATATGATAACGAAATAAATATCTCAAAAGATAAAGTAATGAATTGAGTACTACAAATATTTAAGTAAAACAATGCTGAGTAATAATAACATTTAATCGCCCTTTAACATTAAGCTAATATCTTTTCAGCAATATAAATCGATACTAATAAGCAATGCACTTATTCTAATAATTGCAAAGATAGGGAGTGTGGGGGGAAAGGTAGAGTAAATCGGTCACATGGTGAAAATGTCCCAAGACGGGTAGCAAAACTTGAGAGAGCTGAATGTAGAATGTGTCATGCACCCTTGGCACAATAAATCTTCCATCTTGTAAGGTTTAGCAGAATAGGGAAGAGGAGTCTCTTGCAATCTATGAGAAATAAATCATACAACAAATTAACAATCTATTCATCTTAATTGAAAATATTTTAACATTTCATTATTGGCATAAGTAAATGATTGATAGGTATGCATAATATTAATGATGGTTGGATAATATGGGGACTAAACTTGAAATATTTAATGCAAAAATCCATTGTGGTCCTTAGCAATAACTACAAATATATACTTAAATGTAGAAAATGCAAAGGTACATTTGGAAGTAACAAGGTTCAAAATTAGAAGTGGAGATAATTGTGGAATTCATCGAAGCTTGAAAAATAATAAGGGCTTTATTTTGCCTAGGAGCCTTTGAGTAAATCCTAACAAATAAATGTTGGGAGTTGTTCAAAAAGGAGGATGTAGATTAAAAACAATTGCCATATTTCTAGCTTTTATGGACAATTATAATTTCCATCTAAATATTTGTTTGATGAATGGTTACTTAATGTTTAGAGAATAAATTGGGAATTTGTATATTATTTTGCAAAATGAAGCAAAAGGCTTTGTTTGTTATTTCTTTAAAAATCATAACACACAGAAGAAGATTTTTGAGTAAAGAAAACTAGAGTATAGGAAATTTTATCTTTAAAACCATTCTTTGGTTCCTAGAGGCATCTAATCATGAAATTCTTGTCAACTTTATTTTGAAAGGGGTGATTGTTAGTAATATATGCCGCATTTGTGGACTTTTTTTCCTCAATCACTTAACCGTATTCGGAAAGAGTTTTGGGAAGAGGAAACTAGGGCTACCTTGCCTCACGTGAATGTTCAAATCCTCCTATCATTAAATAATGAAAATCAAATTCCTAAAGCTATTGAATTTCACTTGGAAAATAATCTATAAAAATATGAAATTGAATGTTTGGGGGTTTAAATGTGTGTTTCCTATATATAAAAAATGAGCATCAAAAGATGATTATCCTATAATTGCTAATTTGTATAAGAATAACATGTGTACTTTAAAAAAATGAATAATGAGAACAATAGGGAAAATCATATGAGTGTTGAGTTGGCCCACAATATTAACAAAGAAGATAATGAAAAGGGTGTTCTAGACAATGACAACTAATATTGATCCTACTAATGAAAGGTTGAACATTGCAAAACCTTCTAATGTATTGAAGGTCAAATTTGGAGCTTGTTGGTGTAGATCTAAGCTTGCCATTGTGTTTAGAGGGTTCAAGAAAACCAATTTTTGTTTTTGTTTTTGTTGTCCTCGTTTTCGTTTTGCGTGAAAACAGGACAATCCATACAATTTTTTTAATAATTCGTCATCTTTTCTTTCAAAGTCAAGAATATGAGACATTTTGGTCATCTCATCCGTTCTCGAATATGTACATTATTCGACATTGAAATTTCTTCATTCAGTTAAAATTTTAAAATTTTAACTTAAAAAGTGAACTTCCTTGTTTTGGTGCAAAATTGGGTTTTATCTCCGATTTTGAATCATTTCTTATCATTAAGTGTAAAATTAGGTTTTAACCTCGATTATACATTTGCTAAGTCTATTGAGTGCAATTCAAACCCATAAGTCCGATTTACACAATTCTTAAACCTAAGTTTGCATTTAATGTTTCAAAGTGTTTGTTTCAAATCGGGTTTCTTTACCCATTTATTCTCTATTTAGTGCCCTAATTTTTCATTATCATTTTTGTGGAGAAGTGAAGAGCTTGATTTTCCTCAAGCTTCATTCATAAATTGTGGTATGTATCCATTTCTCAAAGCTTTTAGCTTTCTATTTTTATCATGTCATGCCCTAGCTTTTACATTGGTAGGATTGGATTTGAAACCTGACACATCTCAAGAATTATCTTGATATGTATCGGATTACAAATCTGACTTCATTCTTTTTATCCAAGTTTTGTTTTCATGGTGGTGATGAGACTATATGTCCGTCACACAGCATGGCATGCATCATGGTGTGTGACAGACATACACCCCTGCCACTTTTACCTCTTGTTATTATCGTTCAGAGCAGTCATGCTTAGGTGGGGGTATTACCTCAATCCTCACCATAATTTATGTTTGTGGTGGTGATCGGGGTTGTTTCCCCGTCCCACCGTTGTTCTTTCATTTTATTGCGAAAGTTGGTGGTGATCGGGTTTGTATCCCTGACACCCACCACTTTCTTTGCGATGATGGTGGTTGAGGTTACAAACTCGACCACCACAAAGATATTCTCTATGATTTTTTTTGCACAGTGTTGGTTGGGGTTATAACCCCGCCCGACACCGTTTTTGTTTCTTCTTTGAAAGTGTCGGTCGGGGTTACAACCCTACCCGACACTATTTCATTTGGCTTTCCTTTGAAAGTGTCGATCGAGATTACAACCCTGCCCGAAACTTATTTGTGGTTTTTCCCATATAAAGTGTAGATCGTATTTTTAAACTCGATATACACTTAGCTCAATAACTTTATAACTAGTGTATATCGGAGTTATAACTCCGATTTGCACTCCTTTGTGAATTTTTTCCATAATGTAAATCGGAGTTATAACTTTGATATACATTACTTTTTTATATTGGTTTATATGAAGTGTAAATCAGACTTCTAAGTCCGATATGCACTTGGTCTTGATTCTACACTTATGTTAAGTTATAAGTCCGATTTGCACCCAATGCACACACATACAAATTGATGGTTTTTAATCAATTTGTGCTCCATCAATGGACTTTCCCTATCAAATGAAGATTTTTATGAAGGCTGATCATTTCAAATGATGATCTTTTCATGTTGTAGTGCATCCATTGCAAATGTCAAAACCCTCGCCAAGCAAAAAATCAATGATGTTTAATAAGCAAGAAATATATTCGGTGTTTCCTCATTTTGTGTCATCAAATATTGACAATATCATGGACACAGAGATCGACCATGTTGATCTTGATGAATTTATGAAGAGGGTAAGAGAGCCACCTGTTTCTTACAAGATGAAGCCCACCATAAATAGTGAAATTCATTTGGTGGCCGCCTTTCCCATGTCGATTCAAAATCCAGAATTCGTGTTGGCTCTTGGCAACAGATACAATCCTGTCACCAAATCAGTAAAGGATGTTGATGGAAAGAAAACACTCATCAAGCTTGATGAGGATTCCTTTGATACAATTTTCAAGTGTTCCCCTATAGATCAATATGCGGATATTGACATGCAATCAGTAGTGGCTTATTTTGATAAGAATTCAGAGAAATGTAGGAGGAATATGAATGATAATTGGCTAAAAATACCTAGGTCTATGACTTCAAGGTGGCCAGAGACTCTTCCCCATAGTGACTTCATTGAGGAGGTCAATGACCTCATTACTCTTCTCAGCAAAGTAAAAGGCTTCCCAACTTCTAATACTTACTATAAATAAATGTATGAGTACATTCATGTCATTATGCAGAATAAAAAGATCTATTGGGGCAAGCAAATTGCAGATACTCTATGTGAACAATTGACTAAGGTGCATACCACCTTAAAATTCTATATGACTTCTTATCTTGTCTATGCAGCTGCCTCGATGAGGCATTTTCTAGGACTATCTACCCCATGTAATAGGAGTCAAGTTCCTATTTATAAGTACTTCACTTAGTTAACTCTCTCAGAGAGTTTACACCACTCTAGGAGGGTAAATGATGCTTTCTTTACTCATTACATGTGTTTATTTGATAAGGACCTTCAAAACAAAAGAGTATCAGATGAGGCATGAAAGGTGTTGAGTGAATATGGTTTCATTTTTCTTCAATTCCCCACATTCACATATATAACGATTGGAGGCTTTGATGGAGACCCCTTTATGCTACCAAGGTATTCGCTAGATAAGATCATTCTTATGGAGATGGCTCGTCAAACGATTTCTATCCACGAGCGTCAATCTGGAGCTCATAAGACAGGTCTTAAGCTCACCATCGCCATAGGTAGATACTCCATCAATTCCATCTATAAGGCTTGTGCCATGGAGGAGAAGATGAGGAGAGTGACTATGAGATTCTTCAAACCCAGAAAGTTCTTTGATTATAGGGGTATGAAGAATAAGATTAAGAAGAACTATACTCATATCCATCAGATTGAAGATGTATGGGTGGATTGCACAACTGGAGAGGACGTGGGGAGAATGGACTATTGTCATTTGACAGTAGAGCAAATTGAAAACCTTGATCTGGTTGACGTTCCTGAAGATCTTGAAGAGAATGGTGAGATCCTTGATCCTACATATGAAAGAAATAAAGTTGTTGGATTACCTTTGCCTCTCGTTCAATGGTCCCAAAAGGAAAATACTTCTATAAGGGCCAGGTTTCAAAAGATTCTTGATAATACCATTGTTTGGTTGAACCTACATGGTGTTCAATTGAAGCCTTACCAGACCAAATCATTTGAAGAAGATGTTGTAGGACCTAAGGGAAAGAATTCTGAGTTAAGGACCAAAAATAGACATGAACCTATAACTCCCAAAGGTCCAAAATTCAACTTCACTGTTGGAAAAGGTAAAAACCAAGGTAAGTCTTCGACTCAAGAAATTCAAGCTCCAAAAGAGATTGGTGAAGAAGAACAAGAAGAAAATGAATATGAACAACAGGAGGAAAATGAAGATGAACCAAAGAATGAACAAGAACAGTAAGAAGGGGAATTTGATGAAGAGGGAGCACTTGAAATCCCAAGTACTTCCCATTCTCAAGAAACGCACGAAGATATTCTCCCTACATCATGTGATATCATAAGTACTAGCTCAGTCTCTGTTACTGATGTTGTTCCTTTGGGTTCTACTGTGTCATTTTCATCCCAAGCTCAAGAAGTACTTGTCATTCCTTCCACCTCCACAAATGTATCAGCCCTAGATACATCTCATGACAACCTTTATACTGTGTTCCTTCCTAATATATTTGAGGTTACTTCTTCCATGTTGGAAGATTTTGAGACTTTATGTCATAAACCTAGGTTCCTCTACAGGTTTCCATTGTTTCAAACACACCTATCATTGTTACATTCTCTTCACCCATTATTACTACTAGTGTTCAAACACATGAATTGGCTACACAAGTTTTAAATGTTGGAGTAGATGAAGATTCATCATTACCACCTTGGCTAGTGTCTAACACTCCCAAGAGGAAGAAGCAATCCGTATCTCCGGATGATTTTGATTTTAATCAATTGGTGCATGTTAAGCCCAAGGGTAAGAATAAGGCTAAAAATTTATCTAGGGTGAAGGTAGATGAATCAAAGAACAAATATGTGGAGATGGCTATTCTTCCTCTGGATACAGATCTTGATAAAGTGCAACCTACTAATTATATCATCAGAAGAATGGATAGATAAATTGTTGAGCCAGGGAACACATCTCCTATGTTTAGCAATCATTCTTGTAAACAACTTGGAGGAGGTAATAATTGAAATTGATAATACTTTGAATTTGTTTTCAAATGAATTGGAAATGCATGAGAAGGACTTCAACTCTTGGTTGAAGTTAGAGGATTTCCAACTAGATATATGGGTTGATAATGAAGTGATTCCTTCGAGGGAAATGTAAATTAAGCAATGGGAGATACTGGAAAATCAGATGAATGTTCTTGAGGTGCTTATCAAAGATTTGAGGAAAGCATAGGAGTGTAATGATAAAGGAAAAGACATCATCGAAAATATTTCATCTCTTCCTTACACTTTTCTTGATGAGAATCAAAAGCCCCTCCATGAAGATTAAAGAATTCAGTTTGCTAATCGATGAAGGGGTTGATAAACAAACTTTCTCAATGTCCTCAATAGACAAGTCAGTGGATATCCAAGTTAATCAGGATGATCTAGCCTCACTTTTAAAGAGACGTAAGAAATGCTATGTGAACCTTGGAGATTCTATCACTTGGGTCAAGTCCATTACAAGTTACAGAAAATGAATTGATCGGGAACCAATGAAAGCAGCTTTGCAAAAGTTCAAGGAATTCATGAAGCAGGATCAGAATGGAGTCTCTGGTGACACATTAATTTTTATAGTAGATGCATTTTCAAATAAGACATTGTCACCTTAAGTGTCAATTTTGTATTTAGTTTTTGCACTTAGGCAATGCACGTGTCCTAAGTCATATTGAACTCTACCTTTGACTTGGTCACAAATTGATTGTAGTTTTCCTAGTTTTATGTTGCACCTCTCTCCTATATATAAGAGGTTGCTCATTGTAATTTGCATCTATTATCTTTAATCTATATGCCAAAACTCTGCCAAAGTGAAAAGCTAAGAAGTGAAACTTTGTGTTCATTTTTGTAATTTTGCAATTTGATGAAATAAGAAGAAAGCTTTTGACATCCAAACTTGGTGTTGGGTTCATTGGTGGTGTATGGTGAGAATGTTCTTATGCCATTTTCATTATAAATTCTTATTTTACTCAAGTGAAGGCATGTTGAGAATATTGTTAAAGTGTAGAGGCAATCGTTAATTTGTGAACTTTGTGTCATATCTTGGCTATTGATAGAATAGGAATTAGTGAGTTTGATATCAGTTTGAAGACTTTGTGCTTCATATTGGTACTTTTAAATTAAGTTTAGCTAATATATATTTAAGTTATACTTTAAATACTTTGTGTTTTATTGTGTAATCTTGAAAAAGGAAAAATGTGATTTGAAGGCTTTGAGCTCTTGTCATTATTGTCGGAAAAATGTTATCAAAAGTATAATCAAGAATCGGTATAAAGACTTTGTGCTTTACTTTGGATTTATTGGTTATCACATTGGGTTACAAAAGAAATTAATTGAAGAAAGGTTGATAGGAGAGAAGTGATTTTAATACTTTGAGCTTAAGCACTCTTTCCCATCCCAGAGAAGCAACATAGGACTTTCAACCCTTCATAGAAACTTTGCTTCTTTCCTTATCCATATTTTACTCATTCTTGCATTTAGAATTAATTTGTAACATCGAAAGTGTAAGAATTATCACTGCTCTATATTGTTCTTTCCTGAAGTAAGAGGAAAAGAATAGCATCTATCTTTAAAGAGAAGATAGGATGATGTTCCACCCATGCTTAGAATATAAATTAAAGGTTGTATTTCATTTTTTTAGAATAGAGTAGAAAGTTAAAGGGGGAGCATCCCCTTAGAAGAATAGGAGAGATTAAATCTCATGTTGCTGTGATTGAAATCATAATTTTGTAGATTCACATAGTTAACAAAATTTTCAACCAACAGTTTTGTCCAAATCGGACATCAAAGGCTAGATCTATGAGGGTTTGAAGGTGGGAGGTGGTTACCAAATTTAGAATGTACCTGTAATTTTGGAGCATTTTGGTTCAAATCCAACCCTACCATCATGACTAGGAGGCTCAAGATTCCCAAGATCAATTGTCAAATCATCAAAATCAGACCATTTTGTTTGAGGCCTCAAAAATATTTTCTCCTCCATGGCCATACATATGTCATGAATGTAAAAAAAGGTATAGTCACAAAAAAATTATTATTTTTTACAAAAAAAAAAAAGGCCTTACGAATTGCATTGGTACAATAGTACATTGACCTACAATCACTTTCCACATGGTGGCTTACCACTCGCTAACTTTGACCCAACACAAATAATATTCTTAGCACACATCAATGAATATTCCCAGCATAGAGAATATTTTGAAAAATATTCTATTTTGTCATGCCATACCAATATATTCCTCTCAAATTTTGATGCCTACAAAATATTCCATTGAAGGGAAAAATATTCTATCAAGTCTCCTATGTTCACATTAGCATGACATTAGGCTGACATCAATATGTTGACCCCCTTTTTGGCTCGCATCTCCAATGGCATTTTCACTTTTGGTAGTCAATCTTCGAAAGGGCATATCTCAATAATTCAGGCTCCATTTTGTGAGCAAATTATTCTATTTGGGGTAGAATTTTATTCTCTTCATAGTAGTGAAAACATTTTTTTATTGAAGTATCTAGATTTTTCAAAAATTGTAGATTCTGCTCGTTTTGACAACTTTCAAGGCTCTATTCTTGCTCATATGGTAACAATTTTGGGTGTTTTTTTTTTTAAAGTGCATGATTTTTATAGTACTTTGTAGTGATGTGGTTAGGTTGATTTTGTACTATGTAAAAAATGTACCTTGAGTTTGTGGCCAAATTTGGCAATCTATATGTACCAAGATCAAGACCACTTTGTTGTTTTTGGCAAGTGGCATTTGTAATAGCACTAATCATAAAGTGTCAATCTTCAATATTATTGGGGGATCTTTAATTGAGTGAATTTGGGGGTGATCCTTCTTGTGTTTTTGGTTGCATTCCTCTTGATTTTTGTTCTTTCCTTCTTGTTTCATCATGGAGAAATCTCTAATTCCACTTCTAACACCTTACAACTATCCTAAATGAAAATATTGAATGAACAAATTGCTAAGAGTTAAGAGGTTGTATAAGATAGTACATGGGCTTGGTGGTGAACTAAAAGATGATGAAGCTAAAAAGAATAAGTGGTTGAATAGTTGTGAAGAAGTAATTGTATATCTACTCGCTTGTATGTCTCTTCTAAGTTATTGTTTCACATTGATAACTTGGATACACCCATGACTATGTGGAGAAAATTGTTAGATTTGTTTGGGCAAACAAAGGAAATTCAAGGACATATGTTGGATAATGAATTAATAAGTCTCAATCCATGCAATTTTGAAAAAATACAGGACTTCATAATCAAATTCAAGTTACTAAGAACATAATTGAAGGAGTGCAAAATTGATAAAATAGACACATAATTGGTCCAAGTGTTCTTTCAAAGCTAAGACCTAGATATTCAGTGTTTGTGTCTACTCTCTACAATACAAAGAATCTTTGGGAGTAAGTTTGATATGCCTTTAATAGTAAGGTAAGATTAGACAAGATGTTGACATGTGTCATAATTCCATGAAATGAGACAATTAAAGTGTTGACCTAGGTAACTAAAAGTAGTTGTCATGAGAAAAGATGAGATCATGTGACAACTGATCAATCTTGTAGAAATACACATAGGATCTAAATAAAATTAAGTCATGTGAATAAGTCCACCACTAGGAACTAGCAAAAAAAACTAGGTACAAGACCTTTACTAGGTCTAAAACCTTATTTACACCAACACTTGTTGGTTTGGCTTCATATTTAGATTCTGGCTTGATTCTTGTAGATGACCTTAGTTCTTGGACTATTGTTTGAAAAAGGAAGAAAGACACTCCTAAATCTAGTTTGGATCCTTGATCTCTGAAAGGGGGGAAGGTCGACTAGGGTGGGTTGAAGGACTATGTAGGCTCTCTTGAGTAAATCTTGTGGGTTGGCTAGGTGGTGGAATTTCAAAATAGCTAGAACCTCTAATCTTGTGATCATGACAATTTTATAGTATTATTTGAGTTCTATTTGAGTCTTATTCATTGTGATGATTACTTTTTTTATAAGAGTAAGGTCCTTTTCTTGAGGCCCACTTTTACTCCTTTTAGGAAAAATATCTTGTTTATATATGGAAGCAATACTACCTACATATATATAATGCATATGTAAGTAATACCACTCTTGTGTGTGCATTTGAGATAATACTATTCTATAATTAATATTAAAAATATTATAATATACATAACATTGTCTATATAAAGTAACATTACTCATATATGTAATATTACCGGGATATATATATTTGAATACCTCACATGATGTATAGTTAGCATAATTTTATTATTATATACTATTAAATTATATTGTTATTTATCATAATTGAGAATATAAGAAGTAGATACGCTATAAGCAAAGATAATGTATGAGATTAAGGATGCTTCTATATTAAAAGAGAATATATAAATACACTTTAAAATAATTTATAAGTAGTTAAAATAAGTATATAAAATAATTCTTAATTAAATAAAATAAATATATTATAGTAATATTTCACATTGTGTATGGTTAAAATAAATTCATATTAGTATATATTACTATATTATAAGAGATGATATTAGAAATATACTTTTGATCTTAAAAGATAAGAATTAAATCTTAAATATTATTTTGTAGTAGATATATATTGCAACTTTAATATTTAGTATTTTCTTATGATTTTATTGCATGCTAAGTTATGTTTAAATAAGATGTAGAAGTATCCACAGGTGTAGAACAATCCTACATCACCCAAAAGCATTGCTATTTAAAATTTTACTTAAGGTTAGGTGAATAAAAAAATTGCAAGCTACTATAGGTCTTCATGTACTTTAGAAAGTGTCCAAAGGGACATAGGGAGTTGAAATAGTTTAACATTTGTGGCCTATGTCTAAAGGCAAAGATAATTTTTATGAGTGGACACATATTTTTAGCATTTACAATGAATAGGGAAAATACCTAGCTTGGTGTCCACATATGGAAGGTGAAGAGTCATGAGAAGGTGGAGCGGAATGGACACCTTTATAGGAGCCCATTTTGAGAATTTCAATAGTCACCTCCTTAGGTGCCCTTTTGGGAAAGTTCTAGGGACTTCTATGGGTTGTGTGTTGCATTTCTTGATTGCCATGTGTTGCTCTCGAAGAGGGAGAGTGCAATTTCCAAGAGGCACAAAAACTTGCTATAAAAGGGAGGATTGGGCTAGTGGTTAGGCATTGACAGTTGTGTTCTTCAATACAAAGATTAAGAAGCAAGGCTTGTAGCTCCAACTCGTAGGTTTGTAAAGCCAATTTAGCTAATGGCTTGTAGCTCCAACTTGTAGATTTGTAAAGCCAATTTAGCTAATATTTTGTGAGTTTTGAATATTGTAATTTTCTATCTCATTGGAGTAATAAGAAGCAAGTATTTTTCTTCTTGCATTTCTTGTATTATTGTGTTGATGTTGTAGGCTAGAGTAGCCCTTCATAAAAAAAAGTGGATGATATTAAGGATGCTTCTATTTTAGAAGAGAATATAGAAATGTAAGTTAAAGTATAAGATAAAAAACTAAACTCAAATGAATTTATAATAGGTATATTTTTTAATTTTAATCTTTAATATTCTATTCTATTCTATTCTATGCATTTTTCTTTGTTGTTTATATTAAGTGGCATTCTCATTATTAGGAGTAGACGTAATGGTTAATTATAGACCCGAGTAGGGACATTCATGTATGGAAGTATTGCCTACCAAAGGTTTAACAATCAAATAATCAAGATGTGAATTCTTTTGAGAAGCTTTGATGGTATACGTAATATTTTACTTATTTCAAAACAATAGAATTGTATTTATCTAGATATATAACCATTACTTAATTTAAGTTAATTTTGCAAATGAAGATGATGCTAGCATATCAATTTTTAGAAAAATCTATGTAAAAGACATCAAGAGATATCATTCTCAAGGAGCCTATTTTTATTGAATTTAAATCTGATTAGAAATATAATAAATTAATTTAAATTCAATAAAATTGATATAAATTATATAAAACCTACATTGATTGATATCAACTTATTAAATTTTGAGTCAAATTTATATAAAATTGATATTATCTGTATCAATTTTAGACGAAATTGATATGAATTTTATATAGAATTTATTAAAAAATTAATAAAATTGATATACGTTATATATGTACAATATCAATTTATTTGTATAGAACAAATATAAATTGAAATTGATATCAATTTTATATATTATATAAATTAATTTAAATTTAGTAAAATTGATAAAAGATTGATCTCAATTTATAAAATATTAAATTATACCAATTTTATATGTTAAATTAAAAGATATCTCTATGATTGGATCTCCAATGGTTAAAAGCACAACATGAAAGTTAGTAGGCCACTACTGTAGTGAAATTGACGTACATTACGTACGTTGCAATTCAAGTCACAAATTAGAATCATTCACTGGTAGCTTTAACGTTTCCCGATAGAATTCTTGAGTAGCTTTAAGACTTTTTGGTTCTTCCTGTTGAACCCTTGGCTTCTCCTCTGCATTGAGATTAGGTAGTTATGCATGAACATGATGAATTCAGATGAAGAAAATGCTTTTCAAGGGATCGCACCTGCATTGCTTTCATCCAAATCTGCAGATTATCCTTCGTACGATGTATTCATAAATCACAGGGGACCAGATGTTAAAAAGACGCTGGCGGAGGCAATTTACCGGCATCTGAGTGCCTTCAACCTCCGGGTGTTTTTAGATCAGAAAGAATTGCGGACGGGAGATTTCTTACCTGCGGCCATACAGCACGCTCTCGCCACTTGCAAGATTCACATTGCAATCTTCTCCCCAGGATATGCGGAGTCACCATGGTGCCTGGCGGAGCTGTCCTTCATGCTTAAAACCAGGGCTGAAGTCATCCCTGTCTTCTATGATGTGCAGCCCTCTCAGGCCCGCTATATCCAAACTGGGCCTTACGCCAAAGCCTTTGAGGACTACCACCGGAAGAAGAGAATTGATCTGCACATTGTTGAGAAATGGAAAGAGGATCTGCACACGGCTTCCTTCTTTTCGGGTTTGGTTCACGACACAAGCAAAGAGTAATAACATTCTTCCTTCATATTTTGTGTTTTTGTTCTAAAGATGTAGATCAGAACGTAGGTTTGAATCTTGATCTCTTTTCTAATGTGGTTTTTCTTGCAGTGAGGAGCACATATTGTTGAAGAGTATAGTGAATAGAGTGGTAGTGGAAGCAAAAGGAGAAGTGTTAGAAGTGGCCAAACACCCTGTGGGACTGGAAGAAGCGTTTCAAGCTTTCCAAAACACAATATTGGAGTGGGATGAAGAGCAGGGGAGTCGTGTAAAAGTAGTGGGTATTGTTGGAATGGGGGGATCCGGCAAAACCACTCTGGCCAAGAAGATCTACAATGAGAAGAGTTGGACATACAAGGGGCGCTGCTGCTTCTTGTCAGATGTAAGACTGGAGAGCACCAAAAATGGCTTGGCGTCTTTGCAGAGAAAGCTTCTTCAGAAACTTGTGCAGTATGACTGGCAAATCGAAAACAGCAGCCAAGGAAAGGAATTTTTGAGAAGCCGTCTGCAAAATGAGGAGGTTCTAATAGTTTTAGACGATGTGGATGATGAAGAGCAATTCGAGGGTTTGCTAGTGAAGGAAGTGCTTGGGCGGGGGAGTTTAGTGATAGTCACATCTAGGGACAAAAGTGTGCTCACAAGCTGTGGAATCTCTTTATTTCATGAGGTAAAAGGAATGGCGGAGACTCACGCCAAACAGCTCTTCTGCTGGCATGCGTTTCTGCTGCCTGATCCATTACCAGGCTTCGAATCTCTTGTTCAAAGATTTTTGGTTGCGTGCTCGGGTTTACCACTGTCCTTGAAAGTCATCGGATCGCTTCTTTACAAAAAGAAGACCGACTACTGGAATGGAACGCTGGAAAAAATTGGCAAGCATATTTTGCCCAGCAATATAATAAACACGCTGAAAATCAGCTACGAAGCCCTTGATAGAGAGGAGAGAGAAATATTTCTGGACGTAGCTTGGTTTTTCTCCGGAGAAGAGATAAATACGCTGGTGAATATATGGGAGGGTTCAGAGTGGAGTAGTTTGCAGTGTCTTGAAAACCTTGAGCAGAAATGCCTTGTTGAATTTATTCGTGAAAACCGAGGGTACAAGGAAAAGGGGGAAGACCGCCTTTTAATCCGAATGCATGATCACCTCAGAGATATGGGAAGAAGTGTCATAGACGATCAAAGCCCACCTAGTCGCCTCTGGCGCCCAATTGATATTCGCAATTACCTTTATCGCCTTCAACTTGTAAGTTCGCATGTTATTGAATCCATAATTTAGGCTTCCACAATCGTACTACAAACGTATGAGTTTTTGAAACTGTTAAGATTTGATCTAAATTTACGAGGGTTGTTTTTGTTTTTTTTATTTAAGCCTCAGGAAAAACCAAAATTCTTTGTGTAATCAACAAAATTATTATTAAAAAAATGTATTTATTTTCATGGTGGGTCACCTAGTTCTTATTGTAGAGTGGATAATCTTTTCAGTTAAAACTATGCAAACTTTTGCTGCTTATTATAAAATACCCGTTCAAAATACCTTGTTATGCGTAGAAGCTCTTAGGCACTGAATTATTTGTTTTCCATTTTGTTGATGAATTTCCTTCAGGGACCAATTATGGAGGTCCGAGGAATATGTACATCCCCAGCTCCAAATGTATATGAAAGCGGGAGAATAGCAGCACCAATTTCTCCATGGAAGGCATGCTGGATGCAGATATTGGAGATTTGTGGTGTTTCAAGTGTGTTCAGGGGTTGTTCTGTTGATGTTGTTGGAAGCGCATTGAGGCTGTTGGCAGCCCACGGTGAATCGGTCATAGAACTCAGTGATTTTTCCAGAGAACTGCTATGGCTTCGATGGTATTACCGCTCCTATACCGGCATTCCTTCTTCTTTTTCCATGCAAAAGTTGAGAGTTCTAGAGGTTTTAGAAAAAGATAGTGGTGACGGAAAGAGTTTGTGGCAGAGCGATGAGCAGGTACAAATAACACGAGTACATTGTATACTTGTAAATTTCTGTGTGATCCAAAGTTTCCTTGTTATTTATCCTAAGGAAAAAGTTTTGTTTGCAGGCTCCTACACAGTTACGCGAGCTCTCTGTACAAAGACTAAGCAAATTGCCAGAATCAGTGGGGCTTCTTAAACATTTGAAAAAACTAGTTTTAAGTGAAGGCGCAATGAGAAGTTTACCAGATGAGATATGTCACTTGAAATCCCTGTATCACCTCGACCTAAACCGTTGCTGGTTGGAAGCGCTTCCAAATCAATTTGGCAATTTAACAAACCTGAGACACCTTGATTTGAGTCATTGTTCCGGTTTGCAAGCTCTACCAGATTCTTTTAGTCAATTAATTCAGCTTCAATATCTATGCTTGTTTGGTTGCTTTAACTTGATGCTCTCGACAGATATTCTTAGAAATATCCGGACTCTTCATTACCTAGACTTGGAAGGTGTCAGGGTGGACAGCTTACCGACCCACATTACATCTCAAACTTTTCTAACAAATCTCTATGTGAGTTCTTCCAATCTCAAGAATTTACCCACAGACATAGGAGAATTGGGCAATTTAAGGGTTCTACAAGTACACAGTCGGGCGTTAACATCCTTGCCGTCTTCCCTACTTAATCTAAGTTTGTTAAGGTCATTGAATCTATTAAACTGCGTAGAGCTCAACTGCTTACCTGAGTCCATTGGAGAATTAAAAAATCTGAAACATTTAAGTTTAATAGAAACACGCGTACGAATTTTACCCCAAGGATTTGTACGTCTGATCAATCTTGTAGAGTTTTCTATACACGCTAGCCCACTTGTCGAGTTGATTCTTTGCAGCCTCAGATCCGCCGGACACACCATGTCTCGACTTAAATCCATAAAACTGAGTCATTCAGGTGTTGTGAGCTTATCCATTAGTAAAGAGATGTGTCCGAACCTCGAAACACTTCAAGCTGCATTTTGTGACGACTTAGTGGAGGTTAAAGGGCTGCCGATAACACTGGTCGACATAGATCTTCACGGCTGCCCGAGTTTGAAAAAGATATCAGGGCTTTCCAATTTGACTAAGCTTAAATACCTCAATATGCGTGGGTGCTTGGAATTGCAAGAACTGGACGGGCTCTCTCAGTCGACTTCCTTGGAACTCCTTATCACAGATGGGTGTTGTATGCTGACAAAGATGGATGGACTGAAGCATCTGTCACAACTAAAAGATATACAAATTGCAGCTTGCCAAACTGGTATTTGGCCAGGCATAGAATGTTTAAAGGTAATCCTCCCACAACCAATATGCACTACATCGAATTATTTTTTAGAAACATGAAGTACACTTAGATTTAAATTTCAACCCCTATTCATCTGACTTGTTTTCCTTGGATCTTCTCTACGTATATCTGTTTAAATCTCCTTGAGAATTGTTTTATTCCCACTCGCAACATTGGAAAGGAAAAATACTACACATCCAGAAATTCAACTCACAATTTAGTTTCCTAATGCGAATACAACCTACCCACTACAACTAATAGCATGCCCAAATTATATAAGATTATATTTCTGATTTTCTATGTAAACACATCAACATTTCTAATAGATACTTTGATTTGTTTCAGAGGTTACCCCCCAAGATATGTAGTATAACTTTGAATATGAAGATAGTGGGTGGTGATGAAACAGAGGTGGACTCAATCCTGTCGTCTTTCAAATTTCCAGTCTCTGTACTTGAGTTTTCAAGTAGATGGGTGTGCAAACTTGGATTAGAGGAGGTGAGATCCTGCAGTGCACTAATCATGCTCCTTTTCTGCAAAAGCTCAGAAGACAGTTGTGATCCCAAGAGGGAGGTCATATGGTTAGGCAATAGATTTTGCATGGTACAGTACCAGATAGCTGTCAAGATTGAGAGCCAATGCGAGTGGATAATTATCAACCTTTTTACAAGAGAGTCCGCTTTTATTGAAGACTTAAAGATAATTAAGGTTGAAGATGACATGGGCGTGTATGCACACGCTCCTTTTGAAAAGAAGAAAGGTTGGGTGGTGTTCTTGCGAGAGGGAGAGGAATGGAAAATCACAGAAATTTGGGATAGACTCTTCACATATGCCTACTCCAAACGACCATTTATGTAGACTCTTCACGTATGCCTACTCCAAACGACCATTTATGTGTGGCGCAGAAGGTGTGATGTAGTTTGTTTCAAACTATACTTTTCCCCTTAGTTTCTGGTAGTCCTTATTCCCTACGTATGGTCTTGGCACTTGGGGATTGGTAGAACACAAACCATGTTTACAGGTATTTTCTTTTGAACTTTAGCCATTAGATGGAAAGGGACAAGCTAAAAGGCGATTCAAATTACATGGAATATTAATATAATTTTTACATTTTAAAATTACAAATGTGGCAAATTAAGTGGTTTGAATCTTTTACTCTATAGACTGTCCATCTTACCTTTTTAGAGTAACAAAATAAAATGAGATTTAATTTCTGCAATGAGTATTTGTAAAATTAGTTAATGAGAAAAATAATAAATCATAATTAAAAATCATTGAAAAATAAAAATATTTTTTAGACTATAGTATTGTTGCAATATTTTTAAAACACTGATTTTCTATTGATACATCAATCAAAATTAATTAAATATAATCAATGCCATTGTAACCTTCCTATCAATAGAAACTAATAATTCAACGTCAAGCTTGTTCATCATATACTTCTTATATCAAGTAATGCTAATATAACATGTGTTTAATAGAGCCTTCTTTATAAGAATCTATTTTGTTTATAAGATACAGTGTATGATGCAGATAATTCTATTAAACATATAAAATATGCTATTGAATGTGTAATTCTATAAAGAATTCAACCAAACACACACAATGTTAATGTAGCGTAAATTTAATCTTGTATCCCTTATAACATGCAATAGTATATTGAGGAAGATAGGGTTAAATAACACACTATAAACTTTGATTTGTTTAGGTGGCTCACATAAAAGTACACTAGCTGTGTATGGTGAAAAGTAAATAATGAACTATTGTAAAACCATAAAGATTCAACCACAAACAATCTAGATCTTACAATGAAACATTCACCAATGCCAATAGAGATACCTAAGATCATGTAAATCAACAAAATAAAGCAATATTACCATTCACATGTCTACTAGGGTTTCAATTTCCATTGTCTTCCTATCTCTATTGGTCTTGCTTGATATGTTTGCTCTCAGATTTTATGTGTGCACAAAAGCTCAACAAAGAACGGAAATGTGGTGGATAGCTTGATTGCATAAGATTGATTAGAATGCTCATTAGCTGAATTAGAATGCTCATTAGACGATTAGGGTTGATAATGAAGGAGAGTATCCTCTTATATAGAAGACACTATAAGAAATGGATGGATAAGATTAAGAGGTGTAAAGATAAATGGTCGGCTAGGATTAAAGGGTAGGTAGAAGAAATAATAAAATGATAAAGGGGGTAGGTAGTGTAAAAATTTAGAGATGAATGACATGTGTCATGGGTAGAAAAGGCTAATGAATTAATTAATTAAATAAACATTTAATTAATTAATAGAAAAAGTGGGATCAATTAAATAAATAAAATATTTATTTAATATAGGAAAAAGATAATTTAAATAAATAAAAATATTTATTGAAATGAGGAAAGGCTTAGAAGAGGATTAATGAGTTAATTAAATAATAAGAATTTATTTAATTAATAGAAGACTTAGGACAAAATAATTAAATAAAAAAAAAATATTTATTTAATTAGATAGGACAATTTTAGGTGTCTACACTAGCTTCTTTAGTAGGGTTTGCCTATTAGTGTGATTTGAGATGAGCCACTTGAACAAGTCAAAGAGTTTGATGTTTAAGCCAAACCAAAAAATGCTTACAAGAACTCCTTTGATAAAAACTTAACCATGTAATAATATTTGATTGTGTTCTCAATAGAAACCTTTATAATAACTCTATAATGTATTAACATCTCTTATGTGTTCTGTTAAAGCATCTCATACTCAAAAGACTACCATTCCTTACCATCTTGTTTAATGAATAGTCATATTTTGAAATCAATTATTTTAAAAGCTCAAATAAGTTAATTGTTAAATTTAAATAACAAGCCATAATACTTTCTAATAAATATGTTGTGGGCCTAACAAAATTATTTATAGAGGAATCTATGTAAATAGTTTTAATATAATCATATATTTATTTTGATGGTGGATCACCTAGCTCTTATCATCAGATTAGATCACTTGATCTTTTAGTGAGAATTTATGAAGAATTTACCAATTATAAAATTGTCCATAAAAATACCTTGCTTTTTCACAAGGTTTTTTAAGCTGGAAACTCTTCAGGACTACTTTATTTTCCATTTTGTTAATGAATTTCCTTCAAGATTGATTATGGAGGTCTAAAAATATATATGAAATAGAATGGTGATGCCACTTAATGTGGTAGGAAGCACACTAAGACAACTTAAAAAAAATATATCATAAATCAAATGTATATTTTAATATGATCTTATATTAAATTTGAAAATAAATATTACTTTTCATATAATAGAGTTAGATTTAAAATTTAATTATATTTTATGAAAAATTATTAAATATAATCATATTAGGAGAAGAGCACCAGATATTGTTCACGTTCCAATAACTGTTCACTCCTTGCACACCAAACCCCCCAATTACTAACTATAAAAAAAACAACTAAAAGTTCATTAATAAATTACACATGTACCAATAGCCTCTCATTTTTGGGTAAGTGCACAAAGTTGGGTCCACTTAGTGTGGAAGTTTTACACTTTGAAAAAAATGGCAAATCACACGGAGCGCATGAGAAACGAAACGGGATCCTGTTTCACGTCGGGATCCCGAGCCAAAATTTGAAATGGGATCCCGAGCCTAGATCTAAGAAACGGGATCCTGTTTCCCTTTTTTTTTTAATTTAAAAAAAACAAAAAACAAGCTATATATACATGAAATATAACATTTAAGTATAAGTTACATGAAATATAGATATGGAGGGAGATGAGTCTAGAGCTCAAGGAAGATTAAGAGATTGAGATAAAAAAAAGTTAGCAAATATTGAACTGCTAATTACTAAAATTTGACTGTCTGAAAATTTATAAGATCTTTTGAAATCTAGAATTTGCATTATAACTCCTAGAGATTTGAAACCACTCTCAAACATCCAGCCAATATATACATGAACTATAACTTAAAGTATAAGTCACATTTCTCTTTGTCTTTGACTTATACTTTAAGTTATATTTCATGTATATATTGGTAGGATGTTTGAGAGTGGTTTCAAATCTCTAGGAGTTATAATGCAAATTCTAGATTTTAGAAGATCTTATAAATTTTCAGACTTAGTCAAATTCTAGTAATCAGTAGTTCAATATTTGCTAACTCTTTTTATCTCAATCTCTTAATCTTCCTTGAGCTCTAGACTCATCTCCCTCCATATCTATATTGGCAAGATGTTTGGAAGTGATTTCAAATCTCCAGTGGTTTTTGCAAATTTTAGATTTTAGAAGATCTTATAAATTTTTATACTTAGTCAAATTTCAGTAATCAGCTGGCTCTTATCAACATTTTCTAGCTCTCTTTATCTTTCTTGAGCTCTAGATTCATCTCTCTCCATAGCACTCTTCCTCTATTCCCTCTCTACCTCTATATAACTTTTCTCTCTCTCACATCCCTAACTCTCTATTATCTGTCTCCTCTCTCTCTACACACCTCCCCTCACTCCCTACCTATCTCTATTTTTCTACATATATACCTCCCTCTCTCTCTCTCTCTCTCTCTCTACGTACCTTTGTTACTCTCCCTACCAACTTATCTTTCTCTACATGCATCTCTCTTCCACTCGAGATCGATCTCTCTCTCTCTAACCCTCCCTCTTTCAATCTCTACTTTTATCTCCCCTCTATCTCCTCTTTATCTCACTCTCTTCTTTCTCTCCCAAAACCTAGACTTATCTCTACCTCTCTCACACATACTTAACTCTCTACTCTCTATCTCATCTCTCTCTACACTTCCCCTTACTCCCTACCTACCTTTATTTCTCTACATATACTATATATCTATCTCTACATACCTTTCACTCCCTCCCTACCAACATCTCTCTCTCCCTCTATCTCTTCACACTTTCCTCATTCCCTCTCTACTTTTATGTCCCTTCTATCCCCTCTCTACCTCTCTATCTCACTTTGTCCCCTCTCTCCCAAAATCTAAAACTATGTCTCTACCTCTCTCTCACGTCCTTAACTTTTACTCTTTATCTCTGCTCTCTCTATACACCTCCCCTTACCCCCTACCTACCTATATTTCTCTATATATACCTCTCTATCTCTCTCTCTCCCAACCAATTTATCTTTCTCTACATATGTCATAACAGGTCCTACTAAGGGGTTTTATATCATAATAGGTCCTAGTAAGAGATATAATGTCATAATAGGTCGTATTATGACATAATAGGACCTATTATGTCACAATGGAACCTATTATGACATTATAGGTCATATTATGACATTATACCCCTTAACGGGTCCTAGTAAGGGGTATAAAGTCATAATAGGTCCTCTTAAGGGGTTTTATGACATAATATGACCTATGATGTCATAATAGGACCTATGATGACATAACAAGACCTATTACATCATCATAGATCCTATTATGTCATTATTAGTCCTATTATGACCTGATACCCTTTAACAAGTCCTAGTAACGGGTATAGTGTCATAATAGATCCTCTTAATGGGTCTTATGACATAATAGGACCTATTATGACATGGCAGGTCCTCTTAAGGGGTCTTATGACATTATAGGACCTATTATGTCATAATCGATCCTATTATATCATAATAGGTCCTACTAAGGGGTCTTATGTCATAATAGGTCCTAATAAGAGGTATAATGTCATAATAGGTCCTCTTAAGGGGTCTTATGACATAATACGACCTATTATGACACAATAGGACCTATTATGTCACAATGGGACCTATTATGACATTATAGGTCCTATTATGTCACAATAGATCATGTTATGACATAATACCCCTTAACAGGGGCTACTAAGGGGTATAAAGTCATAATAGGTCCTCTTAAGGGGTTTTATGACATAATATGACCTATGATGACATAATAGGACCTATTATGTCATCATAGGTCCTATTATGTCATAATCAATCCTATTATGACATAATACCCTTCAATAGGTCCTACTAAGGGATATAATGTCATAATAGGTCATCTTAAGGGGTCTTATGACATAATAGGACCTATTATGACATGACAAGTCCTCTTAAGGGGTCTTATGACATTTATTATGTGATAATCGATCCTATTATGTCATAATAGGTCCTCCTAAGGGGTCTTAAGTCATAATAGGTCCTAGTAAGAGGTATAATACCATAACAGGTCCTCTTAAGGGGTCTTATGATATAATAGGACCTATTATGACTTAATAGGTCGTATTATGTCACAATAGGTTGTATTATGACATTATAGATCCTATAACGTCACAATTTATAAGATCTTCTAAATCTAGAATTTGCATTATAACTCCTAGAGATTTGAAACCACTCTCAAACATCTTGCCAATATATACATGAAATATAACAAAGTACAAAAAAGGAAAAAGACAAAGGGAAATGTGACTTATACTTAAATGTTATATTTCATGTATATATAGCTTCTTTTAAAAAAAAAATAGATTAAAAAATAAAAATAAAAAGGGGAAACGGGATCTTGTTTGCTAAATGTGTTTTTAATTATTTTAAAAAATGAAACGGGATCCCGTTTCTAAAAATTTCAAACTTTGGTTCGGTTCTACCTTCGCTTTTGGCTTGGAAAATGGCTTGGAGAGCCAACCCTTTGGCTTGGACCTGGTTTGACCTGCAACTTGAAGGCCAAATCAATCTTCATATAAAATAATGACTTCAAAAATATATCTAAACACCAAATTTTCAAAAAAATTTTAAACAATGAAAACCCATTATAATAGAGACTGTCTAGATTCTAAATATGTATTTTTTTTAAAAAAATGGTTCAATATTTTTTATTTTTAAAATAATTACTAATGAAAGAGGTCTATAAACTTGAAATAATAGGGTTTTTTAGTTTTTTAATAACTTTTTTGTCTCTAAGTTTTTTGGAAAAAAAATTATATGGCATCAAACTAGAGACAATTCTATAGAGTTTTAAAAAATATATGTTAAGTTTAGGTCAAATTATGCTTGTCGTACACGAGAATTTTTCAAAACAATGATTATGCCCAATAAAAAATTAACAAAAAAAAAATATGCAAAAAAAAATTACAAAAAAATATTCTCATCAAAGGTGAGTGAGTTACAAATCTTTTCCCAAAAGGATTTATAAAAATACTTTCATTTAGGTCAAATTATGCTTGTCGTACACGGGCATGGTATGGTCCTGAAAAGTGACTTTTAAACTATAGGTTTTAGTAATGCCTATTAAAACTTCATTTTTAAGATCTGGGTATTAAAATAAATTACATATTTGGAAAGTAGACTTCGAGCACTATATTTTCTATTACTGAATTGTTTCAAGATTCATTCTTTAAGTGCCTCAAATATTTAGGTCAAATAGGACAAAATAAAATTTTAAAAAAAAAAGTAAAACACTTCCACTTTCTGGCCAAAAAGTGGACACAACTTCTTGCAGGCACCCTTTTTAGCTTTTTTGGACCATAATTGCTTTATTGGTACCCATATCACACGACTGCTAGGGCATTTGTGCATAAGTATTAGGGATTTTAAGTACATGATTATTAGGGCATCTTTAAGCATGTATCAGGTGACACTTTGAAAACTGTACTTTTTTACCCTTGCACGCATAATGAATCCTACAACATGCATCATTACTACCCAGAAGCCAAAACAATAGCTATAAGCAGTTAAGTTGCATGCGAAGACAACCAAACAAAATCGTCAAAATCCAATGTACCATTTAGAATTTGTTGGTGCATGAAGCTAGCTATAACAACTACTGGTACACTTCCCCTAGACCCTCGTAAAAGAAAACCTAAGAAAAATCAACCTACCCATGAAAACATCTCCATACCACAATAAAAAAGATCTAAGCAGGCATAAAATAAAGATGAAGATGTGGCCCACTTGCAAGCATATGAAATAAACCATAGATGTGTGCATTAAAGAAAGGACTCAATTGGTGGTTGATTTAAAAGCATACTCCAACCTAACGACATATTCTTTTTCCTAAAGTATTAAAGTTTCAATATATTTGATTCTAAATCCATGTCATGAAAAGTTTCATGACCCTGCCTAACCACAACAATGTCTATCCAACTAACAAAATGGTTCGTATTAGACATTTACTTACGATTTATTAATTAAATTATAAATCACATCACAATTGGCTTTGATTTTTTATTTAATTAATAAATAACAAGTAAATGTCCATTATGTTGACTAGATATAGCCATTTTGCTTAACCACTTGTTCGGGGCCTAATCATGACATAGGTGATTTTATATGATTTTTCTTTTTGAATAATTCAAAATATTCTTTGTGAGTAGGTCTTCAAGAATTATAATTCAATTAAGGGTAGAAACCTCAAGTCATTGGAACATTCACTAAAATATCTTGAGAGGGATTTGTATCAATCAATAACTGACATTAATGATGCATGAGGTAAAAAAAATTATAAGCTAAATAAATTATAGGACCTCTAAAAATTTTATATTATTTGAAATGATTTAATATTTTTAAATAAATTTTAATAAATTAAATAATCTATAAAATCTTAAATTTATTTTCAAATAATTAAATATTTTTTTCTATTAAATTTATAATTGGAAAGAATATAATATAAGATCCTCCAACAATTCCCAACTTGACAAAATAAAATAAATTCTCGGTTGTTGCACTAGACTTGGACCTAAACACTTCCCAATCTTTTCAAGGGATCGCACCTCCATTACTTTCATCCAAATCTGTAGATTATCCTTCCTACGATCTATTTAAAAATCACAAGGGACCAGATGTTAAAAAGATGCTGGCAGAGGCAATTTACCGACATCTAAATGCTTTCAACCTGCGGATGTTTTTAGAACAGAAAGAATTGGGGACAAGAGATTTCTTACCTGCAACCATACAACACGCTCTCGCCACTTGCAATATTCACATTGCAATCTTCTCCCCAAAATATGCATAGTTGCCATAGTGTCTAACGATGTTAATTTCTATAACCCAACAACATATAAATTGTACAATAAATTTCACAGAATAGAACCAACGAAATTCTTGCCTATCTGATTTATAAAAATTAATACACTGGGTTAATTAACAGAATGAACAACGAAAACAAATTCACATGAAACCAAACACATAAACAAAATAACATAGATAACACTGATATATCGAGAAAACCCCAATGTGGGGAAGACCTTGCAAATGTTGAATCTTCTATTTTGCCTCAAGAGAAAACATTCCTTCTGAATCCCTACCTTAGTTGCTACAACGCTCTTACATATATAGCCCTCTTGATGAAACATCAATTATGCAAGAGAAGTGAAACTTTCCTCAGACAACACATCCTAAGAGAAATATTCCTTAAATGACCCGGGAAAGGAACTTTCCTTACATGATGCAAGAGAAAAGAAACTCCCCTTACATAACTCAGACAATCTCACACATAATTTGAGTAGACTTCTTGATCAATTTATTTTTTCTTAAAATGTTATTTTAAAAAATAGTTAGATAATCAAATCTTCATAACATTTTGATTCATTTAACATGATTAGCCATCAACTTTGAAAACTTAAATTTAAATATGTTATTTTCACCATTACATTACTAAAATTACTCTTATAGCTAAGAGTGTTTTGGAACCAAATTTTTTGGGTTCCATATGAATAATGTTGTAGAAATGGAAGATATGATTCGTGGTTAAAAAATAGATCAATAACTAACTCTTAGAATATTGAATTATTGAAGGGGATTCTAAATTGGTTATAATCAGATTGAAAATTTGAAGAATTAAAGATTTGAAAACTCTATAATTATCTTCTTTTATAAGATTAATTCCATAATCTTCTTTCATAAGATTAACTCTATAATCTTCTTTCATAAGATTAATTCTTAAATGTTAAGATTAATTATTGTAGTCACATAAATCTGTCCACTTAATTAAATGAATACTTAGTATTTATTTGATTATTTAACCATCAATTAATAATTAATTAAATTAATATTTAATTAATTCATCTTAACCCTATTCTCCTATTAATTAAATAAATTATTCAATTTATTTGATTTAATTCACTTAACCAAATTCAGACCATTAATTAAATAAATAAATCATATTTATTTAATTAAAATATTCTCTCACATTTAAATAAATTAATATTTATTTAAATCCCCCAAAATCCCACCTCTCACATTTAAATAAATTAACATTTATTTAAATCACCTTTATCCTCTACCCACTTGTATTTTCCTACAAAAGCAAGTTGCACAATTATTTTAAATAAATAATTTATTTAAATCACCTTTATCCTCCACCCACTTGTATTTTCCTACAAAAGCAAGTTGCACAACTATTTTAAATAAATTATTTATTTAAAATCCTATTTATCCTCACCCACTTGAAACCTTTAATGGTTTCCCTTAAAGTATTCAAACTTGATGGCTTTAAAGTCTTCAAACTTGATGGCTTCCTTCTATAGTCTTCTTAAGACTTTAATGGTTTTCCTTAAAGTCTTCAAGCCTTTAAAGGTTTCCCTCAAAGTCTTCAAGCATTTAAATGCTTTATCTTCATTTTTCTCATTTAAATAAATTAATATTTATTTGAATATTTATCCAAATGCAAATTACACCATTTAATTGAAATAAATGATTTTATTTTAATTGAAAATACCAAAATTTCTCCCACTTGCATTTTCCTACAAAATCCACTTGTATGCCTAAACCCCTTCTAGATTCTTCTAAACCCTTCCTAATTAGCCTAATCCATCCCCTAAATATTGTCACATTCCTAAGCAAATTGGAGTCACTTCTCAAAGACTCCAAAGTCTTTGAAAAGCAATTAATGCTTTGTGTGTTCAACAAATTAACCCTCAAAGTCTTGGATAACCTTTGAAAGCTTTCAACCTTCAACCACTAAATGGCTCAAAGTCTTTGAAAACCATTGAAGGCTTCCAACCTTCAAACCACTTAATCCCCAAAGTCTCCAATAACCATTAATGGTTAATTCAACCCTCCCACATGGTTAAAACATTTGTTTTGACTCAACCTCTACCCAACCCAAAGGTCTCATCAGGCCATTAATGCTTTGACCATGATTATCTCTTAAACATTTGCACAAAGGTTTATCCTTGGGTTAACTCTTAATCCAATGGGTAATCTTAATTTAGACTTGACCCTTACCTTCTAGATAACCATGAGGTCTTCTCAGGCCTTTAATGCCTCCAACCTCTTCTCTCAACCCAATCCTATGTTGAAACTTGTCACCATTTTATTGGTGCCAATTGTGCACATGGATCCCCAACTTTCAATCCTAACCCTTGTTAAGATTGCTCAATCTTAACCCTTCATTTCCCTATTTCTTCTATAAATAGAACCCTTCTCCTCAAGCAAAGGAGAAGCATTTTAGAGTATTGTTGTTATACTGGCATTAGCATAGAGCTTTTTCATAGCATCACTATCTACTCTAGCATAGTATTTAGCTTTTCATTTCATATTTGAAGCTTAGTATTAAATCTCAATCCTCCATAAGCATCCATAGTGCAAAAAGCTGCTGAGAGCTACACTCATTTGGGACTTGGAGAGGAGAGGAACAAGGGAGGAGCAACTATGAGCATCTTGATTAGCTATTTCATTTTATGTTTATATGCTTTCTATTTCATGCTTAATATCTCTCTTGATATGCCTGTTTAGGATAATCTTTTGTTGCTAACACTAACGTTTGTTTCTTGTGCTCTTGTGTGTGTTGCCATCAAACAGATTTTCTAATCCTTTTTGCAGAGCATCATTTGGTGAACCCGACGTGAATCCAAACACCTTCAACCACTAAATGGCTCAAAGTCTTTGAAAACCATTGAAGGCTTCCAACCTTCAAACCACTTAATCCCCAAAGTCTCCAATAACCATTAATGGTTAATTCAACCCTCCCACATGGTTAAAACATTTGTTTTGACTCAACCTCTACCCAACCCAAAGGTCTCATCAGGCCATTAATGCTTTGACCATGATTATCTCTTAAACATTTGCACAAAGGTTTATCCTTGGGTTAACTCTTAATCCAATGGGTAATCTTAATTTAGACTTGACCCTTACCTTCTAGATAACCATGAGGTCTTCTCAGGCCTTTAATGCCTCCAACCTCTTCTCTCAACCCAATCCTATGTTGAAACTTGTCACCATTTTATTGGTGCCAATTGTGCACATGGATCCCCAACTTTCAATCCTAACCCTTGTTAAGATTGCTCAATCTTAACCCTTCATTTCCCTATTTCTTCTATAAATAGAACCCTTCTCCTCAAGCAAAGGAGAAGCATTTTAGAGTATTGTTGTTATACTGGCATTAGCATAGAGCTTTTTCATAGCATCACTATCTACTCTAGCATAGTATTTAGCTTTTCATTTCATATTTGAAGCTTAGTATTAAATCTCAATCCTCCATAAGCATCCATAGTGCAAAAAGCTGCTGAGAGCTACACTCATTTGGGACTTGGAGAGGAGAGGAACAAGGGAGGAGCAACTATGAGCATCTTGATTAGCTATTTCATTTTATGTTTATATGCTTTCTATTTCATGCTTAATATCTCTCTTGATATGCCTGTTTAGGATAATCTTTTGTTGCTAACACTAACGTTTGTTTCTTGTGCTCTTGTGTGTGTTGCCATCAAACAGATTTTCTAATCCTTTTTGCAGAGCATCATTTGGTGAACCCGACGTGAATCCAAACACCAAAAAGATCAATTTTTTTTTTAACCAATAACATGTTTGAATGTTGAAAATGTCACACAGGTTGCGATTTTGACACTGTTTTGGAGCGTTTGGCATTATTTTGGCGCTATTCCCCCTGTTTCAGTGTTTTTCCCTTCTCTGTCTTTCCCTTTCTTTTAATACGTTTGTGTTAAATAGTGCCTCTGTTCAAACGCAGACTAGCGCTATTGTAACAAAATGTTGTACAAATCACTTTGTAACCAAAAAAAATAAAAAACCAAAAAAAAAAAAAATTTAGGCTTGTAGAAGCCCACCAAATAGGCGGATTTTACTAACTATTTTTCTCTTTTGTGCAGATTTAAATTAGATTAAAGAGTAGATTTATATTTTTTACTAACTTGTTTTTGAAGTTGGTTTTAAAAATGAATTCACTTTTTATTTTGGTTTAAAATTAACTTCACATTTCAAATTTGGGCTTTTGAAAAAGAATCACACATTTGTTTGGGGCTATTAAAAAGAATTTCATTGTTCAAAGGTAAAAAGAACCACAAACTTATACAAAAACAACTTTATTTTTTTTTTTTTGCAAGTTAGAAAACAAACTTCGTTTTGGTGCTTAAAATCAACAAGGCAAATTTTATTTCTTGCATCAAGATAAAACTCACAATCCACACTTCCATTTTTGGTGCAAATAAAATTCACAATCAACTTGTCTCATTTTTAAAGCAATTTTACTTCATGCAAACGTATTTTTCATTAAGTTGACCAGGATTTTCAAATTCTAGTTTACTCAAACAATTGCCTTTGAAAATTAAAAAGAACACCATGATTGTTGGAGCAACATCTCCAAATAGTTAGATCACATTGCAATGATAGATTAAACAGAACAGGTGTTTTTCGTGCTTGGCACACTTGTGCAAAGAGTTGGTCGAGTGGTCCTACTTCTAACACACACTATCCTCTCCCTTGGCTTTCGTGGTCCTAGGTGCAAGAGAAAAGTGTTAGTAACACTCAAAATTTTATCTTTTTAAGAGAGGCCTGCCAAGGGATCGATACTCTTGGGAACGACCTCGAGCGGTAAATCCTTCGAGCCGCTATAGAAATCAGGTGAGAGCGAAAGCTGTAGCCTTGGGTATAGCTGTTCCTACAGTGTAACTGGCCGAAAGGACAAATGGGCCCCACCACCAGTTACAAGGCTCTTAAGTGAGTCACTGCAGAATGAACTTATGTCCAAAAATATCGAACATGACTAAACACCTTTAAGTAGTAGCCCACCCGTTCTATTGATTGAGGATATTTGAGATATAATTTAGTGCAAGAGCATAGATGGTTTTGCTCCCAAGATACTCACCATACATATTTCCTTGAGTAGAAACATAGCTTTTTGAAAGGTCACTTGTGGCTTGATAAAAGTGGTGACTCCCCCATCATAGGGATCATCTATTTGTTATGCTCGTGCAAGACTTAGTATATCACATCCTTACCTGCCACGGCGGGATTCATAAGGTATGTAGTACCAAAGTCGAAGAAATATCAAGATGTGGGCTAAATTTATCACAACTGGCCATTTGACCTTAGGGATAAAGAGTGTTTGAAGTGTGTTCGTTTTACAGACCTAGTGCAAATTGAGCCGACTTCAGGCTTTGGAATTACACCTTAAAATAAATCTAAAGGAAGGGTCAAAAACAAGTCCAAGGATTGGGTTGATCTAGACCCATACTCATTTGTGCCTTTTGAGGCAACATTCTTGTGTTTGTGTGCTTGCTTTGTTTTCTTGTCAAAGAAAAATCAGAAAATCAATCCCAAAAACAAAGTATTCATCCAACATCTATCAACACAACCAAAAACATCAAAAACAAGGTACAAACAAACAAAGAATCAAAAATTTATGACCATTCTTCACATCTTGCGAAAGAAGAAGTGTCATCAGAATATCACCTTGAAAAGGAGACCACTAAGCTCAAAGGATTTGATCAAAAGGAGGAAATTCTTCTATATCAATAGACAAATTTTCACATAGAGTCTTTCTACATCGCATGCGTCTATACCTTCAAGGTAAAACAAACGAGTTTGATTCAGAATCATTGAACCGCAGAGCTTTTATGCAATATAGAGCTCTGAGTTATCACAAAAATCAAGGAGGAAAGATTAATCCCAACTTCTTCCCAAACATCTGTATCACCTACAACACAGCTCGAGAAGTGCCACCAACGCCTGAAAGGGAAGAGATAGAGTTTGTCCCATTTGTAACACAAAGTTTTTATTGAAGTTGAAAACATTTTCATCCATCATCTCACTCATACATCATCACTTCATCATCAATCCATCCCAAAACTCTCAAAACATTAAGAGGTTCTTGTCCCAAGATTCCTTTTTGGATATTGCTTGAAATCAAACACATCACATCACTTTTTAGATTGTTTCTACATCTAGGATAAGCTCATCCTAAGAGACACATCTACGCAGGTTAAAACTAGTTCATGAGTGAATCCTCTCATTGCTAGGTAGTCAAAATCTGTAACACATCTCAGATTTCTCTACACCTTATCACATCAAATCTTATCACACAAACAAGCAATTCAAAGAAGGAATTTCGGTTGCATTTACCTTAAAGTGCTAGAGATCTACATACAACACAAATCACCAACCAATCAATCTTTCATTTCATCACCACTCATCATCATCTTCAATCAACTTCAAACACAAACTTGCAAACAAAATGGCTCAAACCCGATCACGATCAAGGCAACGAGAAATAGAAATTGAGGAAGAAGAGGACAACCTCAATGAATTTCAAGAAGCACTTGGAGGAAATGGGAATGATGAAAACCCAGGTACACCCACTCCTTCAACAATCGAAAGGGTTCAGCATAATCCTCATTTTAACAGATTATTTGATGAAATACTAAGGAGCAACGCAGATGCTCACTTCTTAAAACTCGCTCAAGAAGGAGCCAAACTCCCCTCAGACTTTGATCTTGCCCAATTAAGACAAGCATCAGAAAGACAAAGTCGCCATGAGGAAGAAAGGCGTAGAGATCCCATCAGATATAACATCCCTCGAGGTAACCCACCACCTCCTCCTCCTAATGAAATAGAGATGTTGCGGCAACAAGTTGAGAATCTCGCCCAACAACTTCATAGTGGTGTTAAAACCAATCAATTTTCACTTAACGACATCTGTCCCTATCCATTTGATAGGAATCTTTATATGCCACCCTTTCCACGCGGGTTCGAAACACCCAAATTTGAAAAATATAGAGGAAAGGGAGATCCCCGCGATCATGTCCGAGAATTTCATTCTGCTTGTCTCGAAGTTGCATATGAAGACACATACTTAATGCGCCTTTTTCCCCAAAGCTTGGGAGGAACAACCACATCATGGTTTTCCCGACTACCAGGTGGCATAAGAACATTTGAGGAACTCATCCAGAAGTTCCTATCTCATTACTCTTATAATATTGAACGCGACATCACCATGGCTGATCTATGCAATACCAAACAAAAACCAGGTGAACTATTCTCAGTATTCCTGCAACGATGGCGCCAAATGTCTAGCAGACGTTCTCTTCAGTTACCTGAACGAGAACTAGTGGAAATTTTCATTTCCAACTTAAACGAAGAAATGGAATTTCACCTGGATGTCAAAGATACAGATTCTTTTAACGATATGATCACCAAGGGTATAAAATGTGAACGGGCACTCATCAAAAAAGGACTCATCAAAATCTTTAATGAACCAAAAGATGGTCCTCGCCCGCGCTTCAATAGCGATAAACCGAACTTCTGGAACAAGAATAAGAATATCGTCAACGATGGAGTTGTGGATGCTCGGACTATCCAAAATGCACAACCTGTGGTTCGATTTGCAGGACAAAATCCTCCACCTCAGAATAACACAAATGTTCCTTCCAATCAAGCTCGCATCACATCTCATGATGAACCTAGACCTCGTCAGCAAAAACAAAAACGAACATACACTCCCTTAGGGGAACCCATTGAAACAGTGTTGCGACAACTCCTTTCTCAGAATTTGATCACTTTACCTAAGTTATCAAATTATGAGCCTCAAGTCAAACCGGCATGGTGGAGAGATACTGAACATTGTGAGTTCCATCAAGGAAGAGGACATAAGACAAGTAATTGTCATCGATTGAAAGATCTCATTCAGGATCTTATTGACCGAGGAGAAATTGAAATTGAAGGACATGACCCAAAAACAACCAATAATGATCATCAGATGTTCAAGAATCCACTTCCATCACAAGATCAAAGGGGTCCTTCCACTTCCAGACGAGGTCCTGATACCACTGATTATACGCAGGCTGCGTATAATTACACTGTCAATCACCTGTATGATGCCAGTGAACAAATTGCAACTATCACCTTCAAAAATCCCACCTCAAATTGCAATGTTGTTACGCGTCGCGGCAAAGTTACCATCAAGGCAGCTCCACAAGGCACCACCTCCATCCCAAAGCAGTACAATCTTGTGGAACAATTAGACAAAACACCTGTGCTTATATCCATTTTAGAGCTATTATGCCTGTCACCATCTCATAAAACTATCTTGGATCAAGCACTCCAAGAGGCGTCAGTCCCTGCAAACTTGAATACAGACCAATTTCAAGCCATGGTTGGAAATCTAAAGTCATCACCTTGTCTCACTTTTTCTGAAAGCGACAACTCTTCTTTCCAACAACCTCATAACGCCTCACTCCACATTGAAGGCTTTGTCAACCAACACAGGATCAAGCGAGTCTTGATCGATAATGGAGCAGGCCTAAACATTTGCACACTTCAGTTGGTCACAGCATTGGGATATGCAATAGAATCAGTGGATCCTCGTAAGAAGATCACCATCAAAGCCTATGATGATGCAGAGCGTTCATCCAAAGGAGCTATGGTACTACCAATCCGAGTGGGCCCTGTGGTAAAGCATATCATTTGTCAGGTTCTGGACCTTCCTCTGCCATATAATCTATTATTAGGGAGACCTTGGATACATGCCATGCAAGCTGTTCCATCTACCTACCATCAATGTATCAAGTTCCCACATAATGGTGTAGAGATCACAATCCTGGGCGACGCAAATCCCTTTGCATTTTGCCATAATATCAGCCATCAACCAGAGATTACTGTTCCTAATAATAGGGAAGCCATTTCCTCCACATCATATGTAAATCCCGCCTCTCTTGCCAGTTCAAACACTCCTATACCCAAGCAAGAAAAGCTTAAGATGAAAGTCGCAGAGGAAGGTCCTGGAGAATACAACTTGAGTCAGCTCTTTTGTGTGGGACAAATGCCTACTTCTCCTAGAACACATGGTAAACCACAGCAGTTACTCCAGCAACCACTAAACATGCCTGCATGTGCCTTAACGCCTTTCATCCTTGGAAAGAGTCAAGAGGAAGAGACACAAGATAAGGACCTAGCGGAATGGATCTATAAAGATCCCATCACCACTGACAAACCGCGAGTTACACTTCCTACAGAACAGTATGGCAAAGGCCTCCTCATTATGCAAAGAATGGGATATGATGGTCAGAGTGCTTTGGGATACTGCAAACAAGGACGACATGAACCGCTGCTGCCAGAGTTCAAGCCCAAAGGTAATACAGGCCCAGGCTTTGAAAAAGAGATCCTTCCTAAACTCAGATTTAAAGGAAAACCTAGCAAACCATTTTGCCCACCTACTGTAAAGAGGACACCTTTCATAATCAAAGCACCATCAAGCAATATTGTCACTGCCCCATCGAGGCTCACAAACCCACCGCAACCATCATCAATATCACTCATCCCACCAATCGAACTAGTAATCCCATCCACAGCAGTCATCACATCAATAAAACCATTCATAGCAGCAACTATATTGGAACCCGTAGTAGCATCTATGGCACCAGCCGTTCCAATAGAAACCACTAAATCAACACTGCCGATACTTCCAGTGACAAATCCTTTAATCCCCATCACGGTTCCTGCAGCACCGATCACCTCAAAGGTACATAAACCAATCACGCCTGCAGTATTCAACTCCAGCAACATCCCAGTATGGTATAGCAATCGGATGCTGGAAAGTGATTCAGAGACCGACTCACATGAGTGGGAATTTGATTCTGTACAGCTTAACACTTCAGATGAGGAAGACACGTCACCACCTCCGCCACGCAAAGACATTCCTATTTACGGAGAAGCACAGATAAAGACCACTTGGGTACCTGAGCTAGAAACATCTTCCACAGACCCTACGTCTCATCCTACGCCGGATTCTGACAGGGAGAGTACCATCAACGACCTTCACCACACTGTCTTAACCCTCACTGATACATCTCCCGCACTTAACTTAATCGATGAGGTAATGCCCATTATCCACCCTGAACTCATCGAATGGAATCAACCAAATCCCCCATGTCTTGACCTCTTCCAAAACGATGAGGCTATCATTGACTTTTTGGAATTAAGGGATAATCTACCAAGCGGGGATCACAAAGCTGGATTCGCCATTGAACTTAATAGCGCAGCATACTTCGGGGCGGATGCCAAACCCTTCAGCTGCAAAAATATAACATTAAAACATGGATCTTCCAGTGAAAACCACACTGTGGCACTGTTTGATCCAACAAAAGTAAAAAGAAAGAGCGTATCCAACGGTGAAAACCTCTCTGAGGCACTTGAGGATGAAGGGTTTGACATTCTCCCTGCTAGTACACAACAGGAACGATCGACGATTCTCATTGAGGAGACTAAAGAATACAATGTGGGGACTCCTGAAAACCCTCATATCATACATCTGGCATCTCTTCTCACTCCAGAGGAACAGCCTCAATTTATAGAGTTCTTCCAACAGCGTCAGATCAACTTTGCATGGTCATATGCAGACATGCCTGGGCTTGATCCTGATTTAGTCATGCATCATCTCACAGTAGCAAAAGGAGCCAAACCTGTCAAGCAGAAGCTTCGTAAGATGCATCCTCAGATTGCCGTGCTAGTCAAAATAGAACTCAAGAAACTCCTGGATGTTGGTTTCATTAGACCAATTGATTATGCAGAATGGATCTCCAACATTGTACCAGTTGGCAAACCAAAAGGGGGCATCCGCATTTGTACAGACTTCAGAGATCTGAATAAGGCATGTCCTAAGGATGACTTCCCTCTACCAAATATCGACATCATAGTAGATTTGACAGCAGGACATGCCATGCTTTCACTCATGGATGGCTTTTCAGGATACAATCAAATAAAGATCGCACCAGAGGACCAACATAAGACAGCCTTCACATGTCCATGGGGCACATACTGCTGGAATGTAATGCCTTTTGGTCTAAAGAATGCAGGAGCGACCTATCAAAGAGCAATGACCACCATCTTCCATGACATGATGCATACTATAATGGAAGATTATGTGGATGATTTACTAGCAAAATCACTTACTAGAGAAGGACATCTTCACATCTTAGATAAAATCTTTGATAGACTGGAACAATACCATGTTCGACTCAACCCAAAGAAATGTGTCTTCGGAGTGACCTCCGGGAAGCTTCTAGGATACATTGTCTCAAGCAAAGGTATTGAGGTCGATCCAGCAAAGGTTAAGGCAATCATGGACATGCCACCTCCAAGGAATATCAGTCAGCTAAGGACACTACAAGGACGGCTTCAATCCATCCGCAGATTCATTGCACAATTAGCCGATAAGTGTCACCCATTCACACACCTGCTACACAAGAACATCCGCTTTCAGTGGGATGACAGATGCCAGCAAGCATTTCAGTCACTCAAAGACTATCTCATGAATCCACCATTGTTGATGCCACCAGATCCAAGTAGACCGTTGTTACTCTATATCTCAGCAACAAGTACAACATTGGGTGTACTACTAGCACAACATAATGCAGAAGGCAAAGAGTGTGCTATTTACTACATCTCTCGCACACTTGTGGGCTATGAACTCAATTACACACCTATTGAGCGAGCTTGCCTAGCAGTAATCTTGGCAGCCACCAAACTAAGGCACTATCTGTTAACACACAAGGTACAACTCATTGCAAAGATTGATCCACTCAAGTATTTACTCAGCAAAGCAGCATTGACAGGTCGCTTAGCCAAATGGGTGATGATTCTAAGTGAATTTGATATTGAGTACGTGGACCGAAAAGCTATCAAAGGTCAGGTCATTGCAGATCAATTGGCCGATGCACCACTCATAGGCGATCATCCTCTCATTTCCAATTTTCCAGATGAAGAGATATTCATGATCACAGAAGCACAGTCATGGAAACTATATTTTGATGGTTCATACACTAGGCACGGCTCGGGGGCAGGCATTCTGTTTATCACACCTCAAGGTGATAGCATCCCGAAGTCTTACAGGCTCACATTTCCATGCACAAACAACATAGCAGAGTATGAGGCCTTGATCACAGGACTCAGGTTAGCCGTACAATGGAAATTACAAGAACTACAAGTATATGGCGACTCACAACTGGTCATTCGACAAGCAACTAATGAATATCAGACCAAAGATGATAAACTCATGCCATACAAGCAAATGGTGGACAGTCTAAAGACATCATTTACTACTATCACTTTTGAGCAGATACCAAGAGATCAGAATCGAGCTGCTGACGCCATGGCTACCATCGCATCTCTACTAGATCTTCGACAGAATTCAACACGCTACGAGTTCTTGGTAGAACAACTTTGGATTCCCGCTTATGATATCCCCGAATCCGAAATGATATGTCGCCTTGTCGGTTCTGAATCCCCATGGTATGGTGAGTTCTACACTTATCTCCGTGATCACACCCTTCCTCCCAACCAATCAAATAATCAACGTAAAACCTTCATTCGCCAAACTGCTCGATATACCATTATTGCTGAAACCCTATACCGACGTAGTCTTGATGGTACTCTCCTTCGATGTCTGGAACAAGATGAGATAACAAAGGCTTTGGAAGAGGTACATGAAGGAATTTGCGGGACTCACTCAAGTGGTCCATCACTAGCCAAGAAGATCATGCGAGCTGGATACTATTGGCCCTCTATGGAAAAGGATTCCTACTACTTTGTCAAGAAGTGCAAAAAATGTCAAGTTCATGGCAACCTAATACATGCACCAGCTCAAGAACTGCAACCAATCACAACACCATGGCCTTTTTGTCAATGGGGTCTTGACCTTGTGGGTAAGATTCATCCATCTTCATCCAACGGCCATAAATTCATTATTACCGCCACCGAATATTTCACAAAGTGGATCGAAGCTGTTCCACTTACCCAAGTCACTGGCAAGCAGATCGCCTCATTCATCCTCAATTACATCATCTGCCGGTATGGTGTGCCCATGTCCATTGTCACAGATAACGGTCTTCCTTTCAAAAATCAGGATGTTCGTGAGCTTTGTGAGAAATTTCATATCCAACACCGCTTTTCCACTCCCTATTACCCACAAGGCAATGGTCAGGCCGAAGCATCCAATAAAAACATATTGAGGATCCTAAAGAAGACAGTCAATGATGTCGGTCGTGATTGGCATGTTCAATTGAATCCAGCGCTATGGGCATATCGAACTAGCATTCGGACCCCTACAGGTGCAACTCCTTATTCATTGGTCTATGGTGCCGAAGCTATCTTACCTATTGAGGTTGAGATACCATCATTACGAGTTTCCTTGCATAATCTCATTGATGATGAAGCATACAGAGTCTCACGCCTTCAGGACTTAGAGTTACTTGATGAGAAGCGACAAGCTGCATACAATCACCTCAAAGCCTATCAGCAGCGCATGAGTAGAAGCTACAATCACCGAGTTAGATCTCGTACATTTGAGGTAGGTGATCTTGTTCTTCGAGAAAATCCTCGCAACCAACCAAACAGAGAACATCAAGGCAAGTTTGAATCAAACTGGTTGGGCCCATATGTTGTCACTGCTGTATTCGGGTCCGGGGCATATCAGTTGGCTACATCAGACGGAGAACCGCTCGCAGATCCAATCAACAGCATGCACCTCAAACGGTTTTACACATAAGCTGTACAGAGCATCAGGCTCCCCTGCCTATCAGAAAATACCAAAAAACATTCAGAAAAATGTCCTGAAGAAAATATAAAAACATTTAAAAAAGTAAAGAAAAATCATGCATCCAAACGGTGAACAACCACTCCGGTGGCACCTTGGGTAAGAATGATGGTGAAAACCTGGCAAACAGGCGCCACTCGTAAAGGCTATGGCTCCATTATCTTTCAGACTTGTGGCGATCAAATCTACTTCATACATACATCCATCCATCCATCAACCATGGCTTGTTATTCCTCTGCAATTATGATAGTACTCCATACATCTTGCATCCCGCTTTTTCATAGTCATGTCTAAAACTGGGGGCAATGCCTTTAACCTATTGATGGAAGTGGATTCTACATTGTCTTATGATTCATTAAGTTCTTCATTCAAACAATCATCAAAAATCCAAAAACATTCAAAAATATCTCGCAAAAATACCAAAAACATTCAAAACAATTCAAAATCCAAAAACATCGACAAAACCATTGAAAAATCACACAAAAACATGGCAACACCTTGTACATACTCATCCATGCAGATACCAAAACAAACATTGCGACAAACTACTCACACAATGACCATTTACCAAACAACCACACAATCCACATCAACAATCCAAAACTGTCTTTAAAAACAAGGATGCATCCTTCCTTACCAAAACAAAGACAAGATGACATTTTCTTTGACAAGAAAATTATGTTAAGCTATCAAATACTTGGTTGATTTGTGAGTACAATCGTTTGTTTATCTGTATCAAGATCTTTTCAGCATTGTTTTGTTTTGTTTGTGCATTATTTCCGATGAAGTACTGGGGCATGTACTAATGGTGTCTACGTGGGAAGTTCACCAAGCTACATGATCTTATGCAAAATGCAGTCATAGATCATTACGGCTTGCTGACTACAGCGTATACCTCGACCATATGAGCATGAACCATTACCAAGGATCCATATTCTTTATTCTTTATGCATATATACTATTTGGTTGCAGGTACAAAGCTTTTTCTTTGGTTCCTCCTACCTCATCCAAACTGGATAAAGGTTTTATTTCTTATTACGGTATGCACTTGTCTCAGGATATGATCAGCCTAAGATCAAGGAGGACGATCCAAGTCATGCATGAATGGAGATAATCCTTGTCTGTTCCGCAAGCAATACTTAGGTCAACTTGATCCATTATATCAAGTTGCTTGTATTAACTTGCTATATAAAATCCATGTAAGAAATACTCTGGTCATCTTGAATCTTTATGTCAAGTTGCTTGTATTTTCTTACAACATTTTAAAGCTCAATGATGAAAAATAAAGCACCATGGATCGTCATTCCATCTCATTTGTATATATTGCATTTCGTTGCATTCCACCCATCCATACATTCATAATAGCTGCATATCATGCATACATAGTCATAATAATGCATACTCTATTTTCCTCTTCTTCCATAGGAATGAGTCATAGGTCCTCCATATCTTCTATCTAACATCAAATCCCCCCTCACCCTCCCTATCTTGATCATCAACATCATCCTAATCCCTTCATCGCTTCCCATCCTCACTCATCCACAAAATTAAGCCAGTTACTCTATCTACACAGATACATCGACTCCCACACACCTAGACTATCAACAGATACTCTGATCAAGTATCTTCGGGTCTCAACAGGTAATCGATTATGGTAATCCTAGACTACATCAGGCATTTATCATAATGACCTAGTCTCAACGGGGTTGCCATGATTCCCCACAACCATCCATCACACGCACACACTATCAATTGATCAACCAATCAAACACAATCCAATGGACAATTACATCAATTGTCTACGTCTCAACGAGTATTTTGCTTCATATACCTTGACTTCATCGGACAATTACATCAATTGTCTAAGTCACCATTAGGTCACTTTGATTCACTTACTCAGACTTTATCATGTTCAAGCGACCAACTGACATCAACTGTCACGCTTTGACTTGACCGGGGCAATTCAACCGATTGCACCAGATTGTCCAACCAATTTTGATCAATTGTATAGCATCAATCAAAACCCCACACTACATCTGCTATGTATCTCTTGCATGACCTCAGGGTACTCGCTGGCTTGTTGTTTCTTCATATTCACTCCATTTTCTCCCATTCTTTCATCATTAGTTCTAATTTCTTCTATTCTACCTCCCCTCCACTTTTCATTCTTTTTCGAGAGATCGCCCGATTTTTTAAAAAAAAAAAAAAAAAAACATTCGGCCCATCTCTCGAGGGGGCATACCACCCATTAAATTTACATTTTATGGGGCATTTCTTCACACCTATTTTTCTTTCTTTGAAACGACGCGATAAACCGCACCGTCTCAAAGAGGGGCAAATGTAGTCACATAAATCTGTCCACTTAATTAAATGAATACTTAGTATTTATTTGATTATTTAACCATCAATTAATAATTAATTAAATTAATATTTAATTAATTCATCTTAACCCTATTCTCCTATTAATTAAATAAATTATTCAATTTATTTGATTTAATTCACTTAACCAAATTCAGACCATTAATTAAATAAATAAATCATATTTATTTAATTAAAATATTCTCTCACATTTAAATAAATTAATATTTATTTAAATCCCCCAAAATCCCACCTCTCACATTTAAATAAATTAACATTTATTTAAATCACCTTTATCCTCTACCCACTTGTATTTTCCTACAAAAGCAAGTTGCACAATTATTTTAAATAAATAATTTATTTAAATCACCTTTATCCTCCACCCACTTGTATTTTCCTACAAAAGCAAGTTGCACAACTATTTTAAATAAATTATTTATTTAAAATCCTATTTATCCTCACCCACTTGAAACCTTTAATGGTTTCCCTTAAAGTATTCAAACTTGATGGCTTTAAAGTCTTCAAACTTGATGGCTTCCTTCTATAGTCTTCTTAAGACTTTAATGGTTTTCCTTAAAGTCTTCAAGCCTTTAAAGGTTTCCCTCAAAGTCTTCAAGCATTTAAATGCTTTATCTTCATTTTCTCATTTAAATAAATTAATATTTATTTGAATATTTATCCAAATGCAAATTACACCATTTAATTGAAATAAATGATTTTATTTTAATTGAAAATACCAAAATTTCTCCCACTTGCATTTTCCTACAAAATCCACTTGCATGCCTAAACCCCTTCTAGATTCTTCTAAACCCTTCCTAATTAGCCTAAATTCATCCCTTAAATATTGTCACATTCCTAAGCAAATTGGAGTCACTTCTCAAAGACTCCAAAGTCTTTGAAAAACAATTAATGCTTTGTGTGTTCAACAAATTAACCCTCAAAGTCTTGGATAACCTTTGAAAGCTTCCAACCTTCAACCACTAAATGGCTCAAAGTCTTTGATAACCATTGAAGGCTTTCAACTTTCAACCACTTAATCCCCAAAGTCTCCAATAACCATTAATGGTTACCTCAAACCCTCCCACATGGTTAAAACATTTGTTTTGACTCAACCTCTACCCAACCCAAAGGTCTCATCAGGCCATTAATGCTTTGACCATGATTATCTCTTAAACATTTGCACAAAGGTTTATCCTTGGATTAACTCTTAATCCAATGGGTAATCTTAATTTAGACTTGACCCTTACCTTCTAGATAACCATGAGGTCTTCTCAGGCCTTTAATGCCTCCAACCTCTTCTCTCAACCCAATCCTATGTTGAAACTTGTCACCATTTTATTGGTGCCAATTGTGCACATGGATCCCCAACTTTCAATCCTAACCCTTGTTAAGATTGCTCAATCTTAACCCTTCATTTCCCTATTTCTTCTATAAATAGAACCCTTCTCCTCAAGCAAAAGGAGAAGCATTTAGAGTATTGTTGTTATACTGGCATTAGCATAGAGCTTTTTCATAGCATCACTATCTACTCTTGCATAGTATTTGCTTATCATATTCAACCATCTTGAATCTCCATATGGCATCCATGGCTAGTGCTAAAAGCTGAGAGCTACACTCATTTGAGACTTGGAGAGGAGAGGAACAAGGGAGGAGCAACTATGAGCATCTTGATTAGCTATTTCATTCTATGTTTATATGCTTTCTATTTCATGCTTAATATCTCTCTTGATATGCCTGTTTAGGATAATCTTTTGTTGCTAACACTAATGTTTGTTTCTTGTGCTCTTGTGTGTGTTGCCATCAAACAGATTTTCTAATCCTTTTTGCAGAGCATCAATTATATTTATGAAAAAGAAAATCAATTAAGATTTAATTGCTAATTCAAGTCTCCATAGAAAATAATGTGATCTTAAAATTTTAGAAAATAATTTGAATAACCTTCCATTTTAAAAAAAATTCAACAATTCATTAAAAATTATTGAAATTAATTCTTACCTTTTTGTAGAAGATATTTTCTCCTCAAAAATAAAATCATATTTCCATAGTAATGACATCTCCTATACATGGTTTTTGTTTGAACGAGATCTTTATAAGGAAATTGATTTTATTTTAAGAATTAGAAATTTCATTTTTATATTTATATTTTTATTTTATTTTAAGAATTTAGAATTTCATTTTTATTTTCAAAAATCAAATTGTTTGGATGATAATGATATTTTCTATACAAGGTTTTGGTTTTAAGAATCTTGGTAAGGAGATTGATTTTTCTATCTACTTTAAATTTATTCGTTGTTCATTTAGATTGGTTCCATCCATTTTTATAATAGGAGATTGATTTTTAGATTATAAAATGATTAGTTATGAAAGATCAAAAAAATTATCATTTAGAAATGACATTATAAATGAACCCTTCTCCTATTCAATAGTATAAGAGAACCCCTCTTTTATTGAATAGTTTACTTTTTTCTAATTTTGAAAATTTAATTTCATTGTTAAGGGAAGCATATCAATTGTCGTTATAGCTACGTATTTTAAATGGTACATCAGATTTTGACGTTTTTTTTGTTATTGTTTCTGCATGTGACTAAATTGCTTATAGCTATTGTTTTGGCTTCTGAGTAATAACGATGCACGTTGTGGGATCTGTCATGTGCACAAGGGTCAAAAAGTACACTTTTCAAAGTGTCGCCCGATACCTATTTAAAGATGCGCCAATAACAGTGCACTTAAAATCATCAATACCTATGCACAAATGCTCCAGTAATTGTATGCTATGAGTACCAATAAAAATGTGCAAGGACCTAGTGAACGATTATTAGGCCCCGTCTATTCTAGCTCCAAATGTGACCTATCATACCAACGACATGCATCGACATACATGTTCGAGACTTGCATAGCCCATGCATACCATGCCAATTTGGCGCAGGCACCGAACCCAAGGAAAATGACATGGAGATGTCCTGGACTCGGCTGTTTCAAACGTCGGGGCCCACACGAAACTATGTGCACATGCCAGAGGACGACGGATCGTGGGCCGCGGCTCACGCCGATGTGTTGTGCCTAACATGCACATTAAAAGCCATAGAAAACAAACATCCGACGACAAGTGTTGATGACCACGTTCGGACGCCAAAATGGCGGGAAAAAGAGGGCGCGGGCTTCCAAACCGCGGTGGCTCCCTCCAGGTTCTCTCATACATGCTACTGACAGGTGGATCCTTACTCAGTCAATCCGTCAATCGCAGCCGTTTAGTGAAAAATTGACCATGTAGAACGCACCACTAACACACGCGTTATTAAAATCATGGTATGCCGTGCACCGTTTCAGCAGAAAACCGATGCCATAGCTCCAAAATAGACCTTTCGTACAACATGTTAGTGACAGGTTAGTCAATCACAACCGTTAACTGCAAAATCGACGGTGTAAAATGCGAGACTAACACCCATGTTAGTTAATCCGTATTGTCTTTTTGGAGCCAGAATAGACGCGTCCTGCCATTTTCTGCGGCCTCATGTGGAAAAAATCGCAACCGTTCATTGAAAAATGGACGATGTAGAGCCCACGACGCGTGTTAGGTGGACGTATGACCAGACCTCCCGCCATTTTCTGCGTGTTGTGGAAAAAAATAGGAAGCATAAAGGGGCGGACTAATGCGCGATTAGATAAAGTCCAAAGCCCTCATTTGTTCAAGTGTTATGCTATTTTTGAAGGCGTTTTTAAAGGCGTTTTTGAAGGGTTTGAAGGAGGCAGTGAGGACTTAGTTTTCAAGGGCAGCCTGCGTTCATTTCTGAACGGACCTCCCGCCATTTTCTGTGTGTTGTGGAAAAAAACAAGAAGCATAAAGGGGCGGACTAATGCGCGATTAGATAAAGTCCAAAGCCCTCATTTGTTCAAGTGTTATGCTGTTTTTGAAGGCATTTTTGAAGGGTTTGAAGGAGGTAGCGAGGACTTAGTTTTCAAGGGCAGCCTGCATTTATTTCTTAAGGTTAACAGGTATGTTGAGTAGCTGTTTTTTCTGGTTGTATACAGTTGGAAAATTTGCATGTTTTATTGTTTTGTTGAGTAGTCGTTCTTTCAGATTTGTATACGTTGTGCAAAAATTATATTGTTTTGTTTTGCTTTGGTTATTCTTGTTTTTTTGTAGCTTGAAATTATTCGTGTTAGGGTTAGATATAGGGCTCGACGCGTGTTTGCGGCTCCAAAAAGTTGTTGTAAAACGCGTGTTAGTATCTTTGTACTACCGTTTTGCTGGGTGTTTGGTGTCTGTTAGTATCTCTGTACTACTGTTTTGGTCTATCATTTCTGTTGCCCTTTTCGGTTATCGGCAAGACAGTATTATGTTTTTGTCGGTTCTCCGATGTAACCGTTGTTGCCTTATTAATTTAATCGGCGAGAGTAATGTCGATAGGTCCAACCTTGGATCTGGATTTCCATGCGTTGTTATCAGTTTTGCTGCTTCTCCGATGGATTTCCATGCGTTGTTAGTTGCGCAATAGCCGCAGCCTTACCGACTTCACCGTACGCACTGAGTAACATGCGATTACGTGCGTTACTCCTTGGGCGATTAACAATTAACAGTAATATTGGAATTATCTTCAAATGATTCAAATGAATATGTAGAAATACCCATATAAATTTATAGTGAATTTTACACAGGGATTTTTGTCTGCTTTTTTTAATATGATTTACTATTTATTGCATAAAATAGTCTAAAATAACAAAAAAAATGTCTGTTTTGGAGCTATGGTCGAACGCGTAACCCATTTTGCAATTAGTAGTTGCGATTGAGTAACCTATCGCTAACACGCTGTTTTTGGTCCCTGTTTCCCTCTCAATAGTCGAAACATAGACCGATATGTCCCATCGGGTATCGACATAGTTCAATTTATGTCCCTCCAATGCCCCGATGAGTCCTCATTGTGACCAAGTCCCCTGCGTTATCGGCATAAACCACCCCAAAGAACTCCTAGCAACTTTCCATCCGCCTTAATAGTCCTATCGGGACTCGGCATAGCATAAAATTGCTTCTTCCGATGTCCTGATGAGTCCTAATGGATGTTTACTTTATTGGTATAATTTACACCGATATCCCTGCAGGTGCTTTTATCTTCATCGGGGGTCGGAATAGCCTTTTTCTATTCCTCCCGAAGTCTCGATCAATCTCCGATGCACTTTTATACTTAATGCTTCCGAGTTTGTTTTATCGGTATAGGTAATACCGATGGTTCCACCTTGCCCATTCCCAATGTCATACAATGTCTTAGCGACAAGTTAGTCAATCGCAACCACGCGTTACCAATAGGTTAAACAATCGTAGAATGTTGGTTGCAATATGGACGGTGTAAAACGGACTACTAAAACGCCTTAATAGTCCTATCGGGACTCGGCATAGCGTAAAACTGCTTCTTCCGATGTCCCGATGAGTCCTAATGCATGTTTACTTTATCGATATAATTTACACCGATATCCCTGCAGGTGCTGTTATCTTCATCGGGGGTCGGAATAGCCTTTTTCTATTCCTCCCAAAGTCCCGATCAGTCTCTGATGCACTTTTATGTTGAATGCTTCCAAGTTTGTTTTATCGATATAGGTAATACCGATGGTTCCGCCTTCCCCATTCTCCATGTCATCGAGGATTGATATAACTATTTTTGCACTATCCCGATATGGTCTTTTTCTCCGATATGGCCATTTTTTAAAAAAAGGCAGGACTAGACTGATATGTCGGGCCCACCATCCTTTCGCTGCTTCGCGAAAGATAAACTCCACGCTATTTCACCCACCGAAATAACGCAAACCA